>NC_073695.1:176619291-177219291 GCF_029784165.1 Wyeomyia smithii
TTCTATTTTATATTTGCTTTTTCTCTATTTTCTATTTTCTATTTTCTATTTTCTATTTTCTATTTTCTATTTTCTATTTTCTATTTTCTATTTTCTATTTTCTATTTTCTATTTTCTATTTTCTATTTTCTATTTTCTATTTTCTATTTTCTATTTTCTATTTTCTATTTTCTTTTTCTTTTTCTATTTTCTATTTTCTATTTTCTATTTTCTATTTTCTATTTTCTATTTTCTATTTTCTATTTTCTATTTTCTATTTTCTATTTTCTATTTTCTATTTTCTATTTTCTATTTTCTATTTTCTATTTTCTATTTTCTATTTTCTATTTTCTATTTTCTATGTTCTATTTTCTATTTTCTATTTTCTATTTTCTGTTTTCTATTTTCTATTTTCTATTTTCTATTTTCTATTTTCTATTTTCTATTTTCTATTTTCTATTTTCTATCTTCTATTTTCTATTTTCTATTTTCTATTTTCTATTTCCTATTTTCTATTTTCTATTTCTTTTCTATTTTCTATTTTCTATTTTCTATTTTCTATTTTCTATTTTCTATTTTCTATTTTCTATTTTCTATTTTCTATTTTCTATTTTCTATTTTCTATTTTCTATTTTCTATTTTCTATTTTCTATTTTCTATTTTCTATTTTCTATTTTCTATTTTCTATTTTCTATTTTCTATTTTCTATTTTCTATTTTCTATTTTCTATTTTCTATTTTCTATTTTCTATTTTCTATGTTCTATTTTCTATTTTCTATTTTCTATTTTCTATTTTCTGTTTTCTATTTTCTATTTTCTATTTTCTATTTTCTATTTTCTATTTTCTATTTTCTATTTTCTATTTTCTATTTTCTATTTTCTATTTTCTATTTTCTATTTTCTATTTTCTATTTTCTATTTTCTATTTTCTATTTTCTATTTTCTATTTTCTATTTTCTATTTTCTATTTTCTATTTTCTATTTTCTATTTTCTATTTTCTATTTTCTATTTTCTATTTTCTATTTTCTATTTTCTATTTTCTATTTTCTATTTTCTATTTTCTATTTTCTATTTTCTATTTTCTATTTTCTATTTTCTATTTTCTATTTTCTATTTTCTATTTTCTATTTTCTATTCTCTATTTTCTATTTTCTATTTTCTATTTTCTATTTTCTATTTTCTATTTTCTATTTTCTATTTTCTATTTTCTATTTTCTATTTTCTATTTTCTATTTTCTATTTTCTATTTTCTATTTTCTATTTTCTATTTTCTATTTTCTATTTTCCATTTTCTATTTTCTATTTTCTATTTTCTATTTTCTATTTTCTATTTTCTATTTTCTATTTTCTATTTTCTATTTTCTATTTTCTATTTTCTATTTTCTATTTTCTATTTTCTATTTTCTGTTTTTTATTTTCTATTTTCTATTTTCTATTTTCTATCTTCTATTTTCTAATTTGTATGTTTTGTTTCCTATTTTTTATTTTCCATTTTTTTGTATTCTATTTTGTGTTTCGTTTTCTGTGGTTTTTGTTTTCTTATTTTTTAATTTGCGGTGTCTGTTTTCTATTTTCTTCTACTTGATTTTTTCCTGGTTTCTGTTTATGTTTTGTGTTTTTTGCCTTTTTTTACTTTATTTTATGTTGCCTCTTTTCTGTTTTCTTTATGTTGTTTTTTTTGTTTCTATCTTTTGTTTTCTTCTTTGTGTATTGTTTAATGTTACTTTTTTGTTTTCACAAAATGTTTTCGAGGTTTGTATTTCTGTTCGATTGCTTTCTGTTTTCTGTTTTCTGTATGCTGGTTTCTGATTTACAATTTTTGTTTTTGTCTGTTTTATACTTTTGTTACCTCTTTTCTCCTGGTCTCTGTTATGTTAAATCTATAATTTTAAGATTTTCTTATATAAAAAACACTTCGATTGATATGCTTATTCTATCAATTCAGGATTTTTTTAAAATAAAAAAAAAACATTTATAGCCATAGCGGTTCGATTGATCGTTGTGATGTCTTGCTCGTCTTAATGTATATTATCTCTTTTCTCCGTTAAGAAAAGGTTTTTTGAACAGAGTATATTTTTTTGGAAAGACAAAACTACTAATTACGATTTTGCCAAAGGTATTACACTAATCGAACAAATGTTTTACAAACTTTTTTTATTTCTTTTTGTTCAAACAACCATAGTTGAACAAATTCGTATAGTTTTAAAAACACGATTTTTATTCTTCTCCTTGAAAATTTTTTTTACAATGTAAACTTTTTTTGGAAGTACAAAACTGCTTTGTAGAAGACATATCATACCAATCAAACAAACCGTTCTGGTTTTGATAATATTTTTTATTGTTAATATTCTTTTTACAAAAGATGCCGTATGAATAAAAATGTTTGCTTCTCTCATCCCGAGCAAATCTTATGGGAGAGGCAGAGTAAACTCTTTCACTCATACGGCCTAAGGTCTTATGAAAAAATAGTCTGCAATTAATAAAAATACTATCAGCACTAAGCGATATTTTTAGCCTATCAAAACATTTGTGCAATGTTTCAGTTAAATCAAAGATGACATTAAAAATAAATTGATAATACTACGTTTTTGCTTAGAACTGCTTCAATGCGAAAATGATTTAATGTACATAGTTTTTTTTTATAGTGAATACGGCTAGGTTTTTTTATCTCTTTGTTCTTTAACAAGGTATCTGGTGTTGATCAGAGATTTCTGGAAACGTCTAGAAATATTAAACAGTTTATCAAAAGACTGACAAACCATTGATAGCCAAAATGATCTGCCCGAAATAGTTATAGTATTGCTTTTTCAATCACTTCCCACCGAAGAAAAACAAACCGGAAAAATACTGACACGTACATCGAAAACTTTGGACTCAACCTTTACTTACCGTGTGAAAAAGCGGCACAAAAACTACGGGGAAAAGTTACACAAAAACTAGTTGTACTTACTTGACTTCGTGTCAGAACCGGTTTCTTGCGTTCCCGGTGCAAAAACGACGAAGATTTCTTCTTGAGCGAAGTGGACGTGGACAGGGATTTAGATTTTGGGCAGGACGGCGACGAGAGGCAGTAAGTCTGATTGGAATTCTCGTAGCTGGTACTGCTTGCGATGCTCTCACCGCACGTCGCCCCGGATCCTTCAGGCATACCTCCGCTGTCGTCTCGTCGGTTGTTAGACTCGGGAGGGCAATTTCCGTCCCCACTATCGTATGCGGGGTTTATGCAGCCTCCATCGCTGTCACTCAAACCGATCAAAGTACTACCGGAAGTAGAAACTACCGGCGGAGAAACCTCCTTGCTGTGAGGTGATAAAAACGCCTCACCAGGGCTAGGACCATCGGTACTGCCACAGCGTGTGCCACCTATCGAGCGACTGCCATGACCCGTTGATCCCGTGGCGGACGCTATCGACGTATTGGATGTATCCGAGGTGTCACCCTGCGTTTTGTTTTTGCGAGTTGTTAGTTTTTGGGACAGGTGTAGGTTAATTGGTGATGACGAATTTGTTTGTGTTCGAGAAAAATTTCAGTTTGCAGAGAAATTTGTTTCAATCCAAAACACACACATACGAATGCAAGAAGAATCAAGAGAAAAGGAAAGAACGAAAGTGAGAAAATAGAAAATCGAGTCCTGAAGCTGACGAAGAAATGGTGTACGTAAGTTTCAAACTGTAAGTAAAAAAAAATTGTAGCTTCAAAGCTGCATCAGTGATTCTGAATTTATTATAACGCTACAATTGCAAAAAAGCATTAAAACAGGTGACGAATAGAGGAAACCGGAGAGTACAATTCAGATAGTGCATGTAGTATAAATCCAACAGAAGCATAGCACTGGTTTGCCACTGCAATAGAGTAGAGAAAGCGGAAAATCTCGGTGGGCGTCATTTATCGTTTATTTGTATGATAGAGCAGCTTGAAGATTTAATGTTTTAGTCACCACCCTTCTGTCATTTTACTAGATCACATTAATGTAGAATTCTGGCTGTTATATTTTTATTATTTATTGGTGGCGATGGAAATAGGATGGTAATCGACCGAAAATCAGAAATCAGAAACCATTCTTTATTATTTCATTGTTAAGAATTTTGTTAAAAGGTAAGGTGACTGAAAAATTCTGCAGTTTTCTTAGTTTTTCTTTGTTTTTTGAGGGCAAGAGAAATGTAAACTGCTAGTGATTCTAGAATCTATTTAGGGCGTCATTCTTTTCAAGTGTACCCAGAATCATCAGAAGTTCACTCGAGCGAGGTTTACGCATTATCAGTGCATAATCTAGTGTTGTAAATTACAGACAAAAGCCACTCGTAAAGACGACCGTAGTCTTAATTACATTGTACCCTCCAAATAACATAAATCAACGACGGTACATAGATGCTATCGCAGCTTCTGAGCTGCTCCGTCCTGCCAGTTAGTGGATCACCACAAGAAGGAACCAGCATGATACGAAATCATCCTCCATGTCAATTATGTTTCCAACTGGAGCTTCAAAGCTTAATTTTCCGGTAGATGAATAGATTTCGAAGATTTACTAGAATTACGTGCTGGTTGCACACGACAATGTCAGCTTTAACAACCGAAGCACGTAACGTAGAAGTAATTCCTCAAAACGTACCATGTTTGTTTAATTGAAAAAAAAAAAAAATGTAATTTCAAATCTGAATCTTATATTGAAGACTTTTTGAATACGGAGAGTACAAGATAGTCGAATTCTAATATATTCTCCTCTGAGTTTTTTTTTCTGACATAGAGAGGGTTTTCATTGTAGTTTTCAAATCAATCTAATTCACATTTATCATTCTTTCAAAATAAAAAAAAACTCTTCGAACCAAAATATACAAGAATAATGTTTATGATGGTCGAAGTATACAGAAAAGTAATAATCTCCAAAAAAACTTACTTTACATCGATCCAGTTGATGGTGGCCGATCGGAATACTTGAAGGTGGTTCCAATTTGTCCAAGTGAGTAAGACTTCTTGATTTTAGCTGAAAGGAGAAAAGAAATACAATAGAGTTGCAGGTTTTGATTCTCATGCGGTACATCGCACATCAAACAAAAGTATACGGCAAATGGTTGATTTTCAAACTAAATTTCACTTGAAAGCAACGAAAAATTATGAATTGATGTTTGCTACGAACAAGCTTCTATTTGTTAATATTGTTTCTTATTTTGGTTGTATGATGCAGTGGCGTAACCAGAAATTATTTCTGATGCGAAAAGGGGTAAAACATTGACAACCAAAGAATGATTTAAACATTGATTATTTTCATTTAATTTGAACATGTCCCAATCATGCCGGAAGTGACATAAATGGGAACGAATAAGCCAGGAGTGATCTGACCTATAAATAATTCTCTATAACATCATGAACAACCAGAATAGGATAGGACAAAGCTGCCGGTAATAGAGCCGATACTCTATCATAAAACATTAGAATTTTGAAAAGTGAAATTTTTATTTTCAACATTTTGACATTGTGATATTATGGCATTATGATATTATGACAATATGATATTATGACATTATGATATCATGACAATATGACATTATGACATTGTAATATTATGACTTTAATATTTTATGACTATAAGGCTTCATGACTTTATAACTATATGACTTTATGACATAATGACATTATGACTTTATGACATAATGACATTATAACTTTATGACGTTATGACATTATGACATAATGACTTCATGGCTATATGACTTCATGGCTTTATGACTTTATGACTTTATGACTTTATGACTTTATGACTTTATGACTTTATGACTTTATGACTTTATGACTTTATGACATTATGACTTAGTGACATTATGACTTAATGATATTATGACAGTATGACTTAATGACTTCATGACTTTATGACTTAATGACTTTATGCCGTTATGACTTTATGACTTTATGACTATATGACTTTATGACTTTATGCCTTTATGACTTTATGATTTTATGACTCTATGACTAAATGACTTTATGAACTTATGACTCTATGACTTAATGACTTTATGACTTTGACTTTATGACTTTATGAACTTATGACTTTATGACTTTATGACTTAATGACTTTATGACTTTATGGCTTTATGACACTATGATATTATGAAAGTATGACTTTATGACTTTATTACTTTATGCCTTTGTGATTTTATGACTTTATTACTAAATGACTTTATGTCTTTATAACTTTATTACTATGATTTTATGACCTCATGACAACATGACTTTATGACCATATGACATTATGACTTTAAAACTTTATAACTTCATGACTTCACGAGTTTATGACTTCATGACTTTATGACTTCATGACTTCATGACTTCATGACTTCATGACTTAATTACTTTAAGACTTTAAGACTTTATGACATTATGACATTATGATATTATGACTTTATGACATTATGACTTTATGATATTATGACTTTATGACATTATGACATTACGACAGTATGACTATATGACTTTATGACTTTATGACTTTATGACAGCATGACTTTATGACTTTATGACTTTATGCTTTATGACTTTATGACTTTATGACTTTATGACTTTATGACTTTATGACTTTATGACTCTATGAATTTATGACATTATGGTATTATGACATTATGACTTTATGACAGTATGATATTATGACTTTATGACTATATGGTTTTATGACTCTATGACTTTACGACATTAAGACATAAGGACATTAAGACATAAAGACATTATGACATTATGACATTATGACATTATGACATTATGACTTTATGACATTATGACTTTATGACTTTATGATTTTATGACTTTGATGGGTTCGATGATGGCAATTTCGGTCACAGGTTACTTTAAAACACGTTTTATTATGTCAAAGCCGACATATTAAAACGTGTTTCAAAGTAACCCGTGACCGAAATTGCCATCATCGAACCCATTAACTATTAATTGGTCAAACAACGCTTAACATTTATGACTTTGTGACTTTATGACTTTATGACTTCATAACTTAATGACCCAATGGCTTTATGACTCTATGACTTTTTGTCCTTATAACTTTATTACTATGATTGTATGACCTTATGACAACATGACTTTATGACCATATGACATTATGACTTTAAGACTTTATGACTTCATGACTTCATGACTTCATGACTTCATGACTTTATGACTTTATGACTTAATGACATTATGACTCTATAACTTAATGACTTAATGACTTAATGACTTTATGACTTTATGACATTATGACTTAATGACTTTATGACCTAATGACTTTATGACTCTATGACTTTATGACTTTATGACTTTATGACTTTATGACTTTATGACATTATGACTTTATGACTTTATGACTTTATGACTTTATGACGTTATGCTTCATGAATTTATGACTTTATGACTTTATGACTCTATGAATTTATGACATTATATTATGACATTATGACTTTATGACTTTATGACTTTATGACTTTATGACTTTATGTCTTTATGACTTTATGACATTATGACTTTATGACAGTATGACTTTATGGCTTTATGACTTTATTACTTTATTCCTTTATTCCTTTGTGATTTTATGACTTTATTACTTAATGACTCTATGTCTTTATAACTTTATTACTATGATTTTATGACCTCATGACAACATTACTTTATGACCATATGACATTATGACTTTAAAACTTTATAACTTCATGACTTCACGACTTCATGACTTCATGACTTCATGACATTATGACTTTATGACTTTATGACATTATGACATTATGACTTTATGACTTTATGACTTTATGACTCTATGACGTTATGCTTTATGAATTTATGACTTTATGACTCTATGAATCTATGACATTATGATATTATGACATTATGACTTTATGACTTTATGACTTTATGACTTTATGTCTTTATGACTTTATGACATTATGACTTTTTGACAGTATGACTTCTTGGCTTTATGACTTTATTACTTTATTCCTTTATTACTTTGTGATTTTATGACTTTATTACTTATTGACTATGTCTTTATTACTTTATTGCTATGATTTTATGACCTCATGACAACATTACTTTATGACCATATGACATTATGACTTTAAAACTTTATAACTTCATGACATCACGACTTCATGACTTCATGACTTCATGACATTATGACTTTATGACTTTATGACATTATGACTTTATGATTTTATGACTTTATAAGTTTATAACTTAATGGCCTAATGGCTTTATGACTCTATGACTTTATGTCTTTACAACTTTATTACTATGGTTGTATGACCTTATGACAATATGACTTTATGACCATATGACATTATGACTTTAAGACTTTATGACATTATGACTTTATGACTTTATGACTCTATAACTTAATGACTTAATGACTTTATGACTTTATGAAATTATGACTTAATGACCTAATGACTTTATGACCTTATGACTTTATGCTTTTATGACTTTATGATTTTATAACTTTATGACTTTATGAATTCATGATTTTATGACTTTATGACTTTATGACTTTATGAATTTATGACTTTATGACTTTATGACTTTATGACTTTATGACTTCATGACTTTATGACTTCATAACTTAATTACCCAACAGCTTTATGACTCTATGACATTATGACTCAATAAGTTTATTTCTATGATTTTATGACCTCATGATAGCATGACTTTATGACCATATGACATTATGACTTTAAGACTTTATCACTTCATGACTTCATGACTTCATGACTTTATGACTTTATGTCTTTATGACTTTATGACTTTATGACTTTATGACTTTATGACTTTATGACTTTATGACTTTATGACTTTATGACTCTACGACTTCATGACTTTTTATTTTTACTACTATGATTTCATGACTTTATGACAGCATGACTTTATTGCCATATGGCATTATGACCATATGGCATAAAAACTTTATCCCATTCATGATATCATCTATGACATTTTGATCTTTTGTCATTTTGTTATGTTGTCAGTTTGTCCTTCTGATATTTTAGGATTTTGGCCTTTTAACATATTGAGATTTTAAAACTTTGACATTTTGACAATTAAACATTTTGAAATTTTGACATGTTGATCTGTTTGATAATTTGAACGTTTCTGACCTTTTGAAAGTTTGACCTTTTTGATATTATGACATTTTGACCTCTTTCAGATTGTTACCTTTTTGGCATTTTGACCTTTTTGACATTTCGACCTTTTTGACATTTTAACCTTTCTTGATATTTAAACCTTTTTGACATTATTACGATTATGATATTTTGAACTTATTGATAATTTGACCTTTTCGACAGTTTTACTCGTTGACACTTCGACGTTCTGATCTCTTCGGCATTTTGACATTTTCGACATTTTTGACTGTTTGATCTGTTTGACAGTTTGATCTTTTTGTCATTTTGATCTTTTTGACATTTTGACAGTTTGACTTCTTTGACAGTTTGACCTTTTTGATAGTTTGACCTTTTTGACGTTTTGTCATTTCAATTTTGACATTTGACATGTGGATTTATTTGACATTTCGACCTTTTGGACATTTTTACCTTTTTAACATTTTGACTGTTTGACAATTTGACCTTTTTGACAGTTTGACCTTTCTGATAGTTTGGCGTTTTTGACATTTTGACATTTTTACATCTTGACATTTTGATATTTTGACATATTGGGATATTGATATATTTGGATATATCATTTGGACAAATTGACGTTACAACATTCGTTTTATTTTTTCAATATAAAAATAATTATGTAAGTTATTGTTGTAAGCCTTGTTACGCTTACCCTTCCCTATGTTTTGATATACTAATAACACTCAGAATAAATTTTCAGAAAAATCATCGTTCGGATGATACCAGTACATTATGGTAACACTTGCACCATCTGCATTTTCGCGTTTCGTAATGTTGGCGCTAGCGTACATGCGTGTGTCGAATTGGGAGCCACAAAATATGCATGAGATTGCATGACAGCGCCCCAGATGGCGTTGTCGTACAATGACTGATATTCGACTGGAAATATGAAATGATGGTTTTTTGTGGCGATGGAGGTTTTATAGTTGTAAGTCTGTGTTATAATTTTATAAATACTTTCTTCTTTTTAGAGCTGAAGTACTTTACCAATTAATAATTAGCTATGATAGTTGCTATTACTCGTTTTTAAGTTTTTCGTTAATTAAACGCGCTCTCATACAGAGAGTAGAAGCTTAACAGAGCTTTTCAATTATGATTGTTTGGTGTTCTTTATACGGTGTAAATCGGATGATAAAGAAGTAAGCATCGATTTCGAAATATTTTTTTTCGTTGGCTAATCTGTACGCGCATAGCGATTCTGTTACGAATGCTATGTATGCTATCTGTTAACATCACTCCTAAATTTACCGTACAGTGCACTCCTTTTTGGGTTACAAAATTTTATTTATTAAGCACCTGCTAGAATTAAAGAGAGAGTCAATTTTAATCTACAGTTAGAGTGTTTAACAGAGCTGCCATAAAGCTCAATAACAATTCATTTTTATTGTTATGAAGTAATACATTCAGTTCCGTAGACAGCCTATCAAGTTGAAAAATACTATCAAAAACTAATTTTATTATAAAAATAACAATAAAACAAAAGATCATGCCATAAAAACGTACGTATATTTATTCATTCCGAACATGCACTGCAACTGAGAGCAAGTGTAGCAATTAGGCTCAGGTACTAACCTGCAATTTACAAGACGGTGGTGAGACTACCAAACATATCTTCATGGTAGTCTTGAGAAAATCGTCGCGCTTTTTGCGAATATTAGTTACTCCGGGTGGGCCATCCTCCGTACAAGAGCCCTCTGGTGGTATTTTTTCATTCGGTACGACTGTCGGTGCAATTGAACAGCAGCTGGTACTCGTAATGGTCGGTGGTGTCTGAGTGGGAGATGATCCTGATCCCGCTGAACTGCTCGCATTTGGTGATTTGCTTAGCCTGGGTGGCACCGGTGGACCAGGAGCCGTAGCTTGGGGTACTGGTAGCTGTCCACTGGATGGCTGCTGTGCTTGTGGAGTAGACGATTTGAGAAGCAAGGAGCGACTGCGGCGGGCAGGAGCTGATGGTGATGATATGGTTTGTGACTGGAATCCTGCAGATCCACCGCCAGAGGTCGGGGAAGATGAGCACGGTGAGCTGGATGATGGGGGTGAATTTTTCAGGCAACATTTAGATATGTTGTTAAAGTTTAGTATAAAAGGGTTATTGCTTCTTTGGTCCATAGGTTTCGATTGCTGTAGAGAATGATGATAGTAGTTAGTGGGTCGTGCAATTCGCGGGTCGACCGGTTCGCCTGGCGAAGGTGTGTTTGTAAGGCTGGCCTTTCGACTTAATGGTGATTGCTGTTGATTTGTAGGCGATGCTAACTGTCCTTTTGGTGAGTTTTGCTGTTGTTGTTGTTGCTGCTGTTGTCGTTGAATGAACTGTTGGGTCGAGTTAGATATTCGACTAAACTGATGGTATATCTGATACTTGGGAGGTGATTGCAATGAAGCTTGCTCGAAACTTTTGCTGATGGCCATCGGTAAAATGTTGTTTGGAGAAGGTGTTTTGGGTGATTGGCTCATTGCTGTGGCATTGTTGATGATGGTCGTATCGGATGCCATACTGCTGCTCGGCGATAACACCATCGTCATCGATGGAGATGGCGGTTTGCGCTCGACAAAACTACCCGGTGAAGGCGACTGTTGAATATCACATACGGGCGATATTTGCTCATAGCTTCGAACTAGTTTTCGATGGTTTATGTTCTCACTTCGTTGAACGTGTTCATCCATTATATACATCTAAAAAGCGAGTATCGTTTTATCCGCCGTTGTCAACACCGGAAACCACTGTGCCCTTTTGTGTGCCTTGTTAGCAAATAGCCTCCATATTTGTGGTTATCGATTTCGTGTTTTGGTCGGCTGATCCGTGACTCAAAAAAATTTCAAATATCAGTTACAAAACTTCGATGAACAGTTTAGTTTGGGATATTTTATTGATTTGCGGTACGAAAGCTTAATTTGTCTGCTGCTAGAAAAAATAAAATCACAGTAAAAAGAGAACATTCAGTTGACATGAATTTCATATAACTAATGCGTTGAATTGAAAACAGTTCCAGATTGTGATTCCAACACAGCAATATGGCTTAACATATAATGATTTTAAATTTTCCTCCTCTAGTTGCCACTCAATTACAGAACATTTGTGCGATTCTCGTGATTGGTGATTCAATTTGCATTTGAAACAATTGGAATGTGACAACGTGTAATATGAACAATCAAACGAAATACAACCCACTTTCTACAAATGATAAAAATGTCATCTATTCAGATACATTACTATTTCAGTAGTTTGTGATGTAAGCTCCACGGATTTGCGGGAGGGAAAATTAATCGAATAGATGTTTTATTGCTGAATCACACAGAGATGACATAACAAAAAAATAGTTAGGTACATTGCGGACGCTCAATGTGAAGTTTGTTTCGTAATGGATGTGAAATATATTCGATGAATTATCGGGATGTATTTATGAGTGAATAAAAGTGAGATGAAAATATTCGACATACCTGTACCAGGTAATTCTAGATATGGATTAAATACTTTAACTATTTTCAAAACTAGTGATATTCTTTAGTCGTTCTGAATAATGGTGATGAAAACGTCTAGGCAAAGTTTGAACGAGCTCAAAATCGAATTTTCTCAAGAAGTTTATCACAAAGGATCAGAAACAAGTCTGAGAATGTTCAAATTGGTTGAATAAAGAATTGATAAATTAAAAAACACAAGTGAGAGGTTCTCAAATAAAATTAAATCAATTTAGTTATATAGAAGACAAGTTTTGTATGCATGTTCTGGCATAACTAAACCAATTTCCATCAAACTTGGCACACGTGTTCTTAGTACAAAGGAGGTGGTCATGAACATTTTGAAAAGGAGAACCCATGAAGAACCAAGAAGTCAAGAATTTTCATGCATTCTGGAAACTTTTTTCATGAATTCGATGATTTTCGGACCCTCAATCATGTCTGGAGCCCGGAGGCTGACGTCCAGTTGTTTTTATACTCCCACATTGCAGGGTAATTTCAAAACCGGGATGATTTCGTCATATGAAAATCGATCATAAATTCCCCAACATGAGCGGACGTCTAGAGACCTAATAATCATAAAATGATGACTTCCGTTTTCTAGGAAACCAATTAAAATGAAAAATGAAATGATCCCCAGTTTTCGAAACTGACAGTGAATTGATGTCTATCGTCATTTTAAAATCCAATTCGCGATCCGTTTTTGCTGTGTAAAGCTGAAGAATGTATGCATACTTTACAATATTAATAGATTTGGAACCAGGACTACACTCAGCAACTAAAAATTGCTTTACGAACTACATTCATGTTTTGTCATATATCTTCATTTTATGTTTTGTAAAGCGGGCAATGTATATAGTTTTACGAGGGTGCGACTTAGATTCCTTAGACTTAGATTTCTCAAAAAATTTTTACGTATCCGAAAGGGGCTCGAACCCGTCATCACTGATGTCTTTGGCATAGTTTTCTGGCCTCGCCTACTCATAAATCGTAAGTCGCTGAACACAACGTGTAAAAGAAAGACATTCCACGGTGGCAGCCCCAAGACATAATGACATGATTTGTTTTTTGTTAATAAAACTGGTTATCAGCCACAGGCTGGTTCGCTACCGTGGACAAGAATATCCCATTACATTGTTTTTTTCCAATGAAACTTTTTTTTTTTAAGTTCAACGAGTCAGCCTTCAGTAACTTAGCAACGAGAGCTATTATTAGTTCACGAACAAGATCGGGTACTCCTAGTTAAGTCAATAAAAGTGATGATACTAATCTTGACATTTGTTGTCATTCAAAAATTATCATCAATATATTCTTTGCAGGCTTCACTACAATCTAACGAACCAAGCTTGATATTATAATTCTATTATTCCAATTATTACTATATTATTCCAACATTTTTGGCTCAAGGGCCCCTTTTGCAAAACACAAACAGCTCCGCGTACCTCTTTGCGAAGCACAGGGAGCTTCGCGGCCCCCCAAATAGAGTTTCCCATAAAAATTTTGCAATACGAGGCTGCGTTTTTTACTCTCATATCATCCTGTAAGCCTTACTTGACCGAACGTGAACGGTCATAATTTGCAAAAAAGTTAAGAATCCCCTTTCACAGAAATATATGGAAGAGCTTCGCGGCCTCCTTAGGTGAGCCTCGCGGCCCTCCTAGTTGCCGCGGCTCCCGGTTAGAAACCACTGTTATAAGCCATGTACAAAAGATAAATCTATGTGAAGTTCCGTTATAATTCTCAAATTTTGGGCAGATTCATCATCCATCCACTTTAAAACTTATCTTAGAATCACTTAAAAGTTTTAATTCTTGATAGAAGAAGAATCGTGATATACGAAGAATTTACTTGTATGAAAACCCATAAAAAATAAATTTACTACACCAGAAGTTAAGATTTATGAGCTGACGTACGAGGTGCGATGCGGTTTCCAAAACCGTCTATTTTTTCAAAAAGAGTTTTACAATTTTCGTTTTCAAGAAATATATTTAAATGGCGTACAAATATCGGCAGCCCCGTTGCACAGTGGGGCGACTCCTTACAAAGGCTGGCCAAGCAAAAAAAGTGTCGATAAATGCGACAAAAAACTTGGAAGATACATAATTTTGGGGCGCTGAACACGAATTTGGCATCAAGTTTTTGTTTGGGGCCGTCCATAAAGCACGAAATCCAATTTTTAATATTTTTTGGCACTTTTTTTCTTTTTTTATAGAATTCTATGATCTTTGACCACAAGTAGGGCCACCGGGCGTCCTCCCCATTGAAAATATACGTAATTTATGGACGACCCCTCGAATTAAACAAATTTTGCCATAATATATATATATATATATATATATATATATATATATATATATATATATATATATATATATATATATATATATATATATATATATATATATATATATATATATATATATATATATATATATATATATATATATATATATATATATTGTTTAATAAACTAAAACAACATAAGTAATACAAACTATTTACAAATTGAAAAAATCATCATCTTCCGCCGTGATCGCTTAAATCTCGTGTTGAAATGTTTCCAGAAAATTTGAAGTTCATTATACTTATCAGCAGGAAAAATATCTTTCGCTGCAATTTTCATTTTTTCTAGTAATTTTCGATGTTTCATTGTTTCATATATATGTTATCTTCCTAACCCGGTTTCTATGGCTGAAAGAGGACATTTAAATACATGTATAACACCATGAATTGACAACTTACTAGACATTGAATTAGGTGGTGCCGCTAAAGTTGAAGGCTCCATAATAAAATTCAACGAATTTATGAATTTGAAAACCAAGACACTGGAATGACACAACGTGCTAAATGAATAGGAAAAGATGCAAAGGGGGACGACTGTTCTTTGTTTTTTTTCTCATAAAGCAAAATGTGTGTTTTACTTTTGTATACCAACGAGTGCAAAGCAAAAGCAATCTTCAAACGGGCTATTGTTAGCCGGAGTTTGATGGTATGAATTTGCTGCTAGTATTTAACACTTCAATCAGTTAAGCGAATTTCATGATCATAAATTGAAAAGGGCTGAATGTTTTTAATATTGTTTAAAATTTGCAGAAAGTGATAAAGTTTGACATAATTAAAAGTTTCATAAAGATTTGTTTACTATTTACCTATTTAACACTTATTTTATAACTTTTAATTGATAAATTTTGTAATTTTTGCCCAAATTTTTATTTTATTCTTACGAATTGAGTTCGATATCATAAATATCCATTATACCCCATTAACGGATGGTTATGACTAAAATTAATCCTGGATGAAATTTCAACCTCAAAAAAAAAAAGGAAAAAAACTGATATCGCTTTTTTCACTAAAGTGACAATTTGCGCAGTTTTGTGCAGCAGCGGACAGTATGCATTTGAAAGCTCACGTTTTTACCTAAATTTTGAATGTAGGCACAACCGTGGCAAACTGCGGCAACTAAACTTTCAAGCTACTTTTATACAAAAAATCACGTTTTTAAAAATTTTTCTAGTGTCAGGCCTATTATGACCAAATTTTACAATATCCAATGAAAAGGGTTTGTTTTGAACAATATTTACAACAACTTTTTCTTTGACGTCAAAAAAATCCAAGCTATCATTGAAGCTACAGAGCGTTTCAAAGTAATGTACTTTAAAAAAAAAAAAAGACAAAAAACATCAGTTCGCCAAGCTTTGAAAAGTCACAAAAAATTCAGATTTCATGATATTGCGCCCAAATTTTGGATTTAGACACTTGAATGTTATAGCAATAAAGAAAAATATTATGAAACAGCTAACGGAAAAAAAAATTTCTGGCTGATGGCCAGCTATTCCCCACTGTGCGTTGTGAGCCCAGGCTCGTAAGACAGCAAACAAATATACTGCGAACAATGCGTTCCGGAACAATCTGTACAGTCCTAAGCAAACAAAAGGAACAATAATTAGAAAATTGACACTTGGAATGTTGGGACCAGAGTGCTCCGGAATGCAAAGGTGAAGTTGACAGCCACATAACGGTGCGTTGGCCAAAAACTATAAAACGTGAATTGTGAGTGGTTGACCCGACCACACTTGTTTCACATGTACTACAGTGGCCAAATGAAGCGTATCATGAAGTGGAGGCCTATTGAAGACCGTCTTTGCTTATTGATAGCACTGGTCGATAAAAGAGAAAAATGCTACCCTGAAGCTCATACTGGAAAAAAATGAAAGATTATAATAGTTATTTAACCATTCCTCTGAATTTTGGTGACCCTAGTCCTAGACAAAAGCTCCCACCCACTCCAATGATAACGTTAACCGTGCGCCTCCTTTAACTGCTGAATCGGTAGAGACGCTAAGTTAATTATCCGACAGCCTCCTAGGGAGTGAGCTCAGGGGGAAAATTAGAACTAATGCTCAATAGTAATATTCTAGAGAAAATTTTTCTCCTACAAAGTTGTTACATATGATGAGGCGGTTTTTTTTATCACAAATTAGAGGGACCAAAATTTTCTTTTAAATCAGATATATGTATAACTGTATATGTAGATTTGATGATTTTAATTTAATTCTTGTCCTTCCATTCAAGAAACATGTTATATCATTGCAAATCTGTTGAAAACAAATCTAAATATAGGTAATCGAAAATACAAAATAGTTAGTCTATCTTTCATCGGAAAAGTGACTAAGCTCCATCACATGGGACGCAATATATGAACATGATGGGCATGATGAGCATATCTTTCACCCAAAATTGCAAGCTGTACACTGCTAAAGTTGGAAATCTTCACACATTCTTAAGTTAAATTGTAAATTTTAACTTGATCTATCAGTTATTTTTACAAGTTTTCCAAAAAACGTGAAACAAAATAGATAGAAGCAAAAGATAGTTTCTTTTTAAATTAAACAATGTCGTTTTCATACTTAAAGTTCAAAAAAGTTTAAATTAAACAATGTCGTTTTCATACTTAAAGTTCAAAAAGTTGTTTCACTGTCATCTAATTGTGATCGTCGGTTCTCGGTTGTTCTTAAAGATAGAAAAACATTTTTTTACAAATTAACGGAACAGCAACATTGTAGAACAATCCTCAATTCGATCTACAAAAATACGAAAGTTAGATATCTAAACGGATAGAAAATTATGGTCAACCTAGTTTTTGATAACATAGAAATAACCGCCAACAACTTTGTAGAAGAAAGTTTTTCTCTAGAATGTTACTATCGAGCTCTTGACGTTCAAAATTCATTGCCGGGTCTCGATAATTTTTGCCGAGAACGGCACCACTGAGTGCTCGGTTAAAAAAATAATGACAGCTGTCACATTTTTTCGTAAATCTCGGTTCAGCACAAAATATCCGTAATCTCGATAGTGATAGCTCGGTAATATTTTATGCCGAAATTTCAGTTAGGTTGAACCGAGATTTACGAAAAAATGTGACAGCTGCCACTATTTTTTAAACCGAGCACTCAGTGTTGCTGTTCTCGGCAAAAATTACCGAGACCCGGTAATAAATTTTAAGTGTGTTGATCCAAATTTCCCCCTAAGCTTGTTCCCTAGAACAATGTACTTGGCGTCTCCGTCGATTCAACAGTGAAGGGAGGCGCACGATTTACGTTATCGTTGCAGTGAGTGGGAGCATTTGTCGCGTAACTGAAATGGCTGGGGGCACCAACACTCACAGGAATGAGTAAACACACGCAAAAGTTGGATGGTGTGAAACCAGTACAAAATTGTGCGTTTTTAGCGCAATTGTTGATGTAATTCCAAACCAGTACAATGACTGCGTGTTGGGCATAACGCAATTAATGCTCTAGCGTTTCTCCAATGTATTTGGCAGCTCCAAACTACTACACTTAAATAGTTTCATATGGTATCAAGCAGCATTGCAAAGCGAGCGAGAAGCAAAACCATTCTCCTCCTTTCTGCTTGAGGACGAGACATATGCTACGTTTTTCAAGTCTTTTGCATACACGCTTTCGAGATACTTTTTCTTCTTCATGCATTCCTCTGAATAGCCGACAGTATGAGTGAGACTAACAACACTGGTATCAACTTGCGCGTCGCAATTAGTCTTGTCGCACATACATGGAAATTCTACGAGCGGGAGAGAAATTCCTCTCGTCGCTTGCACTGCACTTGCTGCTTGCACTGCTCCATGAGTAGCAGTCAACTAATACACTCGACGTGAGAAATAAAGTGTCGGTATATGATACATATTCTGATTTCATTCTATGTTAATGTATTCGCAGTACAACTGTTGCGTTATGCGTTTCACACATTTATTGTGCGATTTCTGTGCAACATTTATGCGAATCGGGAAGACACAATCATTGTACAAGACTTCAACTTTTGCGTGTAGCAATAATCATTCATTTTTTTTACCAGTGCTAGCTGCTTTAGGGCTGCTCCTGAAGTTTTCTTGTTGTGATTGAATAAAATAGCTCTATATCGGGTATTTTGAAAAATAGAAAAAAAAACTTTATTCAAAAAAGTTACGCCAAATTGATGGGGTTACAATATTGTAGAATATTATTGAACTTTATCTGCAAAGATAAGTATGTCAGATGCTGGATTTTATCGAAAGATTGGGTCGACCTATTTTTTTTTCCTGTATGGGCCTTCCTTACTGCGACCAGAATCGTAGATCTATTGTGAGATATGCCCGGGTGTCTGCTGTATCCCGCACTTCTGTTAATAGCAATACCTCTATTGAGAAGTGGCATGCTTATTATTATTGCTAATCAGTGCTTGTGTGTAATGTGCTACTCTTCCTTACACGCTTACTGTTCTACTATACCGATACTCGTACCTCTTGCCAAATATCACCAATTATAATTCCCTGGAGAAGTTTCGTCGTGCGTCCTTCTGGCCAGTTTTATTGATAAGAGGGACTTATTTTTTGTTAAGAGGAAGTCATGCAAAGGTATTTGTAGATTTCAGCGTAAAGGAAGGGTAACTGGTGGGGAGCCTGAGAATAAATCCATGCTTAAGTACTTTTTGACATCGGATGGCCTGATTCTACTAAGATTCGAACCCACGACCATCCGCTTGACAAAGCGGACTCTGTAACCTTGCGGTTACGCAGCTCCCTTTGGGTCGATCTAATTTGTGATCACAGGAAAATGTGCGCTTCATTATATGTAACAACTTTGTATTAAAAAGTTTTTCCATAGAACATTACTGTCGAGCTTTAGATCCAAATTTCTCCCCTAGCTCGTTCCCTAGAAGGCTATCGAATAATTAACTTAGCGTCTCCACCAATTCAACAGTGAAAGGAGGTGCATGGTTAACGTTATCATTGGAGTGAGTGGAAGCTTTTGTCGCGTAACTGAAATGACTAGGGGCACACAAATTCACAAGAATGGTTAAATAGTTATCTCTCAGATGGTATTGAGGTTGGTGCTGGCTTAACAAGCCGGTCATCGTAGGTTCGAGTCTCGGCTCGGAAGATAGGATCGTACGAAGAGATAGTAGACAGTTTTTTGATGACATTCGAGAGCGTCACACTATGACAGTGGTGGTAAAGGCAAAATAAAGACAGCGGACAGAAAAAATGTTTTGCGACTATAACGTTGCCGTCTAGTTCCCCATACACAAATGTGTTTTCTTTGCCGTTCACCTTATTCCCATGTCGACGATGGCATGTATGGTTGTATATAACATTCGGTATGCGATGAGCACATTCTTCAGTACATAGCCTCTCTATAGTCGAATTTACTTTTCTGTGAACAAAAGTGGTCGTCTGTATTTTGCTCATTACGCTTCTTCTTACCACAACCTTTTTAAACAGCCGTCACACGACATCCGTCATAGGCAAATAAAAAAGGGGGAAAAATGTGTCCGGTGGATTTGAGCTGTTACCGAAACACACTGTTTGTGTAGTGCTGACCCGTACGTCTGTATAGAAACAACTTCTTCTCTCTTCTACAGTCGCTATTCCGAAGACATCATCATAAGAATGCCGAATCGACACACGAAGTACATTTCTAGTTTCCTTTTGCGATGCTCTGTTGCCAATATATTCTCAATATGATTACCGGGCTGCTAGCACAGATAGGTATCACGAACAAACAGCAACAGAAAAGGTATTCTGAGGCGGCAGTGAAAAAAAAGACTGTACCATTGGGTGGCCTGGTATGAACAGTCGAGCATTGTTATGTTTTAACACAGTTTTAGTGCACCAAACACTTCTGTTTTCACACGGATATGTTAAGGTAGCGAGCAGAGTATGGCTTTCATGGTAGTCGGCGTTGTGCGCAAGACACTGGTAACGGAAAGACATGCCAGTCGTTGAACTTTGTTAAATTTCACCTGAGCTAGTAGTTTATACGTGGCCAGACACTGTTGATATAACACCAGAGTTCTAATTGTGGTTAGCCCCCAGGTCTTCCCAAAGAGTGTACTGCAAACTCAGATCACTGAAGTCACCTGCGCTTGATGGCGTAGTCCAGTTGAACAGTTCAGTTCAGCTTTAATCCAGAATGATTCCAAAGTATTGCTGAAACTCAGTCTCACTGCGTTCAGAAGCGGAGGAATGATTGAATACGTCTTCTGCTTTGTAAAGGGTATCATGACCGTGTAGGTGGGGTTGAAGTTCAGACCTTCTAAGCACCACTGGGAAGTAGTGTTAGGAGCCGTTTGTATACGACTAGGAAGAATTGCATCACACTTTCCCTGAACAAAAAGAAGAAGGGATGCATACAAACTTCTCTTAAGTATCCTTGTTCGTAGACTGAAGCCATTGCTGGAAGTCATTGTTGGTGAATACAATTGCGGTTTTTGAATTTCTAGAATATCACTTGCATACACATAATCTATTTATAGACTTCACGGCGACGTACGACTTAGTGAAACGCAACGAGCGTTGGCATATTATGCTTAAACATAGTTTCCAAGCAAAACTGATATGTAGGATTTTTGACGGATTCACACCAAGCGTTCGGAGAGCGGCCGGATTCTTCTTTTTTTTTCGTAACATTTGATGGTCTGTAGCAAGGGGACGGGCTCTCGAACATGCTCTTCAATATAGCCTTGAAAAAAGCTATACGAAGAGAAGGTGGTGCGAGGTGAAGAAACGGATTGTGGCAACGAACAAGCCTAATTACGGATTGCGTAGTCGCAGCTTACAGATCCGCATAAAATTCGCACTATATAGGGCGCTTATCCTCCCGGCGCATAGTGTGTCCAAATCGAGAAACGGACGGCAAAGCTATTTTTTCAAGTCCTATCTTATCCATATATTCTAGAAAGTTGCTTCGTTTACTGCTGTCCTTCATATACTCTAATGGAATCAGTTACAAATTTCGCCGTATAGAGGGTTCCATACCTAACTTTTAAACGTGACCTGCTAGACTAATAGTTTTTTCTGCAAAGTTGTGTAGAATTTTATTACAATACCTGAATACCTCAAACAACTAGAAATTGAAATTTCAGAGCTACAAGACGTTTTAAAAAAAAGCTTTTTAAAAGCAGTTTTTCATCCATATGTTTAACTCTAAGGCCTAAAACATGACTGTATAAAATTGAGAGTGACGTGGTAAATCAAGATGAACATATTCTAGTGATATATTGATAATTATATACAGTATTCATGAATAAAAACTGGAAAAAAGTGTTTTTAAAGTCTTTTTTTATTTGAGTTGAAACTCGAAAAGGCGCTAACGAATCCAAGCTTCTATGAAGCCATTCGATAGAGTACCTTTCTGACTAACAAAAAAACACAAAACTACAGTGGGTTATTTGTAGTTTTGAATATATGGCCAACTGAAGTTACCGATTTTTACATGCTTTTGTGCGCTCTTTATAGTAGAAAGGCCGGCGCGTACACTACGTTTCCGTTTCTATGGCCAACGAACAGACACCACAATGAGGCTACATCTAGAAACGGACGGAAATAGGAAATTTTGAAGTCCAATGTTGTCAGTATCTTCTAGAAAGTTGTTTCGTTTACTATTGTCCTTTATATGCTTCAATGCAACCCGCTTCAATTTTCACCATATAGAGGGCGCCATACCTAACTTTTGAACGTGACTTGCTAGACGAATAGTTTCTTCTGCAAAGTTGTGCAGAATTTTATTACTTCACGGCATGTCATATATCATAGTCAATTGAACATAGTTGAGACTAATCGATTTGCTGTTGGAGCCGGAACATTTTGTTTAGTGTTTTGTCTTTAATTTAAACTATCAACTTTGATTTTTATTGAGCAATGCTGACACTATTTAGAAAAATTTACAATAATACCATAGAAAGAATTCTCTTTTGCGTCAATTAGATGGTGCTGTATTGAAAAACGCAACCCAAATACATTGTATACCTTTATTGAATTTGCATAGTGTGTATTATGTCTTTTTTCTATCCTCAAGTGTTAACTTGCGAAGTAAACGTCTGGCTAGTAGAAAATTTATAGGAACGACCTCCGCTGTACGTACCTTTTAAAATGGTAATGTGCAGCAGCACTGCTGACGTGGCTTTTGCACTTTTGGCTAATGTTAGAACGACGTTCACGTGCAAAATTTGCATGATAGTTGAAGTGCTGATAAAGTTGTCACGAAATTGATTGCACTTGTCATACTGCATGCAGTAAGCTCGTACTGATTGATTGACAAACGAGGGGACGCAAACTGCAACTCGTACTGGAAGGAATCTGAACTAGAGATCGTGATAGTCAATCAGTACATATGCACTATTTAACCTTCAGAATTTTAGAGCGGTTCGATTTGTTGATGGTGGTTATGCTATTGTTTGGATTTTGTGATAGTTAATGCATTTTATTTCTGTATAAATATGGCAAAAAATGCAAAAAAGTACAAGAATGCTGATTTTAGGATAAAAAAATTCAAACAGCAATTATTTCCATTTTGCTTTTTTTATGTACATTTTCTGCAGCATAAATATGTTCCTCCTTACAGCAGTCAAAAAGCCAAACCCACAAAAACTAGTAAACAACTGCTTCAGAATTCATGTACGGGTAAATGTAACTAGTTATTTGATTTGTTTACTACCGCTATGATTCGTAAATACAATTTACTACTTTCTCACTCAGGATGTTTTTGTCTAGACTTGTGCGCTCTCGAGAATATTTTTTGCACACCGATGGTGATGATGAATGTTGGATATATTTCTTGTTTACTTGCCATCGGTATCTCTAGCGTCATTATTGTGCCATCTATATACACCAGGAGAGATGGCTTCAATTAAGACCGGAATAATTAACTAGCCGTTAATCATCGCTTCGGAACTACCAGGTTTATATCTAGAGAGATTTTTCCTCACAAAACATCACCGGCACCCGTTGAGGTTGGACCAGGACTAATTAGAATTGTGGAGTATTCCGCTAGCATTACAACCCTTTTTTGACTAATCTGTTCACGTTAGTTTGAAAATTTTAGGTTATTTTTCAAAACAAACGTTACTATATGATACCTTTGTTCCGATGACATTCATTATGGTATTAAGTAATGTTATCAAAATGGCGTTCAAAATATCTAGTATTATTTGAAAATGCCTTTGAACTTTTATGTTTAATATAACCAAACAATTTTCTCTAGGCTTGACGATTTGTCTCAGCTTCAATATTCTGTTGAATTTTCCAGTGCTTTGAAATATTTTAAAATTTTGATTTATGGCAACCTCTAGCCCTTTTGATGGTTTTATGATGAATATTCAAATTTTTTTTAAGCTTAAATTCAAGCGTTTTGCATTCTCCGCGATCGTTTTTTGTGCAATCATTATTGACTAGCAGAATTTTTTGTCAAATGTTTAACGTTTCGAGCACTGTTACTTCTAGTTTCTAATCTCGAGGTACGATGCTGGTCTAACAAGCCGGTCGTCACAGGTTCGAGTGTCGGCTCGGAAGAGACTGTTGGTGTCAGTAGAATCGTAGCGCTAGCCCCGCAATTGCCCTGTACACTAAACAGTTGGCAGCGAAGTTTTTATATAAAAGCGGAATGTAGCACCAAGGCTTTGCTTTGCTTTATTTCTATATTAAATAGTTTTTACTCAACACCCTCATAATTTTAATTATTAACTGACGCTTGTTGTATATTATTTCTCGCTGAGTGATGCTGATTAAATATTTTCGCTAAGTTCCTTTTCAGTGCTTGTTTATATTTTTAGAGAATTGATGTCCTTTCCACTCTCATTGTATTTTTGGCTGGCACATTGGAAAAAAACTCATAATTACACCGTGTGCGTTGAATGTACGATAATGCGACATAAAAGTCAAACCTGTAGGTCATTTTAACATGCTGTTGTAAAGGAATAAATTATCCGTTAACATCAAAACCAAAAACCAAAAGTTCTCATTCATAGCAGATCATTTCAATTGTGACCAAACTGTTCTTTAGAAGAGGTACGTTAGGTGCCAGTACTCTAAGAACAATTATAAATTGAGAAAAGTTTCCACTAAGCAAACGATTGCTCCATCAGAAAAAAAGCACAGAGTTCAAAACGAAAACAATGTTACCACTAACTATCAGAAAATTGAGGTTAAAGAGATTCGCCACATTTGTATCAATTTATTCCGTTAGTTGGAGTTAGGTGTAAGCAAACAAACAGACCTGCATATTTTTGAAGTGAGTTGTGCTGAGTTGGAAAATGTAAAAAATGTCGAAAACATATTTTATGTTTTTTATGCTCGGTGGATTATGACAAATTTAGAAATACATTCTGCAAGTTGTAAACAAATTCCAAATAGTTTCGCATCAAATGTTTACAGCATCAAAGAAAATATTTTAGAACACGTACATTCGAGGAAAAACATCATGTATTATGTCACTACGGGCGAAACGAAAAGGTAAACTGCGGGTTGTTATGCGTTGGAACAATGAAAAGTTATTATCAGCTTGCATTTTCTCCTCATCGAGGCACTAGGATTGAGCGAATTGTTTTCGGTGCCATTTGCAAAAGATGGTGCTGATATTTTCCCTCGTTATGTAAAGCACACGCACACACATTATAGATCATAAAGTGTAATAGAATGCTAAAACTTTACAGCACGACACGTCAGGCAGAAGCTGTGGTTTTTCTCGAACAATAAGCTGTAGAAAGCCGCTGTACCTGCTTAGCTGGATGAGGGTGAAAAAAACAAAACTTTGTTGGAAATGAAAGATGAGCTGTTTTCAAAATAAGTTGAAAACATAAACAAGTTAGGGTTCTAACTCCATTAAATTGTTTGAGGAAATCAGGTATGTAAATGGCGAATGACTTGGTGGTACACATTGAAAGCGTTTTGCTGTTATAGAAAAACACTAGACTTTGTTATTTTGTGCTGATTTTAAAATTAAAGTACTACTGCATCGAATCGCTAAATCATGCGCTCAAAAAATTATTTCAGAAAAAAATACAATCGATGCGGTGACTTTCCCGTTCCCATGATGAATCCACTGCTCATTGATTTTGTGCGCAAAAGTGGGCGTACCGGTAAAAAAAGGCTCCCCTAGTCAATTCAACTCCCATTGTGATTCCGTGGTATCTCAATTCAATCAACCTGATCATTGAAAATCACAAAGCTTATCCAATCTGTACCTTTTGCTCGTACTTGACATAATGCAGCATCTTCACCAGAAGAAAAACCCTCGAACTATGGCCGTCCTTGGCGTGCGTGGTTCCCCTGTCGGCATTTCCATGCACGAAAGTGCCATGGTGGCATATCTGGTTCCGCAAAAAGCATCTGATTTGTCGGCATTCCACACTCCACTTCGTGCCGGAACTACATCTGGGACGCTTTTCATTGAGTGCATGCAAATGTAAATAATCCATTCTCCCCAGAGGAAAGCTTCGATCTCTTTCGTGCTTGAAAGTTTATCCAAGGCATAAGCGTTTTACTCTGGGTTCATATAGAAGCAGATGAATCACTTCACAATTCGGTTATATGAGGGGAGCATGTAGATCTCACATTAATTCAAATACCGTCGTTCGACCATGTTAAACGTAACTCCATTTGTCTGTGATTCTAACCTTTTTCGACACAGAACAACGTGGTTTTAGACCGCATGCACGCGCGTGAGAAAATGATTTATCTTCAAGTAAGATAAATCTTCTTCAATGGATAGTGAAAAAGAACAAGCTTCATACGGCATGCGAAAACAAATGCTAGTGAATAGGTGTGATTACTTCTAACAAAGGGAAATTTTCTACTATAGTATATATATGTGTGTTGTCATCAATAAATCTACGTATATTTTGGAGAAGTAATGTTTCCTAGTGGGACTATTATTCCAAATCGTTACGTCAAACTTGTACACAATGAATGCAATTAATGAATTCTAGAAGCTCCATTTGTTTCACTGATTCAACGCTTGAGTGCGGTGCCCCGACAGGGATTAGAGAAAACTTCTGCAGTAGTAGTAAGCTGCTATAACATTTCTCTATTGTACATATCACCATCACCAATTGTTTATTTGCATACTTGCTGCTTGGGGGTGGTTTTCTCGTCTGCGAAGTTTGATCAATTATTCAGAATCTCGTCGGAATGCAGATATATTGCTTTGCGGTAATTACGGGTTGCAGCTTTTCATGATGAGTAGAATGATTTGCTCACATGCAAGTTTTGGAACGATAATAAATTATGTTCAATTTCGGTTAGTTAAAATGAACTGTGTTATTACGGATGTGTTAACCTAATTTAAAAACTTCTGTGATGCTTTTAAATACTTGTAAACAGTTTTTCAGAATTCTGTATAAAATATCACTTAACTAGAGTTCCGTTACTGTTTATTTTTCCAACAAAGTCTCGCTGGGATTTTTATTGGTATATTTACAAAAGATATGGTGCTACAAAATTTCGGATAAAATTAATTTAGTTTTGAAGTTTGTGATTCTTGGCAGTTTTATTCCTGATTCACTACATGGTCTGAAAAGTTTTCTACCAACCAATGAATGAATTTTATGGAAAAACTGGTCTGTTTTTTCAAACAGTTTTTGACATCCAGACATAAATAATTGTTGTGGTCCTCTAGCAAATCAAGTATAGAAGTTTGTTTCCAACTCTACATCTTCATTCAACCAGGATCCCTTGACAGGGTGTTACATTCTTAATCGAAAAAAAAAAACGGGATCGAGACTGGCGAATACGGAGAGTGAGAAACCAGCGCAAGTCCCTCAATTTAGCGGTCGGATCGCAAGCAGAATGAGCAGAAGCTTTGTCTTGTCTAAAAAATGCTTTTTCCTTCGCTATATGCGACTATTTTGCTTTAATTTCAACGACCAATCGATTCCAAAATGTACAATAATATTATATATTGATTGTTTGATCATTTTCTATGTAGTCGATAACACAATATTATGCCTTGGGAATCCCAAAAAATAGTAAGCAACACTTTACCGTTTGGTTGATGTACTATTTGGAAGCTTTGGGCGACTCTTGTCAGGTTAAATCCACTATACCGGCTGAAAATTGGATTTAGAGGTGTGGTGGATTAATGTTTCATCCATTATAAATGATCGCTACAAACATTCCTTCCTATTGCGCGTAATCAATGCCATGCTCTCCGTCGAAACCTTGACACGTTGGTCTTTTTATTTAATCAAAAACACGTGTTAAGAAACACTCATCGCGAGCACTGCTTCTTCATGTTCTTTTTCATGAATGAGACGTTCTTTTGAGATGCCTATTGTAGTATCGGATTGATAACAAACGTGACAACATAAATACACTAGCAACACTGCAGAGTATACACACATGTATACACACATGTATACACATGTAGTTCATGAACAAGCTAGCGACAGAGAATAAAGAAGGTTCACTTGGAGACCGACCAGAAAGCAAACAAGACGCGTGTTTTCATTTTTATTTGGAAGTCCTGATTCTACAATTTGGCGACGAGAGAAATTGATTGTTGGCTGCCGGTAATTTATTCTCAAGTATTAGTTCAAGTAAGTGGTGAAGAAAAACCCGTAACAAGTGGAGGTGAGTGATTTTTCTTACAGGAAAAATTCTTTTTTTTTTTCGATACTGCGTTTTGAGGAAAATGGCGGATCTTAATGGCTTGTAGAGTACACCAATGGAAGTGGATAGATCAAAAACATGGATCACAAAATAATTGTGCGCTTCTGGGGTTATGCTCAAGTGAAGGCATAATATCCGGTAGATGCAATGCAGGTGGGAAATTAGAAAAAAAAATCATCGGCACACGGCGATTCGACACTCGATAAATCGTTTTTTTTTCTCAAAAGAAGGCAACTGTGTGCCTGGTTGGAATACAAAAACAAAGCAACTGGGGTGCAAATTGAATTTCGGTTAAAAATAAAGCAAACGTTTGACTGAACGTCAGAAAGTGAAAATGGAAAATTAGACGAGTGCGCTTGGATAAAAAATTGATAGCAGCATTTCCGAGGCAACTGTGTGCCTACAAAGAAAAATTATGACAAAATGCCAAGAAAAAAAAAATCAGAAAAGCATAGCAACTGGTGCTCGAATAAATTGTTTGAATTGAAAACGAGGCAACGGTGTGCCTATATGTAAATATCTGCAACTGGGTGCAGGCGTGTATATTGCATTTTAGGAAACTGTGTGCCTATATGTAAGTTTCTGCAACTGGCTGCAGGCGCGTATATTATATTTTAGGAAGGAAGTCTTGATTTGAAGTGCTGATGTAGGCACCTGTTGGGGTGCTTATAGCTGTATATCTGTGTTTACATTCGATTGTTGGTAATTGAACAACCTATACAGGTGAGCGTTTTTGTTACATAACTATCAAACGTCGGGCTGTTTGAAAGATTTCTGAAAATCAAATCAAAACGTGAAGTGTTTTTAAAAAATGCAGGGAACAGAAGATTTTTGCTTACAGATATGCGTTACCAATAGTTGTTACTCCATGTGATCTATCCACTCCATATAGTTATTGTTATTTTATTCAAAAGTGTATATGGGAAATTGGTATTCATAAATTTTACAGAATGGACTCTATGCGTCGTATTCGGCCGTTTGAAATGTCGGCTGACCGATCTCGGCTACCGTCAGAATGGTTGAAGTGGAAAAGAGAACTGGAGCGATATTTTGATGCAGGCGGAGTGACTTCGCAATGGGAGAAACGGTCACAGATGTTACATTTGGCAGGGGCAGAAATCCAGGAAATATTCGATCATATCCCTGGTGTTGATGAAATTCCGCATGTGGTAGTAGACCCCCCTTATTACGACGTGGCTATTCACAAACTTGACGAGCATTTCGAGCCTATAAGGAGACGTAACTACGAACGCCATTTGTTTCGACAGATAATTCAGAAGCAAGATGAGAGATTTGCGGATTATATATTGAGACTACGTATTCAAGCTAAACGATGTGAATTCGACCGTTACGACCCGAGAGAAGTCGAAGACCGGATTATAGAGCAAATAGTTGAAACATGCAAATCAAATGAGCTTCGACGACAAATACTGGGTAAAGATTTGGCTCTAGAGGAGATTCTTACGTTAGGAACAACGTTGGCTGATGTTCAGCAGCAGATGGAAGAGTTAGATCGCACGGTTAATGAAAATAAACCAGTTGACCCAGTCAACAAAATTGCGACGGAACCATTTCGTGGTAGACCAAAATCATACCCGATGCCAACAAAAACTTTCAGTAGAGCTTGTTTCGCGTGTGGCCGAAAAGGGCATTTGAAAGGTGATTACATTTGTCGAGCACGTAATGCGAAGTGTCTCAAATGCGGGGAAATGGGTCATTTCATTAACCGTTGCCTCAAGCGTAGACTCGAACCTGAGGCTAGTAGATCAAAGCAAATCAGGCAGGTTGCAGAAACGTTCAAAGGACACGGTGAGCAGAGATCCGACGATACGATTTTCTACTCGATGGGCAAGAATATTTTCGATTTCGTTGTGGGTGGAATAAAGATACCAATGGTTATCGATTCAGGAGCAGATGCAAATATGACCATGGAAGCTACCTTCAATCGGGCGCATGAAGGTGGTATGAAAATTACGGAGTTGTCAAAAGAAGCTGATCGCAAACTGTTTGGTTACGCCTCGGAGCATCCTATGAAGATCAAGTTCGTGTTTTCTGCTAAGGTGGAGGTAGGATCTCGTTCGGTGCTGGCAAAGTTTTATGTTGTCGAAGGAGGTCAACAGAATTTACTTGGTGATTTCACAGCTAAAGCGCTAAAAGTACTTAAGGTGGGATTCGATGTAGGTATCGTAGATGTTTCGGATCGCAAGGTTTTCCCTAAGATCAAAGGTATGGTCTTGGAAATCCCTATTGACAGGTCTGTACAACCAATTCAGCAGGTATATAGAAGAGCTCCGATTGCCCTTGAAGAGCGCATTCATGAGAAGTTAAAATACTTACTCGAGATGGACGTAATTGAAAAAGTGAAGGGCCCATCTCCATGGGTTTCTCCGTTGGTCCCTGTTCTGAAGCAGTCTGGGGACATCAGACTATGTGTCGATATGCGCCGTGCGAACCAAGCTGTGTTACGTGAAATACACCCGTTACCAGTGATTGAAGAGCTATTGGCGGATATGGCAGGAGCAATAAAGTTTTCTAAGCTGGATGTAAAGGATGCGTATCACCAGCTGGAACTTTCAGAAAAATCAAGAGTAATAACTACCTTCATTACAAAATATGGACTTTTCAGGTAAACAAATAGCTATCATCTGAAATGTTATAAATTCAATAAAACTATTTGATTTTTCGATATTATTCAATTCTTTAATTTTGATCTTTTATTGGTTTTTATTGCTTGTTTAATTAGGTACAAAAGACTGATGTTCGGAATCAATTGTGCGCCAGAACTTTTCCAAAAAGTGATGGACACTATCGTAGCTGGGTTAGAAGGTGTTACAGTCTACTTGGACGATGTTGTTGTTTCTGGGCGCACTCAGGAAGAACATGATTCTCGGCTCAGCAAACTTCTGAAACAGTTCGAAGAATATGGTTTAGTTTTAAACAGTAATAAGTGCCAATTCAATGTGGAACAGCTAGAATTTCTCGGACACGAATTGTCCTCGAAAGGAATCAGACCAACGGCCAATCGCGTTCAAGCTGTAAAACATTACAGAAGACCAAATCACACAGCGGAGCTCAGGAGCTTCCTTGGTCTAGTGACCTATGTGGGAAGACCTATGTGTCATTCCACATCTGGCTAGTAAAACGGATACACTGAGATCACTTCTAAAAAGCGAAAGCAAGTTTTTTTGGTCAGAAAAACATCAACAGGCGTTCGACGAAATTAAGCAAGCAGTCGGAGATATCAAGCAATTGGGATTCTTCAACGTAAGAGACAAAACTGTTCTTATTGCAGACGCAAGTCCTACTGGCCTAGGCGCGGTTTTGTTACAGGAAGACGTACAAGGACAAAAGAGAATAATAGCTTACGCCAGTAAATCACTCACAAACTTGGAAAGAAATAGTTTCAAACTGAAAAGGAAGCTCTGGCGCTGGTCTGGGCGATTGATCGTTTAAGGCTCTATCTTCAAGGTGCATAATAACTGATTGCAAACCATTGCAATTTTTATTTGGCCCAAATTGCATTGTGCCCGGATTGAACGCTGGGTGTTACGACTTCAGTCGTATAACTATGATGTCATATATCAACCAGGAACAACAAATTTGGCGGATCATTTCTGTGCCGAACACGCATCAGTACTGGACGTGTTTGGTGATCGGTCCGATAGAGTATAAAACAAAAGACGTGTGAACAAGTGTTGGCATTGTTTGCCTGGTCGAGTGAAATAAATCCGGGTTCAAGGTCGTTCCTTTGTGCAACTGTTTCGCATCGTGACTGCCAGCTGGTGCGTAAGCCGATTTGGCTGCTGGCTGGATTGTGCTACAGCAGTGGACGAGACACAAACGAGGAAAAAGAAGAAGCCATCAGTGTCAGCGAGTCGTATCGCTGTGTGGAGTGATCTCACACCTGGCTCGCTGCTGGTGGCTGTTTGGTGCTGCTGTATTGGTGCTGCTGGCTGTAACGGCTGCTACTTCGAACGATCGGACAACCAACCTTACTGGAAGGGAGAAATAAAAAGGTACGTGTTCTTGTCAGCGCTAGTGCGCTAAACATAGCGCGATGGATGTAGATCCCTCGCCTCCCGCGCCACCATCCCCGAACCCCTCTGACCCTGACCCTTCTGTTACCCCCTCCCCTGTTCATTCTTCAGTCCCCCCTCGCCCCAGGCTTTACCCAGACGGAGCCCAGGGCAGCTATACTGTTTATTTTCGGCCAAAGGCAGGACCGAAATCGAAAAAGTTGAACCTCTTGCAGATTTCGAAAGACCTGACGAAGGAGTACAAGGGCGTGACCGAAATTTCCAAGGTCCGGCCTAACAAGCTCCGTGTCGTGGTCGGTAACCTGAAAGAGGCCAACGATATAGCTTGCTCTGAGCTCTTCACACGCGAGTATCGCGTTTACATACCCGCACGAGACGTGGAGATCGACGGTGTCATAACCGATTCGAGTCTGTCCGTCGAGTGTATACTGCAAAGTGCCAAAGGGTGCTTTAAGAACAAAACGTGTCCCGAAGTAAAGGTGCTCGACTGCAAGCAATTGCGGTCAGCATCGATCATCGGTGGCAAAACAGTATACACTCCGTCAGACTCGTTTCGAGTTACGTTCGCCGGGTCTGCACTACCAAGCCACGTCTCGATCCACCGGGTTCGTCTCCCTGTGAGGCTCTACGTGCCCCGCGTCATGAACTGCCTGAATTGCAAGCAGTTAGGCCATACAGCCGCCTACTGCTGCAATAAGGCACGTTGTGGCAAGTGTGGGGAGTCTCATGCGGAAGATTCTTGCAGTGTTAACGCTGAAAAGTGTATTCACTGCGGAGAAAATCTGCATGAGCTCTCGACATGTGCGGTGTACATGCAGCGCAGGGATAAAATAAAACGGTCTCTCAAAGAGCGTTCAAAGCGTTCCTACGCTGACATGCTGAAGAAGACCGTTACCACTTCTCCCGTTACTTCGAACCCCTTCGATCTGTTGCCCTCTGAGGAAACCGATTCTGACGATTCACCAGCGGGAGCATCTTACGCCAATCCTGGGGAGTCTAGAAAGAGGAAAAGTGTTTCCTCTCCTAAACTTCCCAGAAAAGGTCCTAAGATTTCTCAAAGTGAAATGAAGGTTACAAACAAACCAAACAGTGCTGCGGAAAAACCGAAGCAAACTCCTCCTGGGCTGGCAAATTTAAAGTCCCAGAAGGAGTTCCCAGCACTGCCAGGAACATCTAAAACCCCAGTTGCTCCTTTTACACTCCCAGTTGATGAAACAAACTCTGGATTAGTGAAATTTTCTGACATTGTGGACTGGATTTTTGAAAATTTCAATGTACCCGATCCAATTAAAATTTTTCTTACAGCATTCCTCCCAACAGTTAGATCATTTTTGAAGCAGTTGACTGCCCAATGGCCTCTCCTTGCAGCGATTGTATCCTTCGATGCCTAATTCAACTGCGTATATGAAGGATTCTATCTCTGTCTTACAGTGGAATTGTAGAAGTATTTTACCAAAAATTGATTCGTTTAAAGTTTTGATAAATAAAAACAAATGCGATGCATTTTCCCTTTGTGAAACTTGGCTTACTTCAAATATTGATCTCAACTTCCATGATTTTAATATTATTCGCCTTGATCGAGACACCCCATATGGAGGAGTACTTTTAGGGATTAAAAAGTGCTATTCTTTCTATCGTATTAACCTCCCCTCGATTCCAGGCATCGAAGTTGTCGCATGTCAAATGACAATACAAGGTAAAGAGCTTTGTATTGCCTCAATATATATTCCCCCCAGAGCACAGGTTGGGCAACGGCTGCTCTTTGATTTAATAGAACTTCTTCCCTCGCCACGTTTGATTTTGGGAGACTTCAACTCTCATGGCGTGGCTTGGGGTTCCCCATACAATGATAACCGCTCCTCTTTAATCTATAACCTTTGCGATGACTTCGACATGACTATTTTAAACAACGGTGAAATGACACGTATCCCGAAACCTCCAGCGCGCCCAAGCGCTTTGGATCTATCCTTATGTTCGACGTCGCTACGGTTGGATTGCACATGGAAGGTAATCCTCGATCCTCACGGTAGCGACCATCTGCCTATTCTTATTTCAATTACTAACGGGTCAACTCGCATGCGACCAATTGACATTCCGTATGACCTCACACGAAATGTCGATTGGAAGTTATACGAGGAAATGATTTCAAAAGCGGTCGAGTCGATTCAACATCATTCACCACTTGAAGAATACAACCTCCTCGCGGGCTTGATTCTCGACGCCGCGTTGCAAGCCCAAACGAAGAAATATCCCGGCGTAACGATCAAAGAACGGCCTCCCACTCCGTGGTGGGACCAAGAGTGCTCCGATGTCTACACGCAAAGATCCGACGCGTTTAAGGCCTACCAGACGGGAGGTATACCTGGCGACTATTTACGGTATTCGGAGCTTGATACCAAGCTTAAAAGCTTGGCTAAAGCAAAGAAACGTGGATATTGGCGTCGGTTCGTGAACGAGACGTCGAGGGAGACATCGATGAGCACTCTTTGGAACACAGCCCGAAGAATGCGGAATCGCGTAACGGTCAACGAAAGCGAGGAGTCTTCAAGTAGGTGGATATTTGATTTTGCCAGGAAAGTATGTCCGGACTCTGTTCCTGAGCAAAATATTGTTCGCGATGCGTCTCCGGGCCACGACGCGATAGAATCACCTTTTACGATGGCAGAACTTTCAGTTGCCCTCCTGTCCTGTAACAATAACGCGCCTGGATTAGATAGAATCAAATTCAACTTGTTGAAGAATCTACCCGGCAATGCCAAGAGGCGCTTGTTGAACTTGTTCAATAAGTTCCTGGAGCAAAACATTGTACCGCAGGATTGGAGGCAAGTGAAGGTGATCGCCATCCAAAAACCAGGGAAACCAGCTTCTAATCACAACTTTTATAGGCCGATTGCAATGCTATCCTGTATCCGGAAATTGATGGAAAAAATGATACTCCGTCGTTTAGACCACTGGGTCGAATCAAATGGTCTACTATCAGAAACTCAATTTGGCTTCCGCCGTGCCAAAGGGACGAATGATTGTCTTGCGTTGCTTTCAACAGATATTCAGCTGGCGTATGCTCGTAAAGAACAAATGGCGTCTGCGTTCTTGGACATTAAGGGGGCTTTTGATTCCGTTTCTATTGACATTCTTTCGGGTAAACTTCACCGACAAGGATTTTCTCCAATTTTGAACAATTTTTTGCACAACTTGTTGTCCGAAAAGCACATGCATTTTACGCATGGCGATTTGGCAACTTTTCGCATTAGCTACATGGGTCTTCCCCAGGGCTCATGTTTAAGCCCCCTTCTTTACAACTTTTATGTAAATGACATCGACGAATGTCTGGCAAATTCATGCACGATAAGACAACTTGCAGACGACAGTGTAATCTCTGTTACAGGAGCCAAAGCTGCCGATTTGCAAGGACCATTGCAAGATACCTTGGACAATTTGTCTGCTTGGGCTTTACAGCTAGGTATCGAATTCTCTCCGGAGAAGACTGAGATAGTAGTTTTTTCTAGGAAGCATGAACCTGCTCAGCTTCAAACACAATTAATGGGTAAAACGATTTCTCAGGTTTTGGTACACAAATATCTTGGAGTCTGGTTCGACTCTAAAGGCACCTGGGGTTGTCACGTGAGGTATCTGATGAAAAAATGTCAACAAAGAGTGAATTTTCTTCGTACAATAACCGGACAATGGTGGGGAGCCCATCCAGGAGACCTTATAAGGCTTTACCAAACAACGATATTGTCTGTTATTGAATACGGGTGTTTCTGCTTCCGCTCCGCAGCAAACACACATTTGATCAAACTGGAGCGAATACAATATCGTTGTTTGCGTATCGCCTTAGGTTGCATGCAGTCGACCCATACGATGAGTTTGGAGGTTTTAGCTGGAGTACTACCATTGAAAAACCGCTTCTGGAGCCTGTCTTCTCGTATTCTAATCAAATGTGAGGTTTTGAACCGTCCCGTGATTGAAAATTTTGAAAGGTTAATCGAACTTAATTCTCAAACCCGTTTTATGACATTGTATTTCAATCACATGTCCCAAAATATTAACCCTTCTTCGAATATTCCAAATCGTGTCGACTTATCAAATACTTCTGATTCTACTGTGTTTTTCGATACATCCATGATAGAAGAAACTCGTGGAATCCCGGATCATTTACGCGTGCAGCAGATCCCTAAAATTTTTTCCAATAAATATCGAAACATCAACTGCGACAATATGTACTACACTGACGGATCACTTCTTGATGGGTCCACTGGCTTCGGTATCTTCAATAACAATTTAACCGTCTCCCATAAGCTCGATAATCCTGCTTCTGTTTACGTCGCAGAATTAGCTGCAATTCAGTACACCCTAGGGATTATCGAAAAAATGCCCACGGACCATTATTTCATCTTTACGGACAGTCTCAGTTCCATTGAGGCTCTCCGATCGATGAAAGATGTTAAGCACTCTCCGTATTTCCTGGGGAAAATACGGGAACATCTGAGTGCTTTATCCGAAAAATCTACTCAGATTACCTTAGCGTGGGTCCCTTCTCACTGCTCGATACCGGGTAATGAGAAAGCGGACTCTTTGGCTAAGGTGGGCGCAACAAACGGTGATATTTATGAAAGACCAATTGCCTTTAATGAATTTTTCGCACTTGTACGTCAGAATACGATCATCAGTTGGCAAAATGCTTGGACCAGAGGGGAATTGGGAAGGTGGTTACATTCCATAATCCCCAAAGTATCGACGAACCCGTGGTTCAAGGGGTTGGATGTAGGTCGGGATTTCATTTGCGTGATGTCCCGGCTTATGTCCAATCACTATAGATTTGACGCGCTCCTCCGTCGTGTTGGGCTCGGGGAAAGTGGTATCTGTGCCTGTGGTGAAGGTTATCACGACATAGAGCATGTGGTTTGGTCATGCCCTGTACACCGTGACGCCAGGTCTAAATTAATAGCTTCCCTGCAGGCCGAGGGTAGACAGCCGGCTGTTCCTGTTCGTGATGTCTTGGCGAGCCGTGACCTATCCTACATGTCCCTTATATACGTTTTCCTGAAATCCATCCACGCCCCAGTCTAGTCCCGTTCCCCTCCGTCTACACCCAACAAAACGACAAGAACACGTTTGAACCTTAAGCACAAAACCAGCAACCAGACCCCGCACAACAGAACCAGGACCCAAGGACTACGAGCCTCTGTCCCAACTCACGACATCGTGGCTCAGCAGAACGAATCCATACATGCCATTCGACGATTATCAGACGACCATTGAACAACAAAACACTGATTGGAAATCCCATGCTAGTTTTAAGTTAGACTTAATTTCAGCTCGTAGTCGGCAGCGAGGATAAAAAATTTGCTTTAGTTTTTAAGTCATCAGATATAATTGGCGCCGTTAAACATTAAATTGTATTTGTGCCGTGTCAAATAAATGTTATGTGAAGAAAAAAAAAAAAAATTTGGCGGATGTATTGTCGAAGCTTTCAGTATCGAGTTCGGAACCGTTCGACCCGGACAACGAGTGCTACGTTCAGATGTTGGCTACCATGTCTGCACCCGTGGCGATAACCATGCAAGAACTCCAGAAAGAAGTTGGAAAAGACATAGCAATTCAGGAAGTTGTCTCAGCACTGGAAGGGGAAACATGGTCAGAAAGAGCTAAACCGTACAAAGCGTATGCAGCTGAGCTCTGTGCTGCATCGGACTTGCTCCTGCGCGGAGAGAGGATCGTGATACCAAAAACTCTGCGTAATAGAATTTTGGAGCTAGCGCACGAAGGGCATCCGGGGGTTGTTGTGATGAAACGACGTCTGCGGCAGAAGGTATGGTGGCCGGGAATGGACACAGAAACTGAGCGATTTGTCAAGAGTTGTAAGGACTGCACTTTGGTGTCGTCTTTGATGGCTCCAGAGCCGTTAATTAGCACGAAGATGCCAGATAAGCCATGGGTTCACATTGCGGTAGATTTCATGGGTCCATTGCCAACAGGTCATAACCTTTTGGTTTTGGTTGACTACTTCAGTAGATTCATTGAGGTTATTATAATGAAAGAAATTTCGGCAAAGAATACGATTTTGGCTTTTCATGAAACCTTCTGCAGATATGGCATACCGGAATCTATCAAGTCGGACAATGGTCCGCAATTCATAAGTGAGTCGCTGCAAAGCTTTTGTACCGAGTTTGGAATTGAGCTGCGGAAAACCACACCATACTGGCCTCAGGCCAATGGTGAAGTTGAGCGCGCTAACAAATCCCTAAAAAAAAGACTTCAGATCAGCCAGGAATCTTGTAAAGTGGATTGGAAGTGGGATTTACGAATGTATCTTCTGATGTATAATTCGACACCTCATTCTACTACGGGAGTGGCACCTTCTGCATTAATGTTCGGTAGAGTGCTGCGAGATAAACTCCCAGCTTTCCCAACAGGTTTGAAAAAGTCTATCGAAAAAATACAAGATGAAGATCGACAGAAAAAGTTGAAAAGTGCAGAATACGCGGACAGAAGAAGGAAAGCCTGTCCAAATGCACTGAAGGAAGGAGATGTGGTGGTCGCAAAAAGAATGACAAAAGATAACAAGCTCTCTTCTAATTTCAGTCCCGAAGAAATGGTAGTTATGAAACGAAACGGTGCAGATGTAAAAATCCAATCCAAAGAAACCGGAAAAATCTATCATCGAAATGTATCTCACCTGAAGCCACTTACCTCGAGAATAAAAATGGACACGGAGCAAAACCACGAGAATCCGGTCACCTCGAACAACAGCGGAGAGCTCCAGGAACTGACGAACAAGGACACATCAAACTGGACTCTGGATTTTCAACATGCAGATCGACCAATCCGCGAGGCGAAGAAACCCAGATACCTTGATGACTACCAAGTGGGTATAGTTCAGGACCAGCGAGAAAGTGGGGAAGTGTAGTATCGGATTGATAACAAACGTGACAACATAAATACACTAGCAACACTGCAGAGTATACACACATACACACATGTAGTTCATGAACAAGCTAGCGACAGAGAATAAAGAAGGTTCACTTGGAGACCGACCAGAAAGCAAACAAGACGCGTGTTTTCATTTTTATTTGGAAATCCTGATTCTACACCTATGGCCCTAACAAGCTTGCCTAATTTTACTTTGCGGTCATTTAGCACGATTTCATATTTGTTTTGATAGTTTCTGATGTGACATTTGGCCTCTGGAGCGTTACTACGAAAACAATATCTTGTACAACCGGGCAACTCCAAGGATGTTCGACTTGCAACGTCATCATCTGCAAAATCCAGTTCACCGAAGGAGAAAGCGCCATCGAGAGCACCGAGATCGCTTAGCGATGGAAGAGCTGTACCATGCTAAAGACACTTGAAAGCTCTACGAGAAGCTGAACAGCAGGCCGACATGTGCAGGAGCTTGGACGACAACTTCTTTGCGGATGAGTATTTGTTTTCAAGGTTGTGGGAAATTTGCCAACAGACACCTGAGAAGACAACTCAGGGAGTGAGTTGGGTTTGCTAGACCCGATCCACTAAAACTCCCAGTCTCCATCCCTACTGTTGCATTGCCCCTGGAACTACCGTTAGGTATTACTTCAGGGAACCGGCTTCTGTGCTTGATGCACCCTGTTTCTAGATTTGGAAAACTAGCAGGAGACAAGAAGTTAGCTTACTCCGGCACTTCTATGGCCATTCCATCGATTGGAGCCTTCTAGTGCTTGGACTATTCGGGAAGCCGCGTTGGTGAAATACTACGTACTCTGCAGATTCCTCAACATCTGTGCACTCGGGACACCATGGCGAGTCTGCATGGCGAAATCTCTTCAGACACTGACTGAAGCAACCATGGCCTGACTGAATCTGTCTCAGATGGAAATTGACTTCCCCATGTCGCCTCGCGACCCATCCTGCTATCGCCGGTATAAGTTTATGTGACCATTGGTAAAGTGCGACCAAACCCATCAACGATGACCATTCAGTGTTTCGTATACCTATTATGTCACGTCTATAAAAGCTTATTGCATCTATATTGACGATGATGCTTATGGGCACCATGTCAGCCAGGACGCATAATGCTTCGTACGACACTATGCGATTCGCGCTCGCAACCCTCAGGCACATGAGCCTGTAGGTGCTTTCCACTTCACCCTCGTGATAGGCAGTATTTAACGTCTTAGATCATATTGGTGCTCCATGCCTGTGTATGGATGTAGTCACGCTGGCAAGCAATTCGTGCTTGGTTTCGTATACCGCTGAGCTATTATTGGCCGTTGGCCGTTGAAGCCCTCTTGCAGGCGTAGTCAACGTGGCTTCCAAAGGGGAGCTTGTCGTCGACCATCACTCCTAGGAATTTCAAAGACCGCTTTGAGGCTTTAGTGCATGTACCGGTAATAATTTTCGCCTCCTGATCCGATTTTCGGTTGTTTGCCACTATGAAATCCGCTTCCAGCTTCATGGAGCGCATTCAGTCTTTTACAATTTTAACTGAAAGTACAGCTTGCAACTCGACCTCTTTTATAGCCTCGCCATGGACTTCTATAGTTATGTCGTCCGCAAAGCCAACAATCACCACTCCGGGAGGAACCTTAGGTTGGACATACCGTCATACACAGCATTTCACAGCACCGGGCCCAGGATAAAACCTTGCGGTACTGCTGTGGTAACTGGGACGCATTTCTGACTCTCTTCTGTGTTGTAAACGAGTATCGATTCTGAAAGTAGTTTCCCAGAATCTTATACAGCGACACCGGTACGCTGAGACTGTGTAACGCTAGAGCTATAGAGTTTCAACTGGCACTATCAAACGCGTTTTTCACGTCGCGCCTCACTCATTTTCAAAAAATTTGCGATATCAAAGAGTTCCTCATTCGTAACCCTTACCGTCGCTTCAAGTAGTTACAGTTTATGATGGTTTGACAACCAGAGACCATGGACTTGGATTGATGCGTGGAAATAGTCACTCAAAAATCCGCGCTAACATCGCTGGAGACCTTCCTCTAGTCTTAGCCAGTTCGATTCTGTATCGCCGATGTTTGTCAGATCCAAGTTGAGCTTCGCCAAAGCTCCCAACAGGATCCGGCCCCTCGGGTTCGTACTTCCCAACTCTACAACCCAAGCGTGAAAGTCGCCTGCCACATCCGACGGCGTTCGGCCCGTCAATTCCATTGACACTTAGTCGACCTTCTGTGTAAACCTTGCGATGGGCCAACGCGGCGGAGCATAGCAACTGCAGTAGAATACTTCATCCTCGTTGGCACTTACGTATCCCTCGTTAGAGTAAGACACAATTCCCTGCACCAGGAACCTGCCGGTCGTCCATATGATCGCCTCACCAGACTTGCCCGATACCAAGTTACCGTTTCCGGGCGGGTAGACTCGCATGCTGCTTGGTATAGTAGCTGCTGTGCCGCCTAGCAGGGGTTCAGTTTAATTTGAATCACCCTCACACCTGAGGATTAGTAACCGGCTTGCTTGCCGGGGACGTGGGGCCCTCCGTGGTGTGTTTTTTTTTTAAGATTGCGGGGAAATCTGCGAACAGACACCTGAGAACTCAGGGTGTGAGAATGAGATTAGGGGAGAGATGCTGGGGTAGTTACACTCCCCCAAGGCACCTACTGATCCCTGTCCCGACCCACTAAAACCCCTCCAGTCTCCAGCCCTGGTCTTCCCGGAACGACGGTTAAGTATTACGTCGGGGAGTGGCTTTTGTGCGTGATGCACCCTTTTTACTCCTACCTCCTAGCTTACTACCTGGAGACTGGTAGTTAGCTACCACTGGCGTGTTGGTGGTTGAACCGCCACACACGGTGCAGCTCCAGGGCAATCTGGGAGGCCGCGTTCGAGATATCCGGGTCGTCGCACATCCTTCGGACAAGATTGTCCGGAGTAGTGCCAGGCCCGCTCACAGCCATCATGTCGCTCCTCGCTCTTACGAAACGGGGGCATACGAAGAAGACATGCTCAGCAGTCTCCACCTCCTCCACGCACTCGGGACACATGGGGGAACCCGCGTGTCCGCACCTGTGCAGATATTGCCTGAAGCAGCCATGGCCTGACAAGATCTGTGTCAGGTGGAAGTTCACTTCACCATGTCGTTTCCCAACCCAGCCGGATATCTCCGGTATAAGTCGGCGCACAGTGGGGCGACTCCATACAAAGGCTGGACAAGCAAAAAAGTGTCGATAAATGCGACAAAAACTTGGTATTTACATAATTTTGGGGCGCTGAACACGAATTCGGCATCCATTTTTTATTTGGGGCCGTCCATAAAGCACGAAATTCAATTTTTATTATTTTTTTGAACTTTTTTTCTTTTTTATAGAATTATATGATCTTTGACCACAAGTAGTGCCACCGGGCGTTCTCCCCATTAAAAAAAACGGAATTTATGGACGACCCCTCGAACTAAACAAATTTGGCCTAAATATATATATATATTTTTTTAATAAACTAAAACTACATAAGTAATACAAACTAATTACAAATTGAAAAAATCATCATCAGCATCAGCATCATCAAGCGATCACAGCGCTTAAATCTCGTGTTAAATTGTTTCCAGAAAATTTGAAGTTCATTATATTTATCAGCAGGAAAATGTGTTTCGCTGCAATTTTTATTTCTTCTAGTAATTTTTGATGTTTCATTGTTTCGTATATATGTTATCCTCCTAATCCGGTTTCTATGGTTGAAAGAGGACATTTAAATACATGTATAACACCATGAAATGACAACTTGCTAGACATTAAATTAGGTGATGCCGCTGGAGTTAAAGGCTCCATAATAAAATTCAACTAATTTATGAATTGGAAAACCAAGACACTGGAATGACACAACGTTCAAAATGAATACGGATGCGGAGGGCGAGGGTTCTTTGTTTTTTTTCTCATAAAGCAAAATGTGTGCTTTACTGTTGTATGCAAACGAGTGCGAAGCACTAGCAATCTTCAAACGGGCTATTGTTAGCCGGAGCTTGATGGTATGAATTTGCTGCTAGTATTTGACACTTCAATCAATTTAGCGAACTTCATGATCATAAATTGAAAAGGGCTGAATGTTTTTAATATTGTTTTAAAGTTGCAGAAAGTGATGTGAAGTTTGACATAACTAAAATTTCATAAAATTTTTTTTTACTGTTTTCTTGTTTTACACTTATTTTATAACTTTTCATTAATAAATTTTGTCATTTTTACCCAAATTTATATTTTATCCTTACGGATTGAGTACGATAACATAAATCTTCAATAACGGGGTATCATGGTTATGAATAAAATTAATCCTGGATGAAATTTCAACTTCAAAAATCAAAACTAAAAAAATCTGCTATCACTTTTTTTACTAAAGTGACAATTTGCGCAGTTTTGCGCAGCAGCGGACAATATGCATTTGAAAGCTTACGTTTTTACCTAAATTTTGAATGTAGTCACAACCGTGGCAAACTGCGGCAGCTAAACTTTCAAGCTACTTTTCTACAAAAAATCACGTTTTTTTTAATTTTTTTCAGTGTCAGGCCTACTATGACCAAATTTCACAATATCTAATGAAAGGGGTTTGTTTTGCACAATATTTACAACAACTTTTCCTCTGACGTCAAAAAAATCCAAGCTATCATTGAAGTTACAGAGCGTTTCAAAGTAATGCACTTTTTGCTCACCTTCAGGGATTTGGCGATCATGATGAGTTCCTCATTCGTAACCCTTGCCTCCTCCCTTGCTTCGACACGGCTGTCGTCGCTCACGGATTGGATGCTCGGCAGGTTGGCGGACCATCCCTGGTCTATGTCTGAGATACTGGAACGTCGGACGTGAGACTCGACCGCTGAAGGCCAAGGACTTGGCTCGTGGCGCGGAAAGAGTCCCTCGATGATACGCTCCAGCATCGCTGGTGATCGCTCTGCAGGCGCCAGCGCGCCTTTAGTCTTGGCCATTACATGGCCATTATGGTATTGGCACTCGCGCATAGCCTATCGAAACAGGCCCTCTTATTGGCCTTTATCGCACTCTCTAGCATCGATCTTGCCGAAATGAATGCTGCGCGGCGCTCTGTCCTCTCTTCTTCGTTTCGCGCACGCTGCATCCTCCGTCTTGCACGAAGGTACGCACTGCGAAGGTCGGCTATCGCGTCCGTCCACCAGTAAACTGGTGGCTTCCCATTGCTAGGTCGGCGAGTCCTAGGCATGGTGGCGTCGCACACCCGCGATAGCATGGCAACTAGTTGATCAGCAGTGGTGTGTTAATCGAATCATTTGCCGGTACATACAAAATGACCAGGGTTTATGTCCGCTCTCAAAGCACCTGAAGCAGATGACAGGGGCATACCAACCATCCGACCTTCAATCTGGCCATCTTCAAGGCTTTGTTCCCCTTCTCTAGTGGCTGCTTTGAGGTGGCTGCCTGGGTCCCTGTTGGGCCCTTACAGAAGCGGGTGGCCTCGGTGGTAACCACCATTCCACACTGCTTGTCTAAGGCTTGTGCAATGTCGCACCCTTCGGTAATCTCGTCCAGGTTCTTATGCTGGAGAGTCTCCTCCTGAGGGGGGCGCTCGAACCTGTACACCCTCGCCAAGCACCTTTTGAGCTACCGAATGAGTAGAAGGTTATCTAAAGGTGGATGGACATTCTAACACCTGATCTTTAAGAGGTGGAGGAGGAGATTGGCCAACTTAAAAACAATAAAACTACTGAAGTAGACCCACTACCCAGCGAGCTGCTACACTACGGTGAAGAAACACTGGTTATAGCCGTGCATTAGGTCATAGCCACGGAAGAACGAGTACCGAGCGACAAACTGGAGTGCTGCAATTACCAGACAAACACTTCAAACAATTACCAGAAAGAACGCCGCCTAAAAGGCACTATCCTTAACACTTTGTGATTAACTATCACCATTTGCTGAGCAGTTCGCGGGGACCAGGCGGGGTTCATGGGTGCCCACGCCAATACGAAATAGATATTCGCGGTTCGACAGGATATACAAAAACGCCATCAATACAACTTGCTCACACATTAGCTCTTCATAGATTTCAAAACGTCATACGACACAATTGATCGAATCCAGCTATGGCAGATTACGCACGACTATGGATTTCGTTACCAAATAACGCTATTGTGTATACTATGTATTTAAAGGGTGATTTTTTTTTGCTATTTGGTTTTTCGTGTATATAGATTTGACAGTTCACGCGGGAATTCTAACAGTTGTCAAAGTCTAATGTACTCAGTTTGGTTTGCTATTTCACCATGAACAGACTTACGCCTGAACAACGCTTACAAATAATCGAATTTCTGGGCCTTAGAACAACTTGCCGAAAATCCACTTTTTTACCGAAAAATTGTGTTCAGTGACGAAGGCAATACAAGAATCGTCAATGCACCCAGCAAAATGCACGGCTTGGTGCGGCTTACACGCTGGAGGCATCATTGGTCCGTACTTCTTCAAAGATGATCAAAATCGCAACGTCACGGTCAATGGCGTTCGCTATCGCGCGATGATTTCTGATTTTTTTTGCCGGAAATGGAAGAGCTGGGTCTTGTTGACATGTGGTTTCAGTAAGACGGAGCAACGTGCCACACATCGCGCGAATCAATGAACATATTGCGGAATGAGTTCGGTGAGCAATTCATCTCAGGAAATGGATCGGTATATTGGCCGCCTAGATCATGCGATTTAACACCACTAGATCATTTTTTGTGGGGCTACGTTAAATCTCTCGTCTATGCGGTAAGCCAACAACAACTCCAGCCTTGGAAGACAACTTTACGTGCGTTATTCGCGAGATACCAACCGAAATGCTCGAAAAAGTGACCCAAAATTGGACTTTTCGTATGGACCATTTAAAACGTAGCCGTGGCCAACATTTGTATAAAATTTTTGTAATTTTTATGCTTTTTATTTTTAAAAAAGAAAAACCAAATTCTTAAAAAATCACCCTTTAGTATCGGAGGCACGCTCGAACTCCTTCGAAACTTGAAGAGGGTTGAGACAAGGTTTAAATAGTTTCCCAGATGGTTTCGAGGTACGATGCTGGCCTAACAAGCCAGTCGTCGTTGGTTAGAGTCTTGTCTCGGGAAAGACTGTTAGTTTCAGTAGGATCGTAGCGCTAGCTCTCAATTGTCCTGTACACTAAACAGTCGGCTGCGAAGTCTGTGTATAAATAAACAGAAAGTCAAGTTCCGAATCGGAATGTAGCACCAAGGCTTTACTTTGATACTGTTCAATATTGCTCTGGAAGGTGTGATTAGAAGAGCGGGGATTAATACGGGTGGCAAGATATTCCAAAAGTCGGTTTTACTTTAAATTGTGGCTCGGACCTTTGTGACGACGGCAGATACCAACATCGGGCTGAAGACTGAAGTCAAATGGATTGGACTGGTCATTAATGCATCGATCACGAAAAGTTCGAGAGATGACAGTGCTAACCTCCCACCCCGAGTTCAAGTTGGTGATGATGAAATCGAGGTGGTCGACGAGCTCTTGTACCTGGGGCCTGGGCTCACTGGTAACTGCCGATAACATTACAAGCAGAGAAATTCATCTGCGCATTATGGTAGGAAATCGTACATACTTTGGTCTCAGGAACTTTGAGTAGAATTCGTCGCCGTATCAAGCCGACCATGTACAGGACACTGATTAGACTGGTAGTCGTCTACGGCCATGAGACATGGCGATGAGGCTGGTGAAGGACCAACGCGTCCTTGCTGTCTTCGAGCGGAAGTTGTTGCGTACCATCTTCGGCGAACTGTTCATGGAAAATGGAACTTGGAGAAGGTGAAGAAACCATGAACTGCAGGAGCTACTTGAGGAGTCATCTATAGTACACACCGCTTTGATTGGCAGGTTGCGGTGTGCTGTGCATGTCGTTAAGATGTATACGAGTCAGATGAAAGAAATTAGTTATGGCGTATTATGCTGGAATGTAGTTGCAATTAGACTGATTTGTACCATCCTTGAAGGTTTCACATCATGCGTCAGGGTAGTAGGTGAGTTATCGGATGCTTTCATGACGTAAGATGGTTTGTAGAAGGGGACTGTTAAACTTATTGTTCAACATTGCATTGGAAGGTGCTACACAGGCGTGTAGAGAAGTGGCCCCATTATTACGAAGTATCACTTGCTTCTAGGCTTTGCGAAAGATATCCACATCATTGGTATTAACCGTAGAGCCCTGGAAGAGGCCTTTGGACCTTTCAAGAGGAAAACTGCGAGAATAGGGCTTGTCATAAACTGTACATATGTTGGGTTGTTAGTGGTGATAGGTGGGGAATCGTTTGAAGTAGTCTACGAATTTATGTACCTGGAACCTGGGTACATTGATTACGTTCGAGAATGATGTTATTCTTGAGATAAAAAGGCGGATAGCGGCTGCAAACAGGGTCTTCTACTGATTACGCAACCTGCAGAGGTATCGCAGCCTGTAATCCTGTACAAAACTAGCACTCTATAAAACACTGATTCTCCCGGTTGCCCTCTATGGCTATGAAGTATAGACACTGAAAGAGGCTGATCGGCAAGCTCTTGGTATTTATGAACAGTAACATGTTGCGTTCAATCTTTGGAGGCAAACTCGAAAACGGTGTTTGGCGTAGACGCATGAACCATGAAGATTTCCAGGTTTGCAAATCGGCGGATATAGTCAAGTGGATAAAACACGGCAAGCTTCAGTGGACTGGGTTTGTAGCTAGAATGCCGGAGGATCGACCAGAAAAAAAACTAAGTTTAGCAGGGGCTGTCGACTTCAGGGTAGACCTCGCACTCGTTGGATGTGTGCTGCCGACGGGGATGCCCGCTTAATAGGTTTTAGAGGCTACTAAGCTAAAGACCGAGTGACATGGCGACGTATTCTGGATTCGGCACTCGATCGATAATCGGCCTGTCGCCACAAAAGTGTGTAAGTAATAAATGGTTTTATGGTGAGTAAATAAATATTCCAATAACATATGTTTAAAATTTCTCTTAGTCCTCAAATTAATTAGAGCGTTATTTATACTCAACTGTTCGAAGTTTCCTACATTTTTTTATTATCGCTTTCTAAGTTATTTTCGATTGTTCGCATTCTGTAAACTGTATAATAGATTGAATAATTTTTCACAAACTGACATTTTCTGACTGGATGAGGGACATTTATGACCAGCATAAATCTGAAATAAAAATCTAAATAAATTCAATAAAATTCAATACCCAGTTGGGAAAACTGTGAAATTCAATTAACTCATCATTAACTTCTGAAATGGTGATAAACCTATTGAAATGTTCTTAGAGTTTAAAAGGAAGTTCTAATATATAAAAACATTAACGATAACGTCTCGTATGTGTTGACCAGATTTTGAATTAATGCCGTACCTTGACGGCAATCTCTGCCAAAAATATAGGTCGAAAAGAAAACATTCCTTGTTAAAAATAAACATTACAAAGCAATCACCAAGCAATGCCAGCTGATGAAGGAAGACGAACTTTTCTCAATCATAAAAAGCAGCAATCTGCTCTGCCATACAGATGAAACGAACAATAAAATTTCAGTTAAAAGACGATGTATTAATCCGATGCTTTGACCGCTACAGCTCGCCGCGGATCTTTCCGTTCCATTTAAGACCAAACTGTACCGTTGGCAGTCGAACCACAGATCAATTTGGCCTGTGTTAAATCATCTGTGAACATAATGGCTTTTGATTGGATGTTGGAAGCTGTCATACATCATAATGCTGTACCGTGGAGCACCGAACGAGGGATCTGATTTGACCGAAAGTGATAAGATGAATAGCCACATTATGTTTAAATATTGTGATGCTTTAAAAAAGGATAAATTTGTTTTTGGGATTACTTTTCTGATTGTTGTTCTCATGTTTAGAAATAGATACGAACAAAGTCAGTTCGTCTTCACGAATGATAGTTTTTGACACTTCATAGATAAATCTTAATAATAACTGAGAGAGTATTTAGGAAACCGATTCATAGTGAGTTTGTGCTTGGAGAATTTCATGGAGTCGAAAAACAGAAACGTTGAAATGAGAAATGAAGATATGTAGTAGATGTCTATATCTTGTATTTCAATTGCTACGAAACAAATTCGATTTCGCTTTTCAGTCTTTACAAGTTACTTTCAGTAGGATACAAGGTAAATTTTTTAACATCTCCTTGAGATTTCAGATCACGCTTGAAGTTACCTTTTATTTTTCGACATTTAAATTATTTTTCAGCAATTTATTCTTGTATTTGATGATCTGCACAAGTATTCATTAGTGGATTTCTTCGATCCGGGACTCGACAATTAGTTTCGTTTAACAGATGAGTTTAAAACTAACATGTGCAAAAACCAGCATAAAAATGAGTAAGTAATTAAAGGTACTTAAAAGCTCAATTTGTTTTATCTCTGTAGAGGAAAAATTCAGAACAGAATTGTATTCAAACAGTACCAAGTGGTGATCTAATTTCACAGAGTATCTTCCATTCGATACTTCATACATACGTAAGTAGCATAAATTACGAAATTGTGTTACAAGCCACTAACATCCCATGTGGTTTGTTTCTTCGCCATTCACTCAACATTGTTCGGCAGCGCACTACGAAAGAAGCTTACCTATAACGTTACATTTATACAGAAATGGAATTTAAAAGTAGTGAATTGTATCTAGTAATCGATTGAGCAATAGTTGCTACTGTATTCGTTGCGAAACCATTCTTAGAGTAGAATGAATCAGACTTAGAAACACACGCGTTGGCAATAAACTGTTGCTATTAACCTAAAGCAAAATAAAGCAAAGCCTTGGTGCTACATTCCGATTCGGAACCTCAATTTTCTGTTTATTTATACACAGACTTCACTGCTGACTGTTTAGTGTACAAGACAATTGCGGGGCTAGCGCTACGATCCTACTGACACTAACAGCAGTTTCTCCCGAGACGAGACTCGAACCTATGACGACTGGTTTGTTAGGCCAGCATCGTACCTCGAGACCATCTGAGAAGTTACTGCTATTAACCTATTGGTGCCAAATTTGAATTATCTTGCTTTCTGCCCCGATAGGATTGAGCAGCTCGAGCAAGTATCGTTTGGTTTAATTAAATCGTAACTCTTTTCATTTGCAGAATCATGGTGTGAAGCTAACGGATGCAATATAAAGCATATTTAGCACAAATACCGCAGAGAGCGAGAGGTTTTCCAATTTTAATCCTGCTCTGACGTGCTTAGCAAAAGCATTCCGCAAATTGTCCCGCTGGGAGTCGAAGAGGTCACCGATTTAGCCAAATGGCACTGCCAGTCGCTTGTCGGCCCGTGTGGTATTAACCTAGATTAAACCACTTGAAGGGTAATTAAGTTTTCAAGATGGTGTTATTTCGAGTTTTATAGCTCAACTTGCCACCACCAGCTCATGTGTTTTGAGCTACTTGAAAAAAAAAAACGAAAAAACAGGCAAAGTGTAAATCACGAGTAATAACTTTGAGAGAATGGTTTCCACTTTGACCGTTTTACTCGAAGTCAAGTTGACGGAAATGGCAGAAAAAATTCTGACAACGAGAAATTTAATGATAAGGATGTTGCAAACTAATGATTCAATTTCTTTCCATCGTTTGTATAATTATTCGATTAAGTATTGGACCTAAAAACACGCTTGGTGGTGTAGTCTTTGTTGCCAGTCTGTCGCTGGACCTAAAAATGCAATACTCATTATACTATGAGTGAGAGTAGCAGGTGTTCGCAAGATTAAATCACACCTAGCAACCGAAACAAACCAAGGATAATTAATGGTTCTTTCATTAATTACTATTGTTGCGGTTGCTAAGTGCCAGAGGAAAACCTGGTTACTGATGCTGATATCACGAGGCGGTTTGCAGTTGATTTAACCATTCAATGGATGGCGCCTTCTGTCCAGAAAAGTTATTCTGTTTGTTGCCAAAAGGTTGTAATTAGCCCTCGAAGGTAAGGAATGTAATAAGAAAATGTTATATGCACACAGGAAATCACAGAAAGATGATAACGTGGAATCAAAACACTTGTGGAAGGTGTAGATGATGGATAAAACAAAGCTTGAAACAGAGATAACCAAAGGATCCGGAGGAAGCAAGTTAATTTCACTCATATACCGTGTTCGGAATAAATTTATGCCACTTGGATAATTTCAAAGTTAGAATAAAATTTATGCCATAATGTATGTACGCATTCAAAAATATTTATTGTATAAATTTATTTTCAAACTTGAAACCAAGCTTTTTTGATGTTAGAAAAATGAGCACAACATCATCCACCAAACATCTGAGTGTAGGAAAATGATATGTCGCATGAATCAACACTCAGCACTGAAACACTATGCGACATGCTTACGAAGTGTCGGATAATCAATCTAACCATCCCTCACGTACATACGGAGCTTGCTGTCTCTGTCGTCACTAGAGAAGATTGCCTTTTACGACATGCTGGCCTAGAACTTTTGATCCAATCATCAACACTGTTCTAATCTTGTGGATAATATCTTCTGGAAGACTTCGTGCGTAAGCTGTTGAAGATAATGACAACAGAACCCTCTGTGTAAAAGCATCGTACGTACCACTTTTCTTCTTTTCCCGTTGGAATATTTTTAGATACACATTCACACTTTCCTGTATCCAGCTACGTTAATCATGCCACCATACTCACGAGACCTGTTTTCATGTTTGCGGTGAAAGATTCGGTTACGCAATCCCCGACGAGAGACCCAAAGAAAGTACTTCACGAGCAAAGCAACAGACTATCAGTATAATCAGATTTTCCTTCTTTTTCGGACTGAGTGATTTTTTTTCTGTGGCTGTCATCACTAAAGTATACGGGGAAAAGAAATTGGGAAAACAGCATTTTGTTCCTCTCGGATAATCACCGGTGGTGCCGACGGGTGCGGAAAAATCGCGCGAAATTATTTGTAGATTGTTTCCAAGAAAAGTGTGATGTTTATCACATGAATAAGGATAGTAAGAAGGACGTCGAAAAAGTGTCAAAATCTAGCTACCTCAAAATTTATTATTAATTTGGATAATTCTGTGCTCCATTGCCGGAATGTGCCTGAATGATTGACATTTAACACTGATTCCTGCATATGTAGGTTGTTGGGATGCTCGAGTACGAGTACGGATTTAACGAGTTCAGTATGATGAGTACAAGTTTGTTTTGAATTTGTAATGTGTTGACTTTCATACCCAATAGAAAACTTTTCGACGAGACTGGACGTCGGGATCTATTTTCGAGAGTTTTTATTATTGATCGTTTTATTTAGTTTGTGTTTTTGCTTCTTGTGTTGAATAAGATAGATAGATACTTTTTATGAACTGCAAGATTTTGTGATGTAACCCTTTGGGCAGGCGGACATAAGAGAGTTTTGATATGCAATAGTATACTTATCTCATTCGTAATGTTAGCTAAATTGTTCAAGCGCGCTTTAGTTTACTCTCATAGCAGGTAGTTTATTAAAAATTTTACGCGCGTTATTATGATTGTGCCCGGTATGACTATTTCAATACAGAGAAAATTTATCCTCAATGATCCGAAAATACGTTCCAATACAATCGACAAATTTTTAGACTCAATAATTGTTTTCTAAAAAGGGCTTATGCTGTATTCAAAGCTTTGTAGCTAAGATAATTTTGGTTTTAGAGAAAAAATCACAGGAGGGTTGTGTGCAAAGCCACGACCGCAAGGTTGAAGTAGAATACTTTTACAAGAGAGATAACCCGGCTGCTTGCGTGTCAGTCATTTTGAAATCGGATTTGTTTCGCATATTCCGCTTGTTAAGCACAGTATCAACAAATCGTAATAAACATCACACTGCTTTGCATTTGCAGCAGCATCAAACTTCAGTTGCAGTTGATTGATAACCATTTATTATGCTCTTCCAAATATAATTAGTAGCCTTGAAAAAGGTCGATTGATGCAATTGCAATTTTCATTCAATTATTGCTTAAATGTTTCATGGTCAGATATCCGTGCGATATCCGCTCTGACATAATAATGATATAACTGGAAAACTAGGTGTGGCTAAATTATTTCCAGTTATACCATTCTACAACGTTCAAAAAATTTTATTTCGTATGTCGTAATACTCATGTACGAAAAATACATCTCATTCATTCTGGACCCGCCTTTATTTTCAGTTCCTACATATTTTCTCAGTTTCGTAACACGGATGTACAAAAATGATTTCTTGTGGACATTCTGTCGAGCCGGACCGATAGAGCTCTCATTAAGGCAACAAAATAATATGAACTGTGTCGAGTTGTGCGGCTTGGAAGAAAAAAAATGTTCCAGTCCTCGTGTCGCATGGAAGCAAATTGTTGCGTGTTTGATATTGCCGATGGTAGACATAAGTATAAAGGTCGAAACTCTGCTGGGATGTCTAACCATAACCGTCTTCTTCAAGGCGTTACATCCTTGTTAATGGAGTGTTGTGAATTTTCTAAAACAGACTCAGTATCGTGAGCAAAACGTGCCGATCTTTTCTGTTTGAAATCGGATTTGTTTCGTATGTACAGCTTGTTATGCACAGTATCAACAAATCGTAATAAACATCACACTGCTGTGCATTTGCAGCAGCATCAAACCTCAGTTGCAGTTTATTAATAACCATTCATTTTGCTCTTCCAAAAACATTTATTAGCCTTGAAAAGGGCCGATTGCTGCAATTGCAATTTTCATTCAATTATTGCATAAATGCTTCATGGTCAGATATACCCGCTGCAACTGCTACGCTATTCGTAGCCATGCCACAGTTGTGGCCGGTATACGCTGCCATTGGTATCCGCTGTCCCCGGATCAGCTGGCCCAGCTGCTATGGATGCTGAGATCCGCTGCAACTAGTACGCTATTCAATGCTACCCCACAGCTGTGGCCGCTATTCGCTATCGCTGGTATTCACTGCACTGCTACTGCTGCTGCTAAGGGATGACTGCTGTTGTCGCTGTCTAGAACTATTCTGAGCAGCTTCGGCTGAAACAGGCTCTTATATAGGCCAAATTGCACATTTTCAATTGCAAGGTATATGATTCTGTCGACCGTGCTTGGGAAGCAATCATATAACGACCAATCAGAGGTCGAATTTTTCGTTTTGACAAGGCTTGACTATTTTTAATAGTACAATAGTTTTAATAATAAAATTACAATTATCTTCATTTGGGAAGAATTTTTTAATCAATTGCTGCAAGAACGAAGTAAATCCATCGAATACTAACTGATTTATTAGCATTTGAAATTGGACATATTTTTCACTTTTTTCGGTTTTAGATTTTCATTTCACATCCCTATGTAGCCGAACTTCCTGAGAGAAGTATTCTACTTCAAAAATGAATTGCAGCGAACCTACCCCGTAATGAAATATACAGCAGAAAAAGGTTGACTTCTATACAGGGTGACAAAAAAATCCGGTCACACAGGAAAATCTCAATATTTCAAAGAATAAGAAGAAAATCGGAATCTGGCTTTCATAGCTTTATTCAGTAACTCATAAAAATACTTCACAGACGATATCTCGGAATTACACCACCTTTCTCTGATTGAACCATATTCAGACGTTTCGGAAAGTCGTCGCAAGCGGCGCGCACGTGCTTCATCGGCATCTCGTCCTAGATTTTCGTATAACTCGCTTGAATTGTTCCAAATTTGTTATTTTATAGTCGTTCAGCTTCGACATCATGTATCCCCACACGAAGTAATCCAGTGGATTCAGATCCGGAGACGACGGAGGCCATTCATTCTTCGAAATGAGATCGGTCAAGTTTTCCTCACACCACGCCTGAACAACCTTTTTGGTGTGGGATTGGGTGCCATCTTGCTGGAAGCAGTAGTAATCGTCTTCAAACAATAGTTCAGCTTGAGGCAGAACATTTTTATTCAAAACCGTGTCCAGGTAGTACGCTTCGTTGATTTTGACCCCTTTATCGATAAAAATAAGAGGTAGTTTACCTCTCTTGCAAATGGCTCCCCAAACCATCACTGACGTCTAATTTTGGAACCGCGAAACGTTCAGCTTGTCCGCAGGAGCTTGCTGGAGGCTCACACTCTAAACTCGATCATTTTGGCGATTGACTGTTTGCTCCAAAACGAACAGCTACTCGTCGGAAAAAAATAATCTCGTCATCTGCGCGCCAACCGAGCAACTTACGCGACCGTTGGTACCTCTTGTCCTTTGTAGCTTTGGTAACCCCATGAACCACCTGTTTTTTGTACGGTGTAAGTTTTAAATCCTTGCGCAGAAGCAGGCGGATTGATTCTCGGTTCATTTTAAGGTTCGTATAATCTTTTTCAGCCTTGGAGTTCTCACAGACCTTGGTCGTCCAGATCGTGCCTTGTCTTTGGTGCCTCCGGTCTCTAGGTACCGATTTATGATCCGGTACACGAATTTCCGGTTGATTCCGAGAGGTTCTAGGTGTTTGAATATGTGTCCGGGTTTGTACCCTTTTACATATTCAGCGATAAAAGCTGCTCCTAACTCTGCCATGGCTCACAACTCAATGTAAACAAACTGCAAAGAAACGAAACTCTGCCACTTTGGGCAGCAAAGTTGACCCTTTCATTTGACATATAGATGGCACCAGGGAGATGCAACGTATAGGCTACAGGCGACCCCAAAAAAGTGTGACCGGACTTTTTTGTCACCGTGTAGAAATTTGAAGTTATAACAAAACCATGGTCAAGAGTCAAGTAGGAGAAATGTGAGTTAACATTTTTACTGTAGATTAAATTCCAGACCTTTTTTTCACAATGCTTTCAAGAATAATTGTATTCTAATAATGTTTAATGATTTAAGCAGTGATTGACAACTAAAATGACGCTTGGAGTTGACTTCCTAAACGTTAGTTTGAACCCATATCGCCTCTCTACCTTCCCTTCGCTGCAGCACTGATTGTGCCCAAAACTATATTGAATTTTTCAGCATTTCAATAACCGAAGAGTTCAGCCGCATATAATGGTTCGGTTAGTCATGTATTCAATAAATAGGCATGTAATTAAATAAACCAGGCATATTTTTTCACTTATGTCATGGGAACTCTGTAGCCGCAAAGTTACAGAGTCCGCTTAAATAAGCAGGTGGTCGTGGGTTCGAATCTTAGTTGAATCAGGCCATTTGATTGTCAAAAAACTTTAGCATGGGTTCACTCTCATGCTTCCCACCACTTACCCTTCCTTCGATCTGAATTCTACAGTACCTCTTTTGACTCTCCTCCTAGCAAAATTAAGTCCCTATTATAATAAAACTGGTCTGAGTAACGTATGAAAGTTCTCTCCAAGGAATTGTAGTTCGGCGATATTTTTTAAGGATGGACAGAGGCACGGTATAGTAGAGCAGTAAGTCTAGAATGGAAAAAGTAAAACTCACACACAAGCACGAATATGAATGTTAAGCGTATCACTTACTTCAATAGTCATACTGCCAATAGTATGAAGTGCGGAGTACAGAAAATACCTAGGCAATATCACAATTGATCTAATGTCTCTGGTCTGAGTCTACACAGAAAAAAAAATCACTTATGTTAGCAAAAAGCTTTATTCTCTATGCCATTTTTTGTAAGATTTGGACAACTTCGACTATTATTTTGATCCTTTGTGGTATTCTCTAAGTCATAAAAAATGGTTCATGAGCAAAGATGAAACTTCTTACTACTATCGATTGAACATTTGGTGAACGCTGCTCCTAAGGGAACGTTGTTATTAACCCGGTGCCATTGCGGCAACGGAAAGGGTCAAGCCAAATTTCAAAAACCGACCATATTGACCCAAAAACATGACCTGTGTAAAGTTTCTGCTCAATCGGACATAACTTAGGGGTGCCTCAAAGCGCTCAAAATTGTGATTTTTTGACTCTTGAAAATCTATTAAAGGGGGAATACATGGTATTGAGAAAATTGATTTTTTTTTATGCAAATGACTTGAAAATGCATAAAACGCGACGTCGTAGCGTAGATAATTTTACAACTGATTGCTGCAAATAATAGGACTTGAGCGAAAATTTATGTGATCCAGGCTCACTGTTCTTCAAATAAATGTTAAAATGCACTGAGTGTATTGTGTATGTGTGTATATGTAAGTAAACTTTGAGGCTTAGCTGAAGTCAAAAAGGTTAATAATGATTGTCAATCCCATTTATTGACAACTGAATATTGTTTTTTCAACATGGCAATCTTTTCATTTATTTTTTTTTTTCACATAATCTTTTCATTTAGTTCTGAATGATTTACTGTCATATTTAAACAGACTTCCTGAAATCTCGCTCGCACAAAGAAGAGACAATGTGCGTTGCGCTACAAGTCTCGTTTCTCATTCAGTCGTTTGGTGCTATGCGCCGCATGCGAGCGAGAGAACTTGCCACACGTACGAGTCATGTCTCGTCGCATGGAATTTTTTTTGCGATGCACACGAAGATATCTCGTCTGTCAACGCAACGAGCGCGGTGCATGGGCGTCGCTAACACGAGCCAGCTCGCGCGTAAATTCTCGTGAGCTCGTCTCGCGAGCAAGTCTCACATATTGCTTTGCGCTGATGGTGCAAAAAGAAAATTGATTTTGCGCAGATCGATGAAGGCAGGAGATTTTATATGATTTATTATTTACGGAGTTTTGGAGCCTCCGTTAGAACACCGTTAGAATAATGAATCGTATGTAAGCTAAATCATTTATTTATCAATTTACATGTTGATTCGTCCGGCTTTGTTTACAATAATGAAGTATGTTTTGTTACCAAAATGCATGGTATTTTTTACTGGAACAAATATATTAAATGCATAGTGTTATGTTGGTTAACATTAAGACGCTGTGAATTTATATCGTCGTTTAAGATGTCATTGACTATTATATGTTAAAAACCATTCCAAAGAAAATCATATTCAGTTGTGTAGTTATAAGATTGAATGTTATTTGAAATTCGAATACAAGCTTCTCGCGAGTTGAAAATAGTAAAACCACTAAAATTGGTTATATTTTCCAATATATGTTGGCGGCAAAAGTGTTGCAAAGAATTTTCAAATCTATACCTATAAAAATGCAGTCCGGTCTGTCTGTCTGTCTGATCCATATAGGCTCGGAAACTACCGAATCGATCGACGTGAAAATTGGTATGTATGGGTTTTTGGGGCCGAGAAAGGTTCCTATGATGGTTTGAGACCCCTCCCTTCTCTGGAAGGGAGGGGTCCCATACAAATGAAACACACATTTCTGCACAACTCAGAAACTAATCAAGCAAATGGAACCGAATTTGGCATGTGGATGTTTTTAGGAATAAAAAATAAGTCCACATTAGTTTGACACCCCTACCAATTCTTAAAGGGAGGGGGGCCATACAAATGAAACACAAAATTTTGCACATATCAAGTACTAACCAACTAAATGGAACCAAAATTTGGCAGGTTAATGTTTTAAGGGGTGAAGAATATGTCCATAATGGTTTGACACCCCTCCCTCTTTTATAAGGGAGGAGTACCATACAAATGAAACATACATTTCTGCACAACTCAAGAACCAATCAAGCAAATGGAACCAAATCTGGCATTTGAATGTTTTCAGGGGTAACAATTATGACCATAGTGTTTCAATACCCCTCCCTCTTCTGGAAGGAAGGGGATCCTCACAAATAAAACACAAATTTTTGCACATCTCAAAAACTAACAAAGTAATTGAAACAAAATTTGGCAGGTGGATGTTTTCAGGGGTAACAAATATATTTATGATGGTTTGACACCCCTTCCTCTTCTGTAAGGAGGGGTCCCATTCAAATGGAACACAAATTTCGCATAGCTCGAGAACCAATCAACCAAATGCAACCAAATTTGGTAGGTGAATGTTTTAAGGGGTAGCAAATATGTTTATAATGCTTCGATCAGGTTCTTAAGAGCAAGAAAAATTTTCATGGTGGCTCCACTTCTGGATGGGAGGGCTCTTATACAAATCAAACTCAAATTCCTATGGTGGTTTTTAAGTCCCCCGGAAGGGGAGGGAGGTTTTCCAAACAAACTAAACATTTATTTCAACCAGGTTTTCCGAAAAACAGCCTCAAATGATTGGGTCTATGTACAGGAACCAGAAATCGACTTCAGACGCCATCTTTAATTTTAAGATGAAAACTTTCGGTTTCTATCCGAAAAATGTCTCCAATACCATTTTGAAATCCAAGATGGCGACTACCAGTTTCTGAAAAAACAACGGAAAATGACCATATTGGGTGGTACCCAATATGGGTATTTCCGGAATCGTAATGATGCACTGAAGCCACAAATCGACCTCCGACAACATTTTAAATTCTAGGATGGCGTCTTCCGGTTTCCGAAAATGACCAAATACCACCCAATATGAGTGTGTCTTTAACCAGCATGACGCTCAGAGTGAAGGAAATGTTTCCAAAAGCCATTTTTAAATCCAAGATGGCTGCTCCCGGTTTCTGGAGAATAGCCGAAAATGACTAAATACCACCCAATATGAGTATTTCTTCAACCAGAATAACGCTCAGGAGCCATAAATTGTCTCCAAATGCCATTTTGAAATCCGAGATGGCGACTTCCGGTTTCTGAAAAACAGCGGAAAATGACCAAATACAACCCAACCAGAATGACGCTCAGAGGCCAGATATTGTCTCCAAATGCCATTTTGAATCCCAAGATGGCGACTTCCGGTTTCTGAAAATACCACACAATATGGGTATTTCCGAAATCGTAATGATGAACTGAAGTCACAGATCGACCTCAGATATAGTTTGAATTGTAAGATGGCGACTTCCGGTTTCTGGAAAACAGCCAAAACTGGCCGACTTCCATCCAATATGAGTATCTTCGGTACAAGAATGATACACAAGAGCTAAAATCGACGGTGACTTCCGGTGTCTGGAAAACAGCCGAAAATGACCAAATGCCACCCAATATGAGTATCCTCGGAATCAGAATGATGAAAGGTGATAAAAATTGGCCTCAGATACCATTTAGAATTGTAAGATGGCAACTTCTGGGAAACTGCCAAAAATGAACGAACACTGCTCAATATGGATATTTCCGTTATCGAGATGATGCATAGAAGCCAAGCATTGACCCTGAACACCATTTTGAATTCGAAAATGACCACTTTTAGTTTCTGGAGGACAACGAAAATAACTGAATACCACCCAATATGGGGTTTTCCGGAGAGAACAGAATAAAAATGGCCGAATACCACCCAATATGGATATATTCAGAATAAAGGTGATGTACAAAAGCCAAAAGCTTGGGATGTTGTCATTCCGTTGAAACCAATCATTTCAAACGATTTGTCTTTTGACTTTGATCATATCCTATGGCTGATTCGTCGTGCATTTGCAGACTTTAAACAAATCGCAAGGAATCAATGACTTTGAAATGTTCAGAACTATTAAATTGAACACAAAAAAGGGCGAGACGAAGTTTGCCGGGTCAGCTGGTGAGGTATAAATATTGCAAATCAGATATATGATTCTGAAGTCATATTAACTCTAGTGCGACTATACTTGTATTTATAGTAATCTAATCTTTTTTTTTGTTAGGGGAATAGAACTACCTTGTAATAATATTACTAATAGTTTTGTGAAATTTTCCGATTAATGCACCTCCAGAAGGGTCTGATGGCGTATACTGTATCACAAATCTTTAAGTAACTGTGGGAGACGCATGATGCTTTCGATACCGCAGACGAAAATGCATTCGCATTGTTATCAATGTTATTTTATGCTTGTACTATGCTATGTATTGTTCTCAAAAGATGCTGGGTTTTTGCGCCAACTTAAAAGTTGCCTTCACGGCCTATCAAGGTAGCTTTTTCCAGCCATATAGTTTTATATTTAATTTATTCTTTAGGACTTTAGTCGGATGAATTATTCAATAAATAATAATAATAATAGTAAATATATGATTTATAATGTGTAACAGGGGATTCATGATAATGAATTTTAACCAACCATCGGTTCGTCAAATGTTTTAACCCTAGAAAGATAGTCTGCGTCAATTTGAGTCCTGAGCGTTTTCATGCTGAATGACCTATCATCATCGAATATCTACCATTTTTGATTTGGATAAAACTCTGCACACGTACCTGACTTAGCAAACTAAATATTTTCGCGGGTGGGCAATTTTTTTCAGACTCAAGAGAAATTTTCTAGAAGAACGTAAGCATTTTGGTAAATGTTTGATTCAAAGCATTGTAGCTCAGAAACCTTTAGGTCTACAAAAGAAACTGTCTGACAATGAATTGCAGGGAACTAATAACGCTTTCAAAAAAGAAATTCATCGCGAAAAAAGCTTTCAAACGGACACCACATCTTAATTGACAAACACAAATTAAGAGAAATTTTTTTCTCGTTTTCTTTTCGAAGAAATCCGAAGTTATAACAAAACTTCTGGTTAAAAGTTCAGGATGGTGGTATGAAATGTAAATTTTTTATTGAAAGTTAAGTTTTATAAAAATAAAATCAAATTCAACATTTTGTTAAACATTCATGTTCTCATGATTTTAAAGGGTTTTAGTAAACATTTCCAATAAGTATATTCTGCTGTTTCGTAACAGCTGTAAGCGTGGCCGCCTACTTTGGGTGCGGGAGGGTGAGGCAGGCAACACACTTTTTGAACTGAATTGTCTATCTAAATAAAATATATTTCGAGAAAAAAAAACTAAGAAGACCGATTTTTTAATCCTTTCCCGCTCACAAAGTTTTTCATGATTTAAAAATAATTTACGGGTAAATTAGAGCAAAATACTTTGTAGACCAAATAAAGTTAGTGTAAAATATTGCATTTTGAAGAAAAAAGCACTTTTTTATCCGAAACAAAAAAAAAATATTCCTAATATTTAACTGTTTGAAATAATTATTCAAAATTATTAAAAAAGAAATAAAACCAGTAGAATTTAAGAACAAAAACGATAAAGTTTATGATTTAAAAAAGCTTTAGTGAACATTTTAATCAAAACATTTATAACGACTAGCTTACTAAAAGTATTTGTTTATGAGTTATTTCGGATTCAAGTTTAAAAAGTTAAAAAATTAACAGTATATTTAATATAAATACAAAAAAGTATTGAATGTTCCTTAATTTTTTTTAAATTTGATAGTATTTCAAAACTAACGATGAAATGTATATTTCATTTCACAATCCTGGACTTCTCACCACAAGGTTTAATTCCAGGTTACTTCGAAAAAAATTGACTGCTTAACTCGTTTTTTTTTAACCAAGATCTAGTGTTCATTTACAATTCACTCTGGCCCAAAAATCTTAAAAAAATACTCAGTTTGCCAAGTCAAACATGTGTGCAAAGTTTCACACAAATCGAATAAAATTGATTTTCCCTAACAGCACAAAATCTCACTTTGAGCCTGGTACACGAGAAAGACTCACGAGCTGTGGCGCACGAGCTGTAATAAGTATGTACAGTACGGGCGTCTCGCTCAATTCGTAAAGCGACGAAACATCGCCTTGCGCGTCGCAATCCGAACCGAAAGAGAAGCGAAAGAGCATCCAGCAAATTGTATGTGACGTGTCTCGTCTCATCGCACGTACATGGAAATTCTACGAGCATGAGAAAGATTTCTCTCGTCGCTTGAAAAAAAAGCGCGTGCACAGGAAGTCTGTATTTTAAATCAACATGAGGCGGCTACATAGCTAGCCACGCACGCTAGCACGAACAAAAAACAATATCGCACGCTTAACCTTGGGGCTAATAGCGGTCTCGATCAACTAGATTAGTTGAGAGAATTCGTTATCGATATTGTTTTTGGCACATTTTGTATGTGTAGGATAAGTACAACGATACACCGTGCCCCAATGCTGAGTCGAGCAAATTTCCAGCTCGAAAAAGATCCTCGACTCGATCGGGAATCGAACCCGATATCACAACCGTGTGGGAGAGCAAGCCGACCGACATCGCTAACCACAGAACCACGGGGACCACAACGCTAGCATACGCTGTAGATATTCACACACGTTATATCCCAAGTAACAATTCTATAGCTACTTGGTTTTCTAACGGTTTTATCACAGCAATGAATATTACCAACAGTTTTATGGCGGTTAAACCCGTTGCCAAAAATAGAAAGTCGTAATGAACACTGATAGCTGTCAATAAAACTCTAATAAAACTACAATAAAACTGGCAAGAGTCAATGCGATTTTGCTTTATTATTGGTTTAATATTACTATCTATTGCCCCATAAAATCACTCCAGCTTGCTGTCATATAACATAGAAACCAATTTTATTGCGGTCATTCAAAATCTAAAAAACCACTAGTTGGCTATGAAAAATGTTTCATAAAATTGTAATAAGTGCCCTTTTTTAACCTGTCAAACTTGTAAACAAGTAAATGCAGGCAATGATATACATACAGGTGAGACAAAAGCGGCTTAGTTGGTTTAGTGTGATACAGAATTCTGTCGCAGTCTCCGTAAGATGTGTGTAAAATGCTTTAGAGCATCTTGCAGCGCATTTGTGAACATTGATGACGTAGAACTCCAAAAATCTAATAAAGTAACACGGCAAATTTAGTACTGTTCGGTAGATTTTTTTTAAATTTTATCGCCAGTTTGTCTTGTTTCGGTTGAAAATAATTTCCTATGTCGTTGAATTATGCGTCCTCAAAAATAAGGTAGGGGCAAGACACTATTGATATTTTTCGAAATATATTCAATATTCAATTAAACTAAGTATGTATCGTTGCATTTTTCGTGCACCTCTCTATTCATATCAAAGCTCGTTGATTCCTCATTATCGTCGGTGTGATGTCAGATTTTTCATAAAAATAAAGTTGTCTAGGCCCCAGGGATTTACTATATTTTTCTCTAATAATACAGGCATCCAACCTTTGCCGCACCTTACAACATATATATCATTGAACTAGGCTTATTGCGGCTACGACTGATACCAACTAGTTACCAATCGCGCCATATTGATATTTTTGAAACTTTTTATGATCTTGAAACGAAAATCGAATCGTCGTCTGACTAACAAATAAATTGAACATCCAAAGTTGATTTTGATCTATCTCTGTATTGAAAAACACGGCTAGATTTTTTTTCTGAAAAACTGAGCCGAAACAATCCAATTCATTTTTGCTAACAATGAGATCATTTTTGTAAGCCCGTACTATTTTGATAGCGCATGAATTTTAAGCGCCTAAGTTCTCAAAATGCACGACAAAATTTCATGCGCATATACTTGAGAGCTACAAAACCTACCAAAAACCCCTTTTTATTCCTTATCTTTCTACAATATCACCATCAAACGAAATCGATTGCACGAAGATAACCAATACAGGTGAAACATTTCTCCCGCGACGAGAGATTTCCTTATTAAAAAAGTGACGTGGTGTTCTGGTGTGTGTGTGCAGGAACGGCACAACAAATCAACTTATTACGGTTGCTGTCAAGCAATGAAAAGTTGAATTGGACTCATTGTGGCAAGTAGCAGAGCGCAATAATGCAACCAAACTTATTGCGCTCTTAAAGAGGTAATGCCAGCTGCTTATAGTATGCGGTACTTTTTCCATGTGGTTTTAAAGCAGTTTTATTGCCATTCTTATAATTGCTTCAATAAGCTTGGCAAAGGTGGGCCACCTGGTTGTAAAGCAAACTCATAGCGGTTATCAGAAGGTTCTGATAGTATTTTTAGTTTTAACAGCAGTTTTGCGAAATTGGTCATGGAAACCGCTAAAAGAATGCAATACGACTTAAATTGTTACTTGGGATATGTGCACACCAGGGCTGATGAAAGTCAAAATTCTTCGAATATTACAGCCAATTATTTTCAATTTTCACTTCCAAATATCGCAGCACTCTTCCAGATACACTAGATTTTCGTCCTAGTAACGTGCTGTTATACTCAGTTAAAATATTTCGCACGCATTATTCGAATCCAACCAAATAAACGACCGCACATTTCGTAGTAGCACCTCAGTGATCGATCTGAGCTAGTGAAGTTGCACAAGGATCCACTTATATGGCTAAGTGGGATTAGTTTACCATCTTCAGTGTACAACAATTCAGTAGCTATCGCTATGTAAAGATCGATAACGGCGCCGGCCACGTCTTTACGATCGTTAGGGTAAGATAGGAGGTTGTAAGGAAGGAAGTGTAACAGCCGTTGTTGTCGGAGAGCGAGTTTACATCTGCATCTTCACAACTGCGACGGAGGGAAGGGTTGTATCACCGTGGTAAGTGACGGAATCGAACAATGTTGCGCGCGAAGTTTGCTCATTACGAAGACGAACGATGAGTATCTCTTTCGTCAAACATCGCGCAGTTATGTGAGCGGCGTGCCCGAAGACCATCCATTTCTAGAAGCATCCAAGTGTTTAAAAATCTGTCAATTAGCAACCACGATTTTTCTCCCACAAGCAAACGCACTTGGGTAGACACGGTTCTTTAAATAGTATACATTCCCTGGCTATTAGATCAATCACGATATTTATTGACCAAACGAAACCTACTCCGATTTGCGATGCGCTTATATCTATCAAAGTCAGTTGGTGATTTGATGTACATTTTGGTGGTTTATGACGGTTAACTAAACACCGTGCATTGAATAAAATGATGTTTCATATCTAGAGAACCACTCGAGATGGGTACAATGATTATACTCGGGGATCAGTTGATAAATAAGGAATTAACTTTTGTGTACACAGCTTCCTCGCCGCGTTTCTATTGAGTAGTGAAGAGCGCTACTGCGTGACGCGAAACGAATTATAAGATTTCATCCATGAAAAATCTCGGTCACTTTCATTACCGTTTCGGGGCCAGAATCTATGCAAAGTGACGAACGCTTCGAATGCAAAGAAAAGATAGAGCATGCTTGTTCAGACAGGATTTAATATTAATCAACGTCCCAGCTGATGATTTAGCTTCAGCAGTAGTTGTACCTGCGCTAGACAAATTACAGTCTGGTTTGCGGGAAAAAGAGTAATTTTCTTTTTAATTATATTCCGTGCGTTTTCTCCGTCGTTTTCAATTAACGGTAGATCCACCTACACTATATCACGGTTAAGTTATTACATCCGAAGCTTGTGGTTGAGTACTGCATTGTGGAATATCATGTTACATCTATGATTTAGATTATAAATATTAAAAATTTCAGAACAGTCATAAATGAGGATTGTCATCTGCTGAATCAGTGGTTGAAACTCAAAAAAAACGTAAAATAACTTCGCATACAGTGTTCTCACATAAGACTAATGATATCTGATTTCATAGAATATTGCGCTGTCTATCAACGAAAATTCAATTTATATTGTAACAAAACAGAAAGAAACACTGAATTAGTATGCGTATACAGAACCGGAAAATGTCTAGCAATGGCAAAATTACCGTAATAACTTCCAGCAAATTCGGTTGCATCTCGACGGTGACGGAAGGCGTTACGCACGCCTGGTATAGTATAAATGAGAACATAAATAGGATACATCATGATTGCTGTTCATGTACGATGATTCGCATATGTATGCTAATCGGATCATAAATTTGATATGTCATGATGATAAACCGTTGATGCCAGCGTTCGTTGCTTGCGGCCGGAACAATAACGAACAGTGAACTGAAACTGGGAAGAAGTTGCTCAATACTATAGCACAGATTTATGTCATGAAACATCGTCCAATTCTATATATCAATTTGAATTGTTGCCACAGTTACTAGTCGGAACTTGGTACTATGTTTTATGGTTTTCATTCTTTGTTGTGCGTAATGTAGTACCACACAATGTAATCTGCGTTTAGTTATACAGGAATAATGATTATTACGAATAATAGCGCGATTAAAACGGCGATTCAAATGCCGAGATGAATATCATCATAGTAACCACGTTTACCTTGTTAATTATCGTATGTTGAACGACAGCGCGTATTGTTGATTTATTTCCTGTTTTTATCTAATGTCGCATCTGATTTCATATTTGGAAGATATTGAAAGCTTCGATTAATGCTGTTGACATTTTGTTCGTGAGTAGTGTTGCCAAGTGCGCAGATTTCTACGGCTTTCTCAAAAAATAATCAAGATGAACCGATTACGGTATTAAAGTTTACCAAGCTCATTTATTGTTTCTTTTGCGTTATTTTTCACAATATACGAATTTGGCAATCTCGCATGCACTGCGGATTACATTAATGGCACAGATATTTTTCGTGAGACAGACGTAAATGTGCCGGAATTCCTTTAATTCCCACCGATTCGTCTTACTAGAAGACAGTCGGTGAAGTTCAGCCGTCGCATTATCACCTTCTTCCCAGCAGATCCCTCCAATTAGCCCCATGAGATGAACTTTTCATACACAGGATGCTGGGTTGCAGAGTGACAAATAACGACCCTTGTAGAGAAAGTGAAAGATAGCGGAACAGCAAAAAAAAAAAGAAAAAGATTCACCCATCTTGAAATGAGTCGTTTGTCATGGAAGTTTTGCACGTGGGCGGAGATGCTAGCTTAAGTTACGTCGCGGTTACGAGAATGCTGTCATTCTTTGTTGTCGCGCAAAGGATTGTTTTAGGTCAGAGAATGTTGCAACATTTTTCGTTCGGGTGTAAAATATAGCAATGTTCTGATATGCAGCGGCAGCTCAACCTTTTCGGGCTACGTAACTGTAATGTGATTGATGATTGCGCCTTATCTTGACATCTAGAGTTTTGAATTATGAGAACCCAAAACTGTAGTATCAAGATTGAAACTAAGGAATCTGTTTTGCGAACTGAACTGTAAGCAAATAATTTAGTGTTCCAACAGCGCTGTAGTGTTGAATTGATTTTTTTATAATATTGAGTGTTTAAAAACGAGAACGGGTCATTGATAACTCAGCTTAACACAGGTTGTTCCCAGGACTCAAACTAGAAGGATATGAAAGATGATAGCTTTTCAATCATTCCTGTGAATTTCAGTGCCTATAACTATCTCGGAAGTGCGCCAAAAAGCCGCAGAGTAATTACTCGCCGTGTTTGTTGCTTCTGCGTTTGCTTACGGCAGAACTTCGTTTAAATTTTTGAAGACCACCCCCAAAATTCAAAAGAATAGTAAAAAACTAAACCATTTCAATTTTTTTTCCAGTTTGAGCTCTAGGGCTGGACTAAATTTTCGGAACTAAATCTTTTGATAGCGTCCCACAGTTTAAATGTTGATAATTTTAAAACAGTAAAAGTTATTATAGCAGCACAGTTCAGCTAGAGGCAAAGAACGGTGACCGTCGTGATGACGAAGATTTTGCAGTTGAAACTTTTAATCTGCCTACATTTATAATGTGCCCTACGAACTCTGGGTTATGGTGCAACCCCTGGAAGTGACAGAGAGGAAAGCTTTTTAATGGAGATAGTCTTTCGTAACTGAGAAAAAGACAAAAACAAGAACAACGTGCAACCAGTTGGAGTGGAGAGCGCTATGACTAGATGTGAGTCATCATCAATGTCATGGTCCTGGTTGTCCACCAGTTAATAGGCGATCAACATAAATGCTCTTTGCAATAGCACACTGATGAACAACGTTGAAGTTTAAGCCGGACTTAACTGTCAATTGTTTTTTTAGTTTATGAATTTGACGTACATAAGAAAACATTTGCATGAACTCTCATGGAATGTTCTATTAAAGATTAGTTTTGGCAGATTATGGTGCCGTTATACAGAGGGAGCAGGTCAGATAGTGCTGGGTGGTTATACAAGCTACAGGTCTCAGTATTGACGTAAGACTATGTCTTTCGTCACTATACTGGAGTACAATCCTTCAACGGGTATAGCTCTTAATAAAATTTTCAAATCTTTGCGTACATTAAAATAATATACTGACAATATGCCATTTTATCAAACAAATGTTCAACATTCCATTCGATACCCCTTTTTACTTCGGCCCGTGCCAAATGATTTCGTAACCTTGAATACTAGTTAGAACGTAATACGCGTAATCCCAAAATTTACATTTTATCCTTCACTGCCAACAAAATCAAGTTTCATGGGTCCGGAAGCGAAACCGGTTCGGAAGATGTCGCTCTCCAACTTTGATCGAAGATAAAAGTTGCCGCTCCTTCAAACTTTGTTAACAAAGCCCACAATACGCACATAAGCAAATCGAATTGATTTTTCAATGGTTCTTTCCGCTTCCTGTTTTCGTTTTCCTGTGCACCTAACAACACGCGCGTCACGCTTTCTGACAGAAAGCAACAATGGCAGAAAATTAAATTGGGTTCGTAGACAACAATATCGTTGCTCTCGGGGAACAGCTGGTGGTGTTGCACGTTTCCACCAACAAGCTGAGATTTTTTTCCGCATTTCGACCGACGGTATGTTTCGGAGTTGATATCAACAGCAAGGTGCCGCTCCATGACTTGTACGAGCAAATCTCTACTTCACGCACGCTCGAGGGATGAAGAACATGTGGGTTGGGAAATGTGTCGGAGCTTCGTGTCATCCGGGGGCTGTTGGATTTGTTAGCAACACTAAGCTGTTGCCGCCAGTCAATGTTGATCGCACACTGGTATAGGAAGCTGTGGATGAGCGATGAAAAGTACACGATGTGTTCCTTCTTTATTCCTCACCCAGGGCGATTATGAATCAATCTGATTTATTACGATCGAAGTTTATTTGTTTCTCCGTTTGACGGGCGTCAGGATAGAAGCGGTAACGTTGACACGAAAAATTATTTAGCTTGTGTTACAATATGGATTATTATTTTTTGTTGACTGACTGATTTCGCAAACAGTTGAATCATCTCGAGTATTACTTCTTTGGCGACTTTTTGTTCAAAGATACGATTCGCGAATCAGAATTGACAGTGAGCAGCAACGATTGCCGACAAATCAGAATGTCAAACAAACCAGATGGTCATAATAATGAATTATGAATACTTCCAGCTCGAGAAGGTGAGTTATTGTTCAAGAATGGATGTTTGACACGTGTCAACGAGACAACCTTCGATATAACAGGATAATTACATATCAGAAAAACAACATATTTTTCAGTTTAGAAAGGTAACTATAAATCGGAAATTAATGAATAATTTGATTTATTTATTTTATTTTCATATATTAAAAATTATTGGATATTTTCCATTCAAGATAGATTTTTGGCACGGTTTTGCAATTTTAAGATATACCATTGATTGATTGCAATTTTCCGCTTGTGAGACCCAGAGCCTGAGATTATTTCGAAACTCGAGCATTGAACTGAATACACAATTTGAAATGCATGGTTGCGTTCGATTCGAAATGAAAAGTGACTATTTTTAACTTAAAACATTGAAGACATCAGCATCAAGAAATTTTACGAATTATGGATTGACATTCATTTTCAGCTTCTCTTTGCTAGAATTTTTACAATTCCTTTCTTGAATTCCTACCCATCTCAAACATTTATGTCCGACTTATCTAATGTGGAAAACAATATCGTTTCATGGATTTCTGACTTTTACCAAGTCTATTAAACAAGAAGCAGTTGTATTTTTTTAGAATACATGTACACAATACAAAATTTACAAATACAAATAGAAAATAAATTTTTATTTACTTTGAAGTTTGTTTCATTTGCCAACAATTACATTCACTGCATAACGAAGACAGCTACAATAAGTATATTATTTTTACAAATAAAATGTTTTTTTTTTTTACAAATAAAAATAAATCTAACAATGTTGGAATGTACAAACAAAGATTCTGAATAGATCTTAGTAAATGAACAAAAAGTTCATAAGCACTCGCCGGCTTTTACTCTTTTATTTATAAATATTTTTAGGAACTTACTCGTTCGATATCATGTCGGTCACGATTATTTAGTGAATATCGAAGATAAAAAATGAATGAAAATAACTTATAACCGTTGCAAAAATGTTCAATTCTTGTTGAGTAATTAATGCTTTTTATGGTAATCATATTCATGAGATAAACTTTCAATCGCCATCGGTAGCAGTTTTGATTGCACGCGAATAAAAGTCGTGCCCGCTGCAATGATAGACGACAAGAAACTCTGCTCCATATATACTACTATACTACGGCACCGTTGCTTTACCAGCATGTTTTCTTTCAAGACATCAGTTTCTAATACGCTTTAACAGCGGGCTTAGTAATTGTTCAAGGACAGGGGATGTTTCAAACTTTTAAAAAAACCTTTACCTTCGAGACATCAAATTAGCCTAGGTTCATGGAATCAAACATAAATTGACCTATAGGGACGGGGAGACTCTGTCAATTTTTTTGGATATTGATACAGAGAATATCACAGGGGATGGTTGGTGTCTATTCATATCGTATGTGCTAGGAATGCTCGCATGTGATTAGTTCATTGTTCGTGTAAATTTGTGCTTGACACTTTTTATCGATTTTTACCACTTTGCAATGGGAAATTAATGATAACTAGTCCATTATGAAATTGTTACACATTTTATCTATCCAACAACATATTGGTTATAGTTATCCACCACGTGGTTATGCTGTTGTTATCGTTTGAAATCTGACGCGACATTTGCCTGTTTCATTATCAATTTTACAGAATGCATACCAGTATAGAAAAGAAAGACGTAGTACCACGTCAAAAATTTGCTGAATAATATTGTGCTATTGTGGGCATTCAGTGTTTTGTTTATTTTCGGAAAGTTGCCAAAACTGAACAATGTAGCTATACAAGTAGTGCAGCGTATTATTAAGAAGTTGGTACCAGATACTTTGAGTAAAACATATCGGTGAACTCAAAATTATAAAAAAAGGAAAAATCAGTTCGTGAAAACGAAGCGAACCTGCAAGTAAAAAGGAGGCTTTCTCCGTGAATTCAGGGCTCGAAAGTTGTTTTAATAAGGGGATAATGAACTATGAGACGTGGCACTTGTTTTAAAAGAGAGATTACAAAAGGCTGAACTGAGGTTTTAAACTTACTTATAAAAATTTTATTCAGTATCATTGTCATCTAACCCATTTATGTTCTCTTTATTATTTTGCCTTATATTTTTAATTTTTTAGTTAATGCTTACGAAGGGAGAATTGGAAAAATCGTATGTAAGGTACAAAAATCTAAGAACAAAAATAAAATTTACAAAATTTAAAAAGTTTAAAATCGGTTGAACAAATGCCGCGCTAAGATTTTAACAGTAGAACCCTTTACTCTGCTTACTTAATTTTAACCTCTATTTCATTTAAAATTATATAAACTGAATTGCTTAGTTAGTTCGTTCTTCGTTTTAATCTGCAAAAGTTGTTACGAAATTTGTGGATGACCTCCTGCAAATTATCGCTGACAGAGGTTTATACTCGTCCACATTTATATTATACCATACCCTTAGAATATTGAATTATTTCATTGTGTAGAATAATTACCGGCATTGTAAGATCAATTACTTCATCGATAAAACTGAACTGAATTAAATTAAATCAAGTTAGAAAGCTTGCAACTTGGAGATAATTAAAAGTAATGATTCAGTGGAATTCAGCTTAGTTCAAATTAAAACGAATGAGAAAATGAAATCGAATTAAATCGGACTAAATCAAATTGAAAACTTGGGAATCCATATGGTTTTATTTTGTGGCTCATTGATTAGATGATTTGATGACTTAATTGACTCAATCGTATTTAATTATATCATATAAAGTCGAAATAAAACCAATTACAAAAGGTAGGAAATTTTTTTTTTATTTTAAAGAATATTCTCTCAATACAGCAAGGTTTGAACTGAATATGACGTTGCCACACTCACTACCAGGAAATTTGACTTGCACCAATGAACAAATTCATCCAGTAGTTTTTGGAGTTCCCCGCAATCAGCTTCATTTCGTATTATCAGGTAGGTTTTCAAATCATCAGCGTAGTATTCCACCATTCGCAAAAAGTATCGTCACGTCATTAAAAAATATCACAAACAGCAGTGGATCTAGATTGCTTTCTTGAGGCACGTCAGAGGAGGGAGTCATGCTTTCAGATACTGTTAATCCGATTTTCACGAAGAGCTGTCTGGTGCTCAAATAAGAGCGAAGCCACCAACGAATGCTGTCGGAGACTCCAAGACGGTGCAGACGATGCAGCTCAGCAAGGAGGATATCGTGATTAACGGTGTCAAATGCAGCCTTAATGTGTAAACTGTATTAACCTGAGCTCTACCATCCATTGCGACGATACAAAACTATGTGAATTCGCACAGGTTCACGTGTTCACGGAGCGTTTGGGTAAGAATTTATGTTGGGCTAATATAACTCCTACACCCAACGCAAACGGGGAACATTTTATTACTTTAGGGCAATTTCTTATTACTTATTGTGTCTAATAACTGCGCAGTATACACAAAGAGTAACAAACAAAAAGTAATAAAAATTATGACGGCCCCACGCTTGTATGTGTTTATGCAGGAGAACATACAGCCAAGCACCGCAATGCATGTGTTAGCAAGACTTCACTCGCTGCATTTGTATTGATGCAACGATCAGGTTCATTTTTGTCCCCTTCATCCACACATAATAAGAATCTCAACCGTCAACCTCAACATTAGAAACACTTCCGTTTCGTCCCCCATTGTTTACTTGAAATGGAAATATGTAATACTGTCTGACCAGAGTTGCCGAAGTTGCAAATATTGCCTGGTTAGGCACGAGTATTGTATTTTCAAACAGGTGCAAATGAGTTTCCATGAACCAATGAGTATGTGTTTTAGATATCTTGCAGAAAAGCGAATGTTTTCGTTTTTCTCTAACGCAGTTTACAGATCGTGATGTCATTTCAAGACGCATTTCAAGTCTTTGAAATCATCAACGTTTGCATACTCTATGACGGGGAAAATGCTGCTTGGCAGCTCTTGTCATATTTTTTCTCTACTCCGTATGCGAACTAATACACGCACATCGGATGAATTGGAGATTGAAGAACCTTGTAACATGTGCAACATATGCGACGGTGTGTGATTTTTTTTTTGCTTGAGATGGAAAGGGAGCAGTTGTCGACAGAAAAAATCTTGCATGTGGTTGAAACGACCATTATTAGATAGTCGTACTCCCGTAACACGTGCAAAATATATGGCAGTATGTGTTATTACTTGACTGGGGAAGAATTTTATTGCCTTTAAAGTAATAGGTTTGTTACCCAAAAGGCAATTTTGCGCTATTGCTTCTAAAGTAATAAGGAACAGTTTTGCGTGTACAAGAGCTGAACAGCATATCATTAATGCTGATTTTGAAGCATTTTAGTCCCGCTGATAAGGAGGTACCACGATAATTATACGCAAAATTTTTTCTTATTACCTTTAAAGTAATAACGCAAAATGAACCTTTAGGTAACAAATCTGTTACTTAAAAAGCAATAAAGTTCTTCTCCAGTCAAGTATTAACACATACTGCCATATATTTTGCACGTGTTCCGGGAGTACGACTATCTAATAATGGTCGTTTCAACCACATGCAAAATTTTCTCTGCCGAAAAATGCTCCCTTTCCATCTTTAGTCAAGAACACATACACAGGGGTCTTTTTTACGCGGGTTATTTTTATGCATTGGAATGCATTTGGAAGATCATTTGTACGCGGTATTAAATAAGTTTGCTATAAGCAAATCTAATCTAATCATTTATACGCGGTACAATCATCCACGTAAAAAAGACCCTAGCCGTCGCATATGTTATACATGCTACTAGTTTCCTCTATCTCAGATTCATACGGTGTGCGTGCATTAGTTTGTTACGTTTGTTAGTTTGTTACGGCATACGGTGTAGAGGAAAAATAAGACAACAGTTACCAAGCAGCATATTTTTCTGCCATACAGTATGCAAACATTGATGATCTCATAGACTTCAGATGCGTCTTGAAATCCCATTACAATCTGTAAACTGCGTTAGGGAAAACACAAACATTTGCTTTCTTTCAAGCTATCTAATACACACACTCATCGCTCCATGGAAATTCATTTGGACCTGCTTGTTTAAAGATACAAAACTCGTGCTCGTCTAGAACAACATTTGCAACTCCGGCAACTCTGGTCACATGGTATTACATATTTCCATTTCAAGTAAACACTGGGGAACGAAATAGTGGCGTTTCTAATTAGACATTTGAGGTTGACGGGTGAGATTATGATAATATGTGAATAAAGGGGACAGAAATAAACCTGATCGTTACATCAATACAAATTTAGTGAGTGAAGTCTCGATACACATGCCATTCGATTCTTAGTTGTATGTTCTCTTACAAGAACACATGCAAGCGTGTAACCGTCATATATTTTGTTACGTTGCGGTAACTACCTTTTGCTTATGGCGGTCGTGAGACACAAAAGGTAATAGAATGTTGCTCAAGAGTAACAAAATCTTCCCCGTTTGTGTTGGGTGTAGAGATGTCCGATTTATCACCTTTCTTATGCACCGGTAGCATATGAGAAATCTGCCTTTCCGAGGGAAATTTTTGATGTTGAAGTTATTTATTAAAAATCGTCTGGAGGGGCAACAGCCAAGGAAGCTCGAAAACGTTTTGCAATTTCATTTTAGCTAGCCTAAAATGGGAGAGAGCTGGCAGCACGACTAATTGATGGTAAGTGCTCTGAATCCTCACCGTTAAATTTTTCATTCTCAAGTGACTTATGTGGACACATTTGCTGAAGAGTAAAGAAATATGTTCTGAGATGCTTAATTTACATTGTAAATATGAAAGTTTAAAGTTTAGTGAGTGTTTCTTGCGTGTGAGTAATAAATTTAGCTTCGATTAGAAATTGTAAAATTGCAAGGTCAGTAAAGTTATGTGGATGTGAGTGCGTTTTTACCGCAAAAAAATGGACAAAAATAGCCGATCTTTCATGGGTTTACTTTCACACGCACTGATGAAACTACCCATGCAGCATCAATCATAGTAACCCATGAGTAAGCAGAAAAAAAACTGACAGCTTTATCAGTCGAGCTCTAACCGTGATGGCGAAAACAGTAAAGCTACTCCGTTCATAATCGTGTGCTTTCGGAGAACGGTAACCCGTCGCGTCGCAAACGGACATCGTGCGGTAGTTCCTGGACACCGTATACGCCTGTTCCGGCATCTACAATATTTCGGCCTTATTGGATAACAATCAGAGCATCGAAAGAAAGCCCGGTTCCAAATGGCCGACAACCCTTAGCGACAAGCAGCTTCAAAGGATGCTGAAGAGGAAGACCGAGGGAAAAGTGGCTACGCTGCGTGTGCTCGACCGGGAGATCAGTGCTAGGGATGCTACGGATATCCGCATCGGCATCCGCATCCGTGAATGCAGAACATCCGCATTCGCATCCGCATCATACCATGCGGATGTTGAGAAAAAATATCGCTTCATAAAATTTTGTAGAAAAATTTTCCTTGGTGTATTTGCTGCTCACTTAAATAACTTTTGCACTGGGGAGGGACATAACAACAATATCGCACGCAGATGACGCAGTAGCAGTACCTGAATAAGTTAGTCGAGTCGATTTTCCCGGCAAATCGCGACGGGGTGGTGGTGATGGACGATGATTCATTCTGGATGGCAACGACTGGCAGGGCACTTCGTGTTTTACTTTCCCCTCGAGGAGAGTGAGCACCGAGGTGAAGTTCATTTCACACACCATGTTCCCCAAGGAAACGCTGCTGTGGCTGACAATCAGCCAGAAGGGGATGTCTGAGCCGGCCAATTATTCGAAGCGATCGTTGGACGAGATGGAGTGACCGAATATCGATGTGGTACCAAAGTTGGTGAACCCGCCCAACGTCCACTAGTTGCGTCCCATCGTGGATTTTTGGGCAAACTGAAGTGTAAGATCTACTTCAACAATTTTGTCGCGAAAACTGAGGAGGAATTGAAGAATAAAATGAAGATAACATGCTTCCATGGGAGATTTATCAAACTCAAAAATTTGTCTTAGTTATTTTTTTTACCACCATCCGAAAAAAGTTATTTTTTTTACCGCAAACGTTACTCTGTGCATCGCGCTGGCAAGCGGTGTGTTAATGAACGAGCAATGGACTGCATAGTGATGTGAGCGAAGATAATGAAAAAGCCAATTTTTGTAGTGGTAGTCAGTTTGGGTTTTGGCAAGTGTATTTTTATTTCCAAGGTGACAGGTAAATCTCCTTACAAGCATCTTCCAGCTCAACTCAATTGATAATTTTTCCTCATAAATCTCGAGCTTCTTTTCTCAAGCCAAACAATAATCACGTCAAAATGAATGGGGTTAATTCACGCTGGTCTGACTAAGTTGAGTACTTAGGACTAATTTACGATAAAAAATTATTTTCAATGAGCACATACATACCAGAATACAAACAAAGTGCATCAAATATACGAGATGTTTATTAGAGACGGTCGGGTTTGATGTTTTTCAAACCCGTACCCGACCCGAACCCGATTTTTTTTCGGTCAAAACCCGAACCCGAAACTTTTTTATTCGTTCAAACCCGAACCCGACCCGAACCCGAAAATTTTATTTCATTGAAACCCGAACCCGACCCAAACCCGAAATTGTGAAACCCGAACCCGACCCGAATCCGAGATTTCATAGATTTTATAATCGGGTTTCGGGTTTTAATACCCAAACCCGACCTGAACCCGACATTTTCAAACCCGAACCCGAAAATATTTTTTTCACAAAACCCGAACCCGACCCGTACCCGACACTTTTAAAATTTTTCAAACCCAAACCCGATCTGAACCCGTCAGGTACGGGTCGGGTTCGGGTTTCGGGTTTGAAAACCCGAAACCCGACCATCTCTAATGTTTATATCCTCTCATTAACAGAAATTCTAAACTTTGCTCAAAGAATAAACTTTTGATTCACAAACAAACCCCCAACAACCACCATTGAGATGTCGTGAATTATTCGCATATTAGTTCATTTAGTTATTCAATTTAGTTCAAATTTATTCAAATTTAGTTTTTTTAATTGCGTCATTGAACGACGCACGGTGAGGAGGAATAGCCACGGTAACGGTTCATACACATTTCATAACTTGAGTTGGACTCCAATCCCACGTTCATCGTATGAAGCACGATGCAAACTCATTGATCTGCAAGCACATCAGAAATGCCGCGAGCTTGTAATGTTATTCTTCATCAGTGACACTGTTTCAAATCGCATAGATTACTATCATCACTATACTTCTATCACAACATAACTTCAATTCATTCTTCGATGTTGAACTACACAGAAAATATTCTTTGGAAAACAATACAGATCAAATTACACAACAAATTGGAACCATTTCGAATTGCAATTGCAACCAAAATCGAATAAAGCGCCAGTATAATTTACATTTAGTATTACAATGTTTGAATTTGTTCGAAATTTGGGATCATTTTGAATAAGGTTACAAAGCTTGACAAAGTCATTTTTATTCGGCAGTTATTAGGTTATAACTACGCTGTTACTTTTCGCTTTCAATTGAAGAACATTTGATTCATTTTCGAGCACTTTGTGAGTCATGATGTGATGAGAGAGAATGAGAACTACTCGAATGCTCAAGCTCTGATTTTGAAATATTGACCGTAACTAGCGTGACGTATTTATTGAATGCAATTGGCGTTTCAACTGTATCTTGCGGTGTGAGAACACACACATCATGAAACTGTTCGAAAGGAAATGACTGCGTGAAATATTCAGTTTCATAGAAATGTTTCGCAAATGCAGAGCTCTCCAAGGCAACCAAATCATATAGAGAATGAGAAGAGAAAATGTTGAAAACTTGCATACAATTAATTTATCAAAACTTGTATATGGCGTCCAATGTTAAAACAAATATTCAAGTTGCTTGCAATAAACATTCACTTTCAATAATTCGAAGCATCTTTTTACACTTTAAAACGGCTTTTATATGGTAACCAAATTCTGTGAAACTAGAATCCTAGATAATTAGAGCTGCGATTTTACGGTAATGTATTTTGGCAAAATCAGAAAAAGATATCAAAAATCTGTTCAAAACCTATGCAAAATTCTTGGTTATGACATGAAATTGAAATATGTACTAAATTTACAAGAGTATGCTAAAGCTTTGAAAAAAAAAAAACATTAATCGCTAAAATGCAACCACTAGACTGTCCGACGTCCGGCAAAGATTAGCGAGTAGAGCCCCTGCTGTGTGTTTTGATTTAATTCATCCGCTATTCACTTGCACTCAACTATCTTGAACAGCCAGTCATAACTCACTGATGAAAATTCTATCAAGCGTTTTTTTGCGGAAGCTGCTACGAGAAAAAAAAATCGGCAATACGGTAACGCTTCGCTAACTACACCAAACATTAACACCGCAGGATATTATCGCAATTCGCCCGCTCAGCGTAATCCGGCAAAGGACCTGATTCTGTTCAACAACGGTACCAACTGAGCCGGCTGCCGATCCGGACTACATAGTGCTTCCTTCATAATTCAGTTTCTGCAAGGGCCAGCACTCTGCGGCAGTCCTATTTATCACATCGTCCTCGCTGTTGGCGTGGCATATAGGTTTACACGTGTTTAAGTTTTTTTTTCGAAAACCACCGTTTGGCCTTTTTTTTGCTTTTTCATCGGATTGGAAGGATTTTCCAATCGTGATTCCCCTACGTATCTTGAAAGATCAGTTTTCGAAGCTTACAGTTGGGATCAATATCACGATTGTGCGTTTTCATGTTTTCTTTTTCTTTTTTGGAATATTATAGGCGAAAGGACGCTCGTTTAAAACACTCACGACTCACGAGAAAAGTGTTGCTTCGTATGGCACGCTTTAATTGCGATACAAGAACGAAGCCGTATTCAACCATTATGGCCACATTGCTCGTTGCAGGGGCCATCAAATAGCAGTGACAGGTGCATTTGATAGAGCAGCAATGATTAAAATTTGGGTTAGCTTTGAACTAACGGTATTTTCTAAATTGCAGTATACCAAGACGCAAAGGTAGAATAGACTGTTTGTAAAATTCTCGCTTAAAGCGAAAAAAAAATCAATGTAGAATCCTGGAATGTATTTTTTTCAAATTAGGTATTTGTGCTTGCATAAGCTTTCCAAAAAAAAAAAAAAACATAGAAAACCATAAAATTTGATATGGGAAAATATTTCCATTAAAAAGTACTTACTCCACGATGGTTGCAATAAACGAATCACTAGAGAGTTTATTGACGATAAACCCATCACTTATCCAAAATATGTTGTGATGTGTGGAAGCTAAATGGCTGCACTAGGCAGGCACGTGTAGCTTTTCGTGTAGTACGACGTACCTGCTGGGTTGTAACTATGGAAAGATGAACAAGAAAAAAAGAATTTCCCGTTTGTGGAATGTGCACTCCAAAGTGGAGGGTGAACCATAAAACCAGCGGAACATGTTGAAAAGCTGAATACACATGGAAACGGTATTTCACTTCAGTTGAGACGAGCAGCAAACGGATAGCCTAAATCACTATGCTGTGCAGATCTGATTGCATTTGTGGGTTAGAAAATTTCCTGCAGCCTAAGCACGTTCATATGGTAGGTAATATGAAGAGGGAACTTTTTTTCTCTAACGTTTGACAAACTGTAAGCTTCATAGGCACTACTGCTGCAAGTCGATGGTACTTCAATGAATAGGTTCCTATGACCAAAGCCAAATTCGGAACCACAGAGCGACGACTCCGTGCTTTGTTACTATTTTGAAATTCGGCTCTTCGTTAGAGCAGATTTCACTGTCAGCAAACCGCAAGTCGTACGCAGATATTTTCTATTTCTACTTGCCAAATTTCTACTTTGAAAATTTCTCCCAATACTTCTACAACTCCATTGACCGATTTTTCACAAAACCCTTGAGCTTCTTCAAGCCATACAGCAGTCACATTACCAAGATGAAAGGGGTTATTTTAAATTGATCTGACAAGGTAAAGTAGGGTAAGAAACGGGTAAGAAATAGGCCTCCTCCTGCATTTTGATCAATATCGACAATTTCAATGATGGAAACGAAAACTTTGATTGTCTATCTGTCTTACGGATATAAGGAATACCGTTAATCGCAAAGAAATCTGTGAACAAACATCGTTCGAAACAAATCGATATTGCACAAATCGATATTGCAGCCATTCAGGAGCCACTTCGGGTGCTGAAAAAACGCCTGCAAAACAGATGGAAACTGCTTCAAATAGGTTCGGGGTGATTGGAATAGTGTCTCTCGATTGGCAACTTTAATTGATGATTGTTGAAGTTTGCTAACTTAGTTTTACAATCTGAAAACAAGTTCTGACAGAGAAAACGATAGAGAACAGAATGATATACTACTGTTTGAATTCCACCCAACACATTTCGAGTATTTCGTCTGAATACACAGGCGGTTCCTAAAGCTGCTTAGAATATGTTCCCTGCCCTATTTGTTTACTATAAAAAACATTTTTTTAAACAGAAACATGATGGAAATAAACGCCTATGAAAGATATTTGTAATTAATTTTTTTACCAGAATATGCAATTTGAATTCCTACTGGAGTATTTTATATGAGAAATGTATATTTCCTATTAATACGAAAAAAGCAGTGACATAAAAAACTGAATAACATCTTTTTCAGTTTAGGGTGGCAGTCGCACAGCCGCCAGCCGAACTGAACAACATTGCCAAAAAGCAAAACTCCAAAAAAATCAGAGAATTTCATATTCAAAAAATTACCCGACACCATGTTTCTACACTTCATTTGACTACTGTTCTAGATAAGTTTCTTGAACATTTTTTGCTTTCTATTATACATCCCAAATGGTATCACCTCCACATCTATTCAACTTTGCAGAAAAACGAAGTTGAATTCTTGCCGACATGCCTCCTCCTGCATGGTGACGCAATAGCTCGCTCCCGGCACTAGGCCTCCGGTGGATAGTTGCCTTTGGCCACATTATTCTTCCTGCATTGGCCGCATTTATTCTCTCGAAGTCACAAGTAAAAAAAAGTGAATTCAACGGAAGGGGGTGGCCTCGTTTATGCGGTTCTAGCTGTAGTCTAGTAGAGAGTGGATCTAACTTCTACAGGACGTATCCATCAGTTTTCGTGTGAAAAGGCAATAAGGAGGCCGTTGGCTTACATAAATGGTGAAGAAAATAGCGAAAGACGCACGGTTTGTGAGGTTTTGCCCACTTTTTGTTCAGCATACCGGTTGCCTTGGACGTATTTTCGTTTCATGTTTATAAATAGAGCCTAGAAGATTTGTTCGTTCTCGACGTGGTTCAGAATATATTATTCTTTGTGCGCTATTTTGAACATTGTTCTGTTTTATTTTAAATAGGTCTGTTATAGCCTGATTGTTATATTAGATTAAACTATTTTTTCCACAGAACATTTATTTGACACGGCTATGATCTCATTTTCTATTGATATCATCAGTAAAGAATATTATGTAACAGCATGAACGTGATTGTATTTTTATTGCTATCGGCCACGCAACGTTTGGATCGAAAAACAGTCTGCTCTTGGCGTGCAATATCGATAAAACGCTTCAGTTTAACAAAGCGATTTGTAAAGTAAATTAGCATAGGACCCAGAAAGTATAAAGCGTTACTTGGAAGTGAACAAGCATTGATTTCTGTACTTCTGCCAGACATTTTACACTGAAATTCAATTACGCCGCTCCTTATTCAACGCGACAAAACAATCAAAAGCTCCGCGTGCTGTGCCGATCAAGCGAGCGCATTAAATCGGCCGGAGTTTTACGACCTCATTCGAGTCTATTGACGTTTCGAAACTCCCAGTGGGGAAGGAGGAGTAAGTGAGCGGACTGATTTACAATGATCGTCTGATGAAAACAGAATACATCTTGCGTGAAAGTGTGATAAGCAATGCATGCTTTGGCATCATAAAACAAATTCCCAGCTGTGGAGGGACACATTTTGTAAGCAACCATCACCATCCGTTTGCCACATGTGCGAAAAGACCGCAAACACCCACCCCTCGACCACCCGTTGGTAAATTTACGGGTTTCTTCTGCTATCTGGCAATGACCGGCGGCCGTGCAGGCCACTTGGGAAGGATAGAAACCACGAGCAAGAGAAGCTAGGGTTTCCAAGAAGTGATGAATATAACGCATAACTTGCGAAAAGTATAAAAGAAAACAAAACCTCTTTATTGGGGTGGAATTTGTACATCCACCACTTCTGCTTGCTAATGACAACCTGAGAGCAAACTAAACGTTAACCAAACGAGTAGTTAAACATACGCTATTGTCAGCTTGTCCCGACGTTTTGAAACACTTCTTGTCTTCACTCTTCTTTCGAGAATGAGTGAATCCCCAAAAAAACGTTCCGATAAGCTGACAGTTTTGTGAGAAAGTTGATTGAAATTACAGCGATGTCTTCACATAGACATTTTCTACGAAGTTTATCATAATTTAAGGGGTTATATATCTTTTTCGTCGAGAAAAATGAGGGAAGTTTGAATTTATTTTTAAGTGCATAGCACCATTTTTATTTCATCAAAGTGATATTTTTCTGAAAGTACAGTTTATCAACAACAAAAAAAATACGTTTGATTTTGAAATATACCAATTATTACTGGAGTAATGGCCGTTTCCCCGAAACGCTATTTTTTGCAGAGGCTTGCGGTGATCCTGATAGAGACTCAGCGGGTCAACCGAAATCAAAAAACTCATATTATTTCATTAGTTTAGAAGTGTGCCGTGTTCTTGAACGAACGCTTTTATGAGTATTTTGGTTTTAGTGCAAACGCACGTTTGCACGTTTTGAGCGCAGTTGCATTGCATTAAAAAAAATTTTGCGGCAAAATGTAACTGTATGTTTTGAAAAGCGATCGTTCAAGGACCGGCGAATTTAATAACGAAAATTTAAAAAAAAAAAAGATGAAGGAAATCGGTTCAGTAGTTTTCCCGCAATCAGGATCACGGCAAAGTCATTTTTCGGAAAACACTATTCCGAGATAATCGCGGGTAAAGTTTCAAGTTTAGCTTGTGCGGCCGTGGCGAGGCGCGCTGCAAATCGCTCTAACTTTTTTCCTATTGCTCAGATCTTTATGAAAATTTGTGAAAATGTTCTCAAGATGTTGTATTTGAAGATAATGCAAAAAAAAAATTCGTTTTTTTGTAAACTAAAAGGTATATAACCCCTTAACCTAGTAAAGGTGTAATTTTCAGACGCAAATGAAATCTGTAATCATAATATTGTGAGTAAATGTATTCTTTACCGCTTGGACAAAATACTGAATGAAACCATATATTAAAGCATTTTAGGAGATGGGAATGCTGCCTATAGATCGGTGATGGAATCGTTTCTGGATAGGTACTGACAGAATCTGTTCGAACCGCATATGGAAAACCTTTTCACTGATTCCTCAAGAATCCTAATGTATGAACTTTCATATTTCAATTTGAAAAATCTTTCGGATTCGCACACACGTATCTGTGAACGATCCAATTTGTACTGAAAATAGGGTAAAAGACTTATAAAAAAATGTTAATTATTGTGGTTCTACACGTTGCGATTTTGAAATTTTATCGTAAAATTTTGACGTTCAGAGTAGATGCGTCGTTGACGTCAGGTACACAGTATGCAATGCATACTTGAAACACTGTGGAGCAGAGAATTGTTAATCTTACTACACTAAATGAAGGCGCAGCTTATTGCTATCAAAGTGAAATAGCAGCTAAACTAAAAGAGTTAGATGCTTGCCGTCAAAGAACAACTTGTAGAGTAGACTTAAATGTTTAATAAAGTTAACAACAAAACCCATGTGAAACTCTGAAATGTGTGATTCAGAGTGAAAATTGCAGTTTAGTTCTCAAAAAACATTTGATTTCACATTTATTCCTTTATAAGTGCTTCTTACTCTCTCATTCGATGTTTTTAAGACACTATTGATTACGAAATTTTCTCAGCTTTCCAACGAAACCACAGAATTGAGCTAGCTATCCTATGCTAGAGCTAGCACTTCCTATGCAAGAGCTCGTCCTACTCGCAAACATAACTGAAAACTGAATAAAGTGAATAACTCAGCAGTAGTTAAATTTTGGCCATATGCGTAGCAGGATTTTTTTCATCAAATCTATCACCCATTAAAGTATTTAAGGCTTTTTTAGTCTTAACGGTGGGTCAAAACGCTACTATTTTTTATGAACGACGTTTCAGCCTTCAGACTTGGCCTTCTTCAGGGGATTTACTTTTTTGTATTTTAATTAATTAGTAGATACCCTGAGAAAGACCAAACATAGTAGCGTTTTGATCCTCCGTTGAGACTGAAAAAAGCCGTATTTCCTTCGGAATATCATGTTACAGACGTCTTTGGATTTGATTAAACATATATATCAGTGGAATAAGCTGAACACTTCGACTGTACATGGACCTTGCGTCTATCTAGCATCAGACCGAAGAAGATTCAACTTCTTATGATACGAACAGAACTTCTTTGGACATACGGACATATTTATAAATGTCATCAATTAACACTAGCGCGGACAGACTATTCAGCATGACTGACATAAGAATCGTGACCGTCCTCGTCCTGAAAAAAGAATCCCCAAGACTGCCCTGTCTATGGCAGCAGGATTTTTGGATGAGAATCATGACATATGAATCCGTCGGATTCAAAAGTTATAGCTTCGAAGGATTCTCAGGATTGGAAACGCCCGGAGGAATACATTACTTTCGCACAGATTCTTTGGAGCTTGCCTACTTACTTTACTTTGTTGGCTAACGGACCGTTCACCGGTCTAGGGCCGCCGTTCTCCAGTCTCCTCGTACACCAGCAGATCGTGCATCTTCTTCCACCGCGCACATCCCCCGCGTGCGAGGAATTCCACGGGGTCGACGGCCTCTTCCTGGTTCAATACTGAAGATAGTTTTGGCGGCTCTCATGTTAGGCATTCTGGCTACATGTCCAGCCCACTGAATCCTGCCCCGCTGTATAACCTTGCTCATATCAGCATATTTGTACACCTAGTACAACTCGTGATTCATGCCTCTGCGCCACACTCCATCTTTCAATTTACCGTCAAGTAACGACCGCAGAACTTTACGCTCGAAAACTACAAACACTCGTCAAAGCCGTGTTCCAGCATGATCTGCTACAGCTTGTTTCTTTTCACTGAGTCGTATGCCGCCTTAAAACCACAAACAGATGGTGGGTCTGTAGGTTGTACTCCCGAAACTTATCAAAAATCTGTCACAGGGTGAAATTTCCGTCGCGGGACGCCCCTGTCGATAACCAGCCTGGCATCCGCCAACAAAGGATTCCGTTAACGGCCTCAATCTGAAGAACAGGATTCGAGAAAACACTTTATATGCGGAGTTGAGCAACGTAATGCCTCGATAGTTTCAACAATCCAGTCGATGACCCTTCTTATAGATAGGGTATATGAGGCTTTCCAACCAGTCGTCCGGCATTTGCTCATCCGCCCAGGTCCCTAATACTATCTGGTCGATCGCATAATACAGCCATTGACTTCCCGCTTTCAGAAGTTCGACCGGGATACCTTCCTTCCCAGCGGCCTTGTCGTTTTTCAGCTTACTAATCGCCTTTTTCGTGACTCACAAACGTCATTCTGTTCCTGCTCTGTTCATCCGGCTCCTCACCGTTCAATAGCGCCTGAAAATGCTTCTTCCACCTGGCCGCAACCGTCGGTTTATCAGTAATCATCATCAGGTTGCCGTCCTTGTCATTACACATGACCGGCACAGGGAAATTCCTGCTTCTAAGTTTCTTGACAGTTCTATAGAATCTCCGCACGTCGTTTTGAGCATAGCTGTCCTCTGCGCTGGCGAGTACCTGCTCCTCGTACTCGCGCTTCTTCCGACGGTGGACTCTATTTTCGACAGCTCTTGCCTCCCTGTATCTCTTTCTGCTCTAACGCGTTAGCCGCAGTGAGCATGCGGCTCCTGGCACGGTTCTTCTCATCTGTCGCTCTCTAGCACTCGAAATCGAACTAGCCGTTAAGCTGTCTTCCACGCGTCGTACCTACCACCTCTCTTGTAATCGTTTCGATGGCACCGTGGATACTGCTCCACAGCCCATTTATGTCTTTCACTCCTTCCTCCTGCTGTTCTGCGATCCGTTGATCCAGCTCTCTGGCGTATTCTGTTGTGGTGAATGTCGAAACGCGCCGTCCCCTCTGTGCGAGATTTCAGCACGTTCTACAACAGTGCGTGGATTTTACAAACGACGAGATAATGGTCAGAGTCAAGGTTTGGTCCTCGAAAAGACCGAACATCAGTAACAACCGAAAAGTGCCGACCGTCAATACGTACGTGTATCGATCTGGGAGCGTGCTTCTCCGTTTGGATGCCTCCAGGTGTGTTTCAAACGTTCATATTCAAACGTGGAAAATAGAAGCTACATGTGGCCATTCCTCTGCCTGGACACTGTGGTATCGAAGGCAATGAATACGCTGACTACCTCGCAAGACAAGTATCAATTGCTGGATACCTTATAATCCTGAGCCTTTGCGTCTGCTAGGTATTAGGATGTTAGCTTTTAACTCCTTACCAGATATGGAATTCCAATCCCAAAAATGTCGTATGTCTCCTTGACTGTGTGCTACCAAATTGGGGCACAGCATTATTACCAACAAACCCTGCTCTATCAATAATACGGATATTTTGTAATCGGAGCAAGTCACAAAAGATAATCAACATTTGTATCATTTTCGAGCACTTTGTGATTCACATAAAAACTACTCGAAAGCTCTTGCTTTGATGGTGACAGCTGAAGAGCTTGAAAATGAAAGCAATGATTTTTAATTAAGAGCAGACATTATCCCCGTCACCCTCACATGACGATTCTCAATTGAAAATGATAATGAGCACTGACGGAGACAGAGGGCTTCCATACAGTACTCCACGCATTTATAGAAAAGAGAGAGGAAAGAAAATCGTCACGAAATGATACGGAGGACGCTTACACCAGTTTCACAACCCGATGTGGCTATGGGGCGCTAGTTTTTGTCTACGGCAAAAAAGTTGAAGCGGTTGTTTATAAGATACGACCGCAAGGTTAACGTAGAATTACGACAGCCTGTCTTATGTCAATAATTTTTTTGCAATAGCTTTGGAGATACACTCGATTAGGGTTAATCAATTTAATGGTGTGAAGCGGTATATTTTTCCGTATACTTTCGTATATTATTACATGAGTATGGAGGTCGCAATTCTGCTGTGATGTCAAACTATAACCGTCTTCTTCAAGACGTTACATCCTTGTTAATGAAGTGTTGTGTATGTTCTAAAACAGACTCCGCATCGTGAGCAGAAAGTGCGAACTTTTCTGTTTGGAATCGGATTTGTTTCGTATATACCGCTTATTATGCACAGTATCAACAAATCCCAATAAACATCACACTACTGTGCTTTTGCAGCAGTATCAAACCACAGTTGCAGTTTAGTAATAATCATTCATTATGCTCTTCCAAATATATTTAGTAGCCTTGAATAAGGTCGATTGCTGCAACTGCAATTTTCATTCAATTATCGCATAAATGTTTCAAGATCAGATATCCGCTCTGACATAATTAATTTTTCGAACGTTGTGGAATGATGTAACTGGAAAATAGGTGTGACTCAATTATTGTTGAGGAGCAACGACAGCATGGCAACATTGATGATATGCATTGAAGCTACATAGAAACATAGCAACGTAGGTGCTAGGTTAGTTACTTGTTTGAAAAATTAATAATAATTTTCATTATCTGTTCAGTGCTGTTAGTTATACCATTCTACAACGTTCGAAAATTTTTATTTCGTATGTCGTGAACCTAATGTATGAAAAATACATCTCATTCATTATGGCTCAGAGCGATCGTTTGATAAGCCACGCCTTTATTCTCAGTTCCTGCAGTGTTTCTCAGTTTCGTGACACGGATCTACAAACATGATTTCATTTTTGTAGATCCCGCTCGACATTGAGGCAACAAAATAACATGTATTGTGTCGTGTGCGCGGCTTGGAAGAAGAAAATATTCCCGTCCCCGTGTCGCATGGAAGCAGATTGTTGCGTGTTTGATATTGCCGATGGTACACATGAGCATGAAGCTCGAAATTCTGATGTGATGTAAAACTATAACCGTTTTGTTTTAAGACGCAATAGCGTAAGTGCTGCATTTCTGTTATCTGCTGCCATCCTGCACGAGAACAAGTATAAATTACAACGGGCCTTCTCAGGGCCACCAACACGTTCTTGAGGCAATGTTAAATTTTTCTTGGATTGAAAATGCTGAAATTTGCGGTTTTCCGTCCGTTACACATGATGAAAAATCTTAACTACTTTAATCACATAATTGTAGAACACCAAAAGGTGCTATTATATTTCACAACAGTAACAACACTGGTACGTTTGTTCAATTATCATCATTTCGGATAACCATTCGCCGATGATTCTAGTTTTCCCGTTTTCTCTAGTAGAATTTCCTGCCATTTCTAATAATTCTGCAGCTACCGAAAACACCATAACAGCTGCCAGACAGACAGGAGCTTAAGTATCAAGGCGCCCAGCGCGATCAGCCAGAAATTGAAACCCGGCTTTTCTTTCTTCGTCACGATCAGCAACCATCGTCCGTGTGGTATCGGTACGGTACGATATCGGTCATGGAATAATAAATAAATCTATACCCATAAAAAGTGCAGACGTGAAAATTTGTGTGTAGGGGTTTTAGGGGCCGAGAAAGGTTCATATGATGGTTTGAGACCCCTTCCTCTTCTAGAAGGGAGGGGTCCCATTCAAACGAAATACAAATTTCTGCACATCTCGAAAACTAACCAAGCAAATGGAACCAAATTTGGCATGTGGATGTTTTCAGGAGTAACAAATATGTCCATATTGGTTCGACACCCCTCTCTCTCCTGGAAGGGAGGGGTTTCATACAAATGAAACACAAATTCCTCCACATCTCGAGAACTAACCAAGTAAATAGAACCAAATTTGGTAGGTGAATGTTTTTAGGGGTAACAAATACATCCATAATGGTTTGACACCCCTCCCTCTTCTATAAGGGAGGGGTTCCATACAACTGAAACTCAAATTTCGCACAGCTCGAGAACCAAATTTGGCAAGTGAATGTTTTTAGGTGTAACAAAAATGTCTATAATGTTTCAATACCCTTCCTTCTTCTGGCATATCTCCAAATACCATTCTGAAATCTAAAATGGCGAATTCCGGTTTCTGAGAAACAGCGGCAAATGATCGAATACCACCCAATATGGGTATTTCCGGAATTGTTATGACGCACTGAAGCCACAAATCGATCTCAGACAACATTTTGAATTGTAAGATGGCAACTTCCGGTGTCTGGAAAACAGCCGAAAATGACCAAATACCACCCAATATGAGCGTTTCTTTAACCAGATTGATGCACGGAGGCCAGAAATTGTTCCCAAATGCCATTTCAAAATCCAAAATGGCGACTTCCGGTTTCTGAAAAACAATGGCAAATGACCAAATACCACCCAATATGCGTATTTACGGAATTGTTATGATCCACTGAAGCCACAAATCGACCTATCGACCTCAGACAACATTTTGAATTGTAAGATTGCGACTTCCGGTGTCTGGAAAACAGCCGAAAAAGACCAAATAACACCCAATATGGGTGTTTCTTCAACCAGAATGACGCGCGGAGGCCATAAATTGTCTCCAAATGTCATTTTGAAATCCAATATGGCGACTTCCGGTTTCTAAAAAGCAGCGGCATATGACCAGATATCACCCAATATGGGTATTTCCAGAATTGTTATGATGCACTGAAGCCACAAATCTACCTTTCGACCTCAGACAACATTTTGAATTGTAAGATGACGACTTCCGGTGTCTGGAAAACAGACGAAAATGACCAAATACCACCCAATATGAGTGTTTCTTCAACCAGATTGACGCTAAGAGGCCAAAAATTGTCTCCTAATGCCATTTCGTTTTGAAATTCAAGATGGCGACTTACGGTTTCTGAAAAACAGCGGCAAATGACCAAATACCACCCAATATGGGTATTTCCGGGATTGTTATGATGCACTGAAGCCACAAATCGGCCTCAGACAACATTTTGAATTATAATATGGCAACTTCCGGTTTCTGGAAAACAGCCAAAAATGACAAAATAGTACACAATATGAGTGTTTCTTTAACCAGAATGACGCTCAGGGGTCAAAAATTGTCTCCAAATGCCATTTTAAAATCCAAGATGGCGACATACGGTTTCTGGAAAATAGCCTCAAGTGACCAAATACCACCTAATATGTGTATCACCGGATCCAGAATGATGCAAAGAGCTAAAATTTGACCTCAGGCACCAGTTTGAATTGTAAAATGGCAACTTCTGGGAAACAGCCGAAAATAACCGAATACTACTACTATGGATATTTCCGTAATCGAAACGATGTATAGAAAGCAAGCATTGACCCTGGACACCATTTTGAATTCGAAGATGACCACTTTCAGTTTCTAAAAAACAACAAAAATAACTGAAATGCATTCAATATATTTTCGGAATAGAGGTGATGTACAAAAGCCAAAAGTCGAGGATGTTGTCATTCCGATAAAACCAATCATTTCAAATGATATAAACAATTCGCAAGGAATCAATGAATTTGAAATGTTTAAAATTATTAAATTGAACACTAAAATAGGCGAGACGAAGTTTGCCGGGTCAGCTAGTTATACATAAAACATAAAGCGCGCATTCCTATTCAACTAGCTATATTCTGTCGACCTTGTTAGGGAAAGAAGCATTGTGCGATCAATCAGAGGTCTACATTTGCGGTTCGACAAGGCTTGAAAATTTTCAATAGTACAATAGTTCGAACAATCATATTAAAACTTTCCGCATTTGGACGGGTGCTTAGTTGATTTTCCAATCGATTACTGCAAAAACGACGAAAATCGGTTGGAAACTGACTGAGTCTGAAACATTTGAAATTGGACAATTTTCGTGACGCTCTCGATGTTTGGTCCCCTATATATGTTGCCGTAAGACGTAATTCTACGTCAAAAATCGAAACTGAAATACTGAACGGAACCTGCGTGACGTATTTATTGGATGCCATTGCCGTTCCAACTTCGTATTGCTGTGTGAGAAAATTATCATCAAACGACGCGATGCGTTGCTAATTTCTAATGAAACGCTGAATGAAAGAGTAAGGATATAGTATGTGTCAGCATCTCCGTCAATTGAGACAGTCAAAAAACAATATCGCACGCTATCCTGGGGGGCTAATGCAATCTCGATCAACTAGATTAGTTGAGAGAATTCGTTATCGAGATTGTATTCGGCACATTTGGTATGTTGTATGATATGTACAACTATACACCGTGCCCCAGTGCTGAGTCAAGAAAATTTCAGCTCGAAAAGATCCTCGACCTGATCGGTATTCGAACCCGATATCACAACCGTTTGGGAAAGCTAGCCAACCGACATCGCGAACCACAGAACCACGGGGAACAATTGAGACAGTCATCAGTTTTATTAGAAATGACGCGATGAAAGTGAATTCGATAACAGTATCCGGAAGGAAACAAATTAAAATGAAACTGTTCGAATCAAAATTTCAGCGCAGAGTATTCAGTTTCATTATTTTGTATCGAAAATGTGGAGCCCTGCCCTTGGCATACAAAAAATATTTCTGGCATTCAAGCAAGGTTTTTTTATGATCACTAAAAACGTTTATTATTTATTTATAGTGAGCAACTTGATGAGTAGACAAATTTATACTGTTATTGTGAAACCGAAGGTGCGAAATACTTCCCACTACCGCACCTAACTGCAACTGTCAGGTTCTATAACCATAACTGTTATTTAATATTGTTGAAAATAAGCCCCTCACAACGGTACATATATATTTCCGTTTCCACAAAACGTACCCCTGTATAACGAACGTGAAAGTTTATTTATTCCAAAATACTTTGAATTAGACGATGTTCGACTTATGATTATTGTTTTTGAAATAGCGGTTATTAAAATAAATCGAGAAAATTCATTTGGGTTTTATTATTGGGTTTAGTAATTGGTGTTTTTAATTTTCACAAACTTAATTTTTATTCATTTGATAAATTCTATCAATAGATACGTAAAGTTGAGACCTACCGTACCATTTTGTACGGAACCGATAAAGCCCTGTAATTAAACTTGAACTTATTTGATATTTTCTGCTTCTCAGAAGCGCCAATAATATGCCTATCTTTCAACAGAGGGGGTGTTGAACCATTGAACACATCAACTTCTTGGCGCTATGATCTGATGTAAGAATTAGACAAATTAATCTAGATTCGGCTTTGATAATTTACCACGTTTCTCCACTCTAGTTGATTTATGTTAGGTAATACCAAATAAACAAGACATTATTTATGTTAAATTTCTATTTTTGCTATTATATTGGAAAAGTTAAGGTACCATGCGTTGCCATTCAAGTACAATTTTGATGGAGACGCATGGTTACAGACATATCTGACTATGGATGCAAAGAGAACGCATTGGAACTAACTTATATAAGAAAGCAGAGATTCGCAATACAAAAGTTTAATGTTCATTTTATTGAGACTATCAACATCGAGTTGCATAACAAGAAGAACTTTTGACTATACACAGTAAACAGACTACAGACTAAAACTATTCACTATTTTAATTCTAGTAAATAAACTCATATTTTGAGGAGTTGGAACGTAAACAATCGCTCAAATTATTCTAAAAATTAGTAGTTTAAAATCAAAACTAGCATAGAATACGCATCAAGATCTAGTTTTTTTATGCGTCCTAAAAGGATTTTGTTGTCAAACATTTCTGTTCGTTCTGCCCAATATTTTCGGTACCGGCAATTATTCGTGTAGAGAAAAGTGGAAAAGACGGTCAACAAAAATGACTCATTGGATTCCGTGTGTCTGAGCAGTTCGGGGAAATCGTAAAACCTCTACCTCTACATTGCACCTAGCAGAGCTCTCCGACTGGCGCCCATGATGCCAAGGTAAGACACCGTCCGAATAGGCTTATCTCTATCGTGAACTAAAGCGATAGTTGGGGACGACGTGTACACGATAACGGTGTCATTCACACAACTCCGAGTGGTGAAGGTTAGGGCACCATCATGTTCACGTCATCATACTCGTCAAAAGAAGGATCGTCATTTCCGCCTGAGAGCGATGTCGATGGTGTGCTTCATGGGGCCTTTCCGCCAGAATTAGGGTACAGTGGAGCATTGCTGCCGGTAGCTGCGAGGACAAGGATAACTAAACCATTTCGGTCGTCACTACCGTAGATAAAACTTCCCAGCAAACGGGTAGAAACTATAGGTCACCGCTAGCTGTGTAATGGGAAAATCACCGGTAATGGGATTCGGTAAAGGGATGAAGAGACATTTGCAAAACGAATCGAATCGTCGGCTTGGCAACAGACAGCCAGCACGAGCGGGAAGAACTTCTCAAACCATCGTTTCTGTGTATTATTATTTCCATAAAGGTAAATAACTGTGGCTATTGATGGCGGTTCCCCCGAGTACCAGGCTGTGGCACTTTGTCGAATGAATGTTATTTCTGTTGTCCGTCTTTTTGGCTGAACAGAGCCAGCAATTTGGATATTCTTCCCGACAAATATTCCAGAGATGATTGCTTGATGGACTAGAAAAAAAACAATGAGGACAGTACGTGACAGTCGTTTGCATTTATCGATTTAATCCAGCATTTTCTACTATAGAACAAACAGCAGACAGAAACGGAAATCAGACTCAATTATAAAACAAAAGCTCAGCTTCTTGATATGGCCCGAATTTACTCACTATTAACGTGTGCCGTGGAAGCTTGAATGCTGAACCGTAATTCAATCAAACAGTGGTAAAATTGTAATTCGGGTCAGCTTGTCACGCAGCTGATTTTTGCACCCGCTATCAAGATTAGAATTTAATTTCCTTACCAATCTAAATATAAACGAAAATAATTGATAAGTCAACGGTTGAAGCGAGTAACGGTGCCAAAGGAAGCAACGAAATAGGCGTAAATATAACTTCGGGGCAGCAGATGGAAAGTGAATAAAATTATGACGAAATGAAATTGCTTCCCAATTTCAGGCAAGCTGGTAGGACACGGAACACCTTGCCGAAGGAATTGATCACGAACGCTTCAATCAACATTGAGCGTGAAGCTGCGTGTAGTGATTTGCTGTTCCTAATTTTTTTCTTTTAGCGGGATTTTTTCGTCGAATTGACGGTTTTACTTTTGTTTGATAGCAAACTTCGTTTGTGTTCGGATGAAATTTTATTGATTTCTAAGTCTGTTTGTTTGAATAAAGTTTATGAGAATTACAAAGTAATATCATTGAATTTTTTTCTTGATTAAAAAAATTGCACGCAGGTCAAATTTCCTCATAAATATTTGGAAGCTTAGTTATCAGTCATAAAGCAGGCAAACTTGCAGTGATTACTGACCTAGTCAGTACGTCGCTCAACGTCACTACTAAACAGTCGAATGGGGTCATTTAATTCCGTATAATTCGGTATATTGGCTGGGATCCGAAAGCTCCCGATCGCCTAATCCCGCTGTGGCGTTTCCCTGCGTCCTGTCACCAATTATGAGTTTGGTTATTGCTCTGCTCTATTTATTATCCAGTAGACCGCCGGCTATATGGCAGTTATCTAGTTTCTCCGTACTGTCGCAGCATACACTCTGTTTTGCGACGGAGGTTATTAGGATGTATTTTCTGACGCTATGGGCTACGTATAATGTTGGCAATAGGATTATTTAATAAATTGAACACAATTTATAACTGCTGTGAGGTTATTGAGAAGCACTAGTTATGTCACGCTATACGTATAATATAGCGTCATGATTCAAATTAATCTCGAACCATTGGATCCAATTTTGAATTTTATGATGTGGAGCAAATTATTGTTCATCGAGAGCTGCAACCTAGCTCAACTAATTATCGAAGCGGCTGCTGGAAAAACTATTTTCGGATGTGCAATTTTTAATAATGATAGTGATATGAACAATTCATATTTTAACTGCCGAGTAAAATTCAGCTGGAAAATTGAGCCAATAAAACAGTTTTCGGCAATAATTGCAAACATTTCGTCCTAGGTCGTAGGTCAATGGTTGATGTATATTATAAAACAACATGTACTACTGTAATTGTCAATTAATTTCACCGAGTTCAATTAGATGTCAGAAGTAAGTAATTTATCTACTGATAGAAGTAACTTTAAACAGAGTAACAAAGACTGAGTGTTTACTTGCCATAAGAAGAGTAATCGTGAATCATTTGTTTAATCTCCGCAATTCAGTACTCCAGTACTTCTTGTATAAAATGTGTTGTTTGTTGCGTTTGTTGTTTATTATATTATATATTATAATTGTTCTTTATTGTTATATATTTTTTTGGTATTACAATTAAGAATATCCTCATAAGTCGAACGAATCCAGCTTCGTCTTCCTATCACAAAGATACAAATAATATGTGCCTCTTGCAATTGAACAGTTTGCTATGTGAAAGGCGGCGCGAAATCTGTCTGCAAACTTTCGAAACGATAACTTTTAGTGTAACATTCTTTCAACATAAACAGCAACGAAAGTCTTCACTCAATGTCATTCAAGATTTAATTTAGTGATTCCATGTCACCAGCAGTTCCATTACGTGTTCAAACTTCCCAAATGACATTAAGGCTAGATTTATATGGATTATCAACGTAACCATACTGCATCGAAGGGATCAATCTCTCCAAAATATTCATCTCGACTAAGTGGTCTAATAAATATAGCTAAACAGCTTTCCGAAACGGAAAGGGACAGCGCAATCTGGGGGGAATCAAATGCAAAGTGACTACTCACTGAACCGCCAAGAGTGTTCGCCAAGGTGTTAATATGCCGCAGTAAGTTCCAGCGCACTGTCGACGGAATGGAGTAGCAATTTAATTTCATTTTATTACCTTGCCATAAATTTTCCATTGTAACAGTCAAAGCAAATGAAATCGCGGACAAAGTACGTTTCGTAGAGTAAGAGGGTGAAACTAAGAATCCGATTTTCTCGCCTTTTTTTGCTTTCCTCAGCGGAAACCGGCTGAAAAGAGACCCTCATTGTAAAAGAAAGTGATTCTTTCTCCTTTAATGTAATCGATTTCACATCGTACGACTGCTTCTAAGGAATTAATATGCACACCGTTTTAAATGTTGTTCTGTATAATCCATCGAATCAGTGGAAAGTACAAAAAAAATTTAGTAGTGTATAAATATTTTCTAGCACATGGTAGCATAAATACCCTATAGACAATCTTACGTTGAAAAGTATTATTGCCTAAAAAACAGAGCAATTGAATTTTAATTCAATCGAAGCTTGTTGAGCCAAAAATAATTTAATCCACCTCGATTTGAACTGCACGTAGCATAAAACTATGAGAAAACCATGATTGCCTTCATCTCTAGAAAATCGTCCTCGAAACAACTAACCGCGTGATGTTTATGGATTGATTGCAAAACAACTTTTGCTACCCCAGCAAATGCAAAACACCGGAAACAATAATTTAATGAATAAATCCTTTGTCCAATCTTCCGTACAGCGAAGGCATTCCATAGAAAACCTCCTCCTTGAGAATCGAGGAAACGGAGTTTGTGGTGTGCATAAACGCGGAATTGCGCATCCATTCGGTATGCCGGTTTGATCTTTGTCTTATCCTGATTGTTATTAAATTGTTCAAATCTTCGTATAGAGTGCTAGCGGCTTTCAAGGCTCTTCAAGTGTACTGTGAATGGAAAACCAATATTTTTGGAAATATCACTTTTCCAGCAAAATTTTAAATACAATTAAAAAACGTAAAAAAAGCAATGAGTTATACTTCACTCGACTGCCGATTCAGCACTGGAGAGTCCTCCGAAGAACTCAAGCATCGTTGTAACGATACCTTCATTAAGCAAACATTTTTAATGAACTCGGCAGACGCAGATGTACCTATAAATGTCTGTCTCGTATGATGACAGTAAAAGAGAAAGTCGGCTGTTTGGCAGAATGATATTAAGCTTTATCAATATAATCGCTTTCTCCGGCAGATGGATTGCTTTTCTTTTGATTTTAATCAAGTTCTCAAAATAAAAGTCTGTCTGCAATTATGTGTGTGTGTGTTTATTATGAATGTAAAACACCGAGTTGATATTTTATACCAGCGAAAATAAGAGTACCAAAATTATTCTAAAAATATAACCTGTGAAAAGAGTTGTTTTTTATAACTAGGAAGTAGTCGAGTGAGAAAAATACGACGGCTCGTCTCCACGAAATTCGTTTACGTTCCAGAACTATTCGTGATAGTGGTTTACAAGTTTGCAAATTTGAGCTCAAAGGAATCATTATCTATAACTTTTAGTTTTGTTTACTTCGTTCATTTGTGAAGGCTTTGAAAGAATTTAAGTGAAGACTATAAACATTGCAAATTTATCGCAGCCAGGAAACCGCCAACTGGCAATAAGTACATAAGATTACGTTACTTTATATTAAACAAAACTCGTGGAAACTTCTGTGGTGTATCAAAAAAACTCGAGCACAAACAAAACTTTTTAAATCGGAGAGGTGTTCCGGCAGCGTCACTTTGCTAGAACCAATGAAGTCATCACAAGATTCAACGACGTGGAGTCATCACAAGATTCAACGACGTGGAGTCCAAGACAGCCGCACGCACTAGACTGAACTTTGGAACTAGAGATAGCGAATCGCCGAACGTATAGCCTTCAATTCCATCACTAAACCTTAGTTCACCGAACGGGAAAGAGGAGAGCCCAACAGACTTGCTTCCCAGTCCGTCGATGCAGCCGAACGAAAAGAGGAAAAATGAATCACGTATAACTCGAGTTTTGCTAAAGAACCTTTAAGGCGACATCCATAAATTACGCAACGCAAAAAAACTCAATTTTTTGACCACCACCTCCCATATGTAACTAAACGACACCGCCTACCCCCCTAAAAAGTAGGAGGGTGGTATTCAAGACACGACCGCATGACGTTGGACTACGGTATTCTTATATTCCATTAAAACAAATAATAGAGAGAATTGCAACTCTAGTATTTGCTGCAATTTTATCTAACAGTGCATTTCTGAATGCTGAGACGTTAAAACGTTATAAATAATAATATATACTAAAAGAATGGATATCTTTTATTTAATCGCTGTCATTTCATACATATTCGAATCAAATCATTGTTTGCTGCACTACCAAGACAATCATTTAATTGAGCGAATTGGTAAAATTTTCCTATCTAAGCAAAAAGCAAACTTTACGAAACTATCTGAAATTGGAGCCCAGAACGATTCAACCGAAAATTTTAAATTTGAAAATTGTTTGACATTTAATCGATAAAACTCATGCTAGTTCCAGCCCAGCATATAACTTCATGTATTTGAAAAAAAAAACGTTTGGTTCAATAACTCAATATAGCACGAGCTCAATCACACGTTTTTCGGTAGTTGTTATCAAGGTTTGAGCGAGTGACAGGAAAATATCTTAACTTCTTCAGTTGTGATTTAGAGCATTTCTAATTGTTTTGTTATTTTTCACGATAGCAACAAGTTTGTTTCTTTCTCTGTGTGCGAGAAACAAAATCAAAACCGCGCACCGAGAAACAAAAACGAAAATTTAATGAATGCTCATTGAGAAAACTTGCAACTCTTTTTACCAATAATTTATGATACTCAAAAGAACCCGTTTTGATCTAAATCAAATTTCTAGTAAATAAGTGTTGATCATTCATAGGTAGTAATTTTTCCTCGATGAATAAAGACTGGCTGAAGAAGTTAAAATCGCTGCTGTAAAATCAAATTCACAACTGTGTTCGTTAAGACGTTTTAATATTTTCAATGACAATAATAATCTTCGATAAACACCCGCTATAGTTATTCACACACATGCTATAACTATCTAAACACGCGTTAAAACTATTCATACACACGCTGTAGCTATAGCTATCCATACACACGCTATTCCTTTCCATACATCCGATACAACTATCTATACACACGCATAAGCTATCCAACCATGTGCTATTACTATTTATACATACGCTATAACTAATCATTACACACGCAGCAGCTATCCACACACAAGCTATAACTATCCGTACACACGCTGAAGATATACACGCAATAGCCATAATATGCTACACATGCTAGTGTCTTACACACGCTATAGCTAGCCTTACACACGCAACAGCGCCATCCTTATCATCGCAAATGTCATAGCATTACAGATGCACATACGCTATATGTGCACACTGCACACACACTAAATGGCGGTAGCTTTCCTAGTGGTGGTGCTGGCTCGTGCAGTTTCTGGCTGTTTTCAGCCAACGATATCTGAATTGGATTACCGCTGGTGGGGTCCAACTCAGATCGAAGGAGAACCGAACTGGATGAAGAAATGCAGCTTCCCACTACCTCCGCCACTGCTGCCTGATACCACCGCTCTGGTTCTGCTGCAGCTCAGTTTGGCCGCTGGAATCAGCCACCGCTGCTGATTATACAAGACCGGCCTGGTGGCCTTTCACTTGTTAACTGATGACTGCTATGAGACGACACAGGCTATTATATAGCCCAAAGCAAAAATCCATCCGCGAGCAAACAAGAAGCGAGCTTGTGATTGGTTGAATGTGCACGACTTTTAACACAAATTTTAACTAGTTTAGTATCGAAAACATATTTAAATTATTATATGACAATCTTGCGCAATATTTCCCCTATCAATCAAGCCATTGGTGTTTAGAATCTGTTCAGTGGTAATGATAAAAGAAGCATTTTAAAACGGTGTTGAAACACCTGTTGCAGCTACCGAAAGCGAGCTCGTTATTGGTTGAAAGCTGTGAGACTGTTTACAAAGTCAGATCGGTTGTATCCGTTAGTGTCGACTGTGCTTGTGAAGAGAGGTGGTGATTGGTTGCTCGGTATGATTTAGACAATCGATGTGATTTATCAATTTTTCAATAGTGTATCTCGAACAATAGGTTATTTTTGTTACATAAATTCAACCGTAAAAGAATTTCTGATCGGTTGATGCCAAAACCTCGAAATTCTGAAAAGAAATGACTGATATATAAGCGCTCAAAGCCTGACCACTTTTCCCTGGTTTTCCCCGGTTGAATTACTAGATTTCAAATTCAGGTGCCTAACTTCGATATAGACGTTAGTCCAACGTCAAAACTACTTAACGCTGTAGAAGAATTTGCTTAAAAAAAATGCTCGTTTCTGGAGAGTCTCTACAGAGATTTTGTGTTACGTAACGCTGATCTTACCTCCCCCCCCTTCCCTATGCAACAAATCGGTGGCATCCATAAATTACGTAACGCTCCCTCCTATGAGCGTTACGTAATTTATGAATGCCACCTAAGTGATAAGTGTTTTTCAAGTCAAAACACGACGAAATTGTCAAACTTGAAATGGAAGCGAATTCATTTGGCGAACAACGCAATTTAATTGTTCAAATGAAAAAATAACATATCTGACAAAACTGCTGCTTTAGATGAAGAAAAAAAAACACTGCTGCATCAAACAGAAATTTTCTTGGATTCCTTGATAGTTTACTTCAAAAAACTGGAATGTCCACTGATATAGCATATCTGGAGATATAAAAAAAAACAGAAAAGAAAATTGCTTAAAACCCGAGAAATTTTGACTTTATTCTTTAAACATTCTGTAACTTGAGTTTTTCACATGATACCTGGAGGTGATAAGTGTTTTTCATGTAGCATTTTCTCAAAAGTGCATTGAAATTATCAACTTCAAAATCTAAATAATATATCAGTTTATTTCTAGACAACAACAATTTTGGTTTTTTACTTCTACTGCTGTCAAAAAACCCAAATTAATCAACCTAGCGGTGAGACCCAGCCTTTCTCATTCGAAATTAGTACTCTTTAAAAAAAATTTATTTAGTTTACGTCTAGGGTTAAAAGTGAACTACATTTATATAAAAAATAACATCATGACATAACTAATTTTTGTAAGAAATTTGTTTTCTGACTCTACTTATAAATTAATTTAAATGATCTTGAATTTTGAAATGACATTCCTTAACGCAGTTGCTCTTATTAATATTATTCCTTTCGTTTCTGAGGGGCATTCGTGTACCGTTCAGTATGAGTTTTTAAAACCAAAATGCTACACAGAAGCCAGAATCCAACCTCAAGCACCATTCTAAACCAAGATGACTATTTTCGGCTAATACAATACCAAGTTTGAATTATGTTGAAGCCACATATTTGGATCGATCAATTTTATTTCTTTCCATAACTTTCGAACCACATATTAAATTGTTATGAAATTTGTTACTTTTAAGTTTGATAGACAACCCTTAGTTATGTTCAAATGAGTCATGTGATCTTTAAGATAATAGACTTCCGCTGTTTTCACAATTTAATACACAACGATCGGAATAACCAAATGAAATGGGAACCTATAGGGCAGCCTTTCATCCATTCATTTGACACTAAGATAGTTGAAATATATCCAGCCATCTTTAGGAAAACGAGTGAATTTGAATAGTTCTCGGAACATGTTTCTTTTCACAACTTTTGAACCACATGTTCAATCATTATAAAATTCATTAGTTAACCCCTAACTAGCCCGTTCATTTGATACCAGAATTTTTCAAATCGGTTGTGTAGTTTCTGAGGTAAAGAAGTTTCGTGATTTTAACATTTTGATACATACCTTCCATCGGTGTGGTATTATTGTGAAGAAATAGAACCAAAATTTTCTTCAATCACCCAGCTTAAATGACAGCCGAACCACTGCACTTGAACCATGTTTTAGACAAGAAAAACGAATTCCTTTTTGTCCATTACTTTTGCCGGTCTTCTTCTACCTTCCTGCTAAATTGTTGTTGAGGTTTGCAGGAAATTATGCACAGTACAAATTGGAAAACTTTCGTTCTTAAAATGGGTTACCATTAACTTTTTGCTAAAACTGTTGTGTGGTTTAGTTAGAACTGTATAATGCGTTTGTACATGGCTCTCTGTTCACTGTGGAGCGCCTCCCAAGTGCTTGGTATGCACCGGTAAGCGGGACGCTAAGCTCGTCACGGGAGAGCCCGAGAGCCCGGCCAGCAAGCCGTCTACTAAACCTGAACCAATTAAACCTGAAGCACTGCTACTCGGTACAGCAGCTGCTATACCAAGCAGCCACTGAGTCGTTGTCGGATATAGCCATCGTATCGGACCCCTACTGCATCGCTACCGGAATCGGTAACTGGGTAGAGGATAAGTCCGGGATGGTCCACATGGACGACTGCAGGTTTCTGGTTCTGGAGATTCTGTCGACTTCGAATGAGGCCTACGTGTTTACCAAGGTGAAGGGTGTATTCTACTGCAGTTGCTATGTGTCGTTGCGTTGGTCTACAGCGAAGTTCGCTCAGATGGTCGATCGCGTGAGCATGGAACTACCGAGTCTAAAGCCGTTGGTGGTGGCGAGTGACTTCAACGCTTGGGCTGTTGAGTGGGGAAGTCGCTGCACTAGCCAGAGGGACCAGATCCTGTTGAAAACTTTGGCGAAGCTCAACCTAGATCGGGTCGACCACCAGTCGGTCAGCTATAGCGTGGACAAGAGGCGGCAAGTGAAGGGTAGGGCCAATTCGGCAACCATTCGCGCCTGGAAGACATCGCATTTTGATGCCGATGTATTTGCTGGAGTAATGAAGACTCCTTAGGGGAGAGGGCCCTCTTGAGTGCGGACCAACATATTGCAACACTTTCGCGGGCATGCGAAGCCCTCATGCCTAGATATTGTCACCCTAGAAATGGAAGGCCTTCGGCATACTGTTCGACCGACGCGATAGCTGGCCTTCGCAGTGCGTGCCTTCGTTCGAGGTGGAGGATGCAAAGCGCGCGCACTGATGCGCAAAGATCGGAGCGCCAGGCAGCATTCAAATCCGCTAAGGTAACGCTCAAGAGCACGATAAAGGCCAGGGAACTAGCCTGTTTCGATAGACTATGCGACAGTGCCAATACGAACCCATTGGGTGACGCTTATAGCGTTGTTACACCTAAGACTCGTCAGCTCCGGCAGAGCAATCACCAGCGATGTTGGAGCGAATCATTGAAGGACTTTTCCCACAGCACGAGTCAAATCCCTGGCCTCCGGCTGCTGATTCACCACAAACAGCGAGTGACAGCAGCCGCGCAGATTTCGAGGAGGCGGTAAGGGTAACGGACGGTGAACTCATTGAGATTGCAAACTGTCTGAAGGTGAGCAAGGCACCGAAACCAGACGGAATCCCGAACCTGACCATGAAGATAGCCCCCCGGTTGTTCAGGGTGGTTATGCAGATATGCCTAGATGATTGCCTCTTCCCGGATATGTGGAAGGGACAGAGGCTAGTATTACTGCCAAAGTCCGGAAAACCACCAGGTAACCCATTGGCATATAGACCAATCTGTCTGTTAGACACAACGGGCAAGGTGCTTGAGAGGGTAATCCTAACAGACTTGTGAGATTCACCGTGAGTGAAACCGTTGTGTCAAGCAACCGTTCTGTCGGCTTCAGCAAAGGCAAATACATGGTGGATGCTATTCTCTCTGACACCAAGACGGCCGAGGTATCACTCCAGGCTAAGAGAAGGTTCAATAGCGTCAGCTGATACTCTATAGCCTACGCGCCTTAAAGGCTCGAAGTGTCGATGCCACTGTACATGATTCTGGAAAACTACTTTCAGAATCGAGTGCCGGTATACAACACACATGAAGGTCAGAAATGCTTGCCGATTGCCGCAGGGGTACCGCTAGGTTCTTTCCTGCATCCAGTGCTATGGAATGCCATGTATGATGCGGGAGCGGTGATTGTGGGCTTTGCTGACGGTATAACTCTTGAAGTCTAGGATTGGATGCTCTTCAGGAAACAGGGGTCATCGTAGTGAACAACCGTAAATCGGAACAACAGGCGTTGGTGGATGCATTATCGCCACAATGCGATCTGTCAGGCCATGGCTGCTTTAGGCAGTACCTGCACAAGTTTCGGCACTTGGAGTCACTCATGTTTCCACAATATGCGGGCGCGGAAGAAACCGCTGAGCATGTGCTATTCGTATGTCCTCATTTCACACAGATGAGGAGCGAAATGTTGACAGTGAGCGAGTCGGATACTACTCCGGAAAACATAGTGAGAAGTATGTCCGACGACGAGAGCACCTGGAGAGCAGTCATCACGGCTGCTTCCGAGATCGTTCTCACGCTGCAAAGCACCAATCGACGGAACATCCCTCGAAATGCCAGTGAAGGCTAACCCTGCTTTTACGAAGTCAGGCAAGTTAATAAATAATAATGGGATGCACTAAGCATAGTCGTCTTTCTCCCTGAAGCAATGCCTAACGACGGTCCCAGGGAGATTCTGGTTCGAGAAAAATTGAGAAACACAGGCTCTTTGTTTCGACATCATTTTGAACAGAAGTGAGCATGCATAAACAAAACAACAAATACTAGTATAAAAAGAGAGAGCTTACATATACACACATTCATTTATCTCTGAACGTGTCCGTTGTTGAGTAAGAGAGCCTAAAAAATCCAAAATGTTAGTTGTCATCCGTTTCGAGGGTTTTTGACGAAAATATTATCTAAAAAGAGAAAGTCTCACGAGTTGGGGAGGGGGGGTCTGGCCGAATCAGCATCGAAATTAGGATTTTTGAATAGTGACCACATCTGAACAATTCCCTAAAATTTGAGACAAATATAAAAAGATGATTGACATGAGGTGTGCACACTTCAAATGGAATGAGTGGCAATGGAAATCGACTTTTCGCGGACGCGTTTTCATTTCGCTCCGCAATTTAACTTGTATTTTTATTTTTTTTTTTACACCTTGACGGCGTCGCGAGTGCACGTAAGCAACAATTTATTTATTTATAAACAATCTTTGACCGTCGCGCTACCGCGTGTATCTAACCTTTTCTCGACAATTCGTACTCGCCGCGTAACAATTTTTAATCAGTGCTATGGAAAAGTGTGGCATAACCAACTGTACTTCGACCGACAACCGTTTCCTGTGGAAATGCGAAGGAATATGCAAAAGGCACTTCCACGCTGCCTGCGTAGGAACCCGTAGAAACCAAAAAGAACTACTGCGTTCATTCATGCTGCCCATATGCATAGATTGCCAGGAACAGTTCATGGACCAACTCCAACTGAAGAAGCTCATCCAGCACCAGAAAATTTTAACAGAAAGTATTGAATCACAAATCAAATCAAATCATTCAATAATCAGTCAACTTCCTAAACTGACTGTAACGCACGACACACTGGACAGTATCAATACACTGCTTTCTGAATTGAAGACGGAAATTAAAAAAGTAAATATCAACACCAACAATGCGTCGGCAAAAACCATAAATCGCATTTCGACGCTGTTCGGCGAACTTGGCCATGACTCCATATCGGACATATCGGACATTAGCAAAGAAAACCATCAAACTGACTCAGAGGCAGGAGTAGTTCATCATTGCGGGTGACCTAAACGCAAAACACCAAGCCTGGGGCAATAGTCGACGCAACCAAAACGGCCTGATCCTCTTCAATGCTCTACAAGTAGGCCACTACAACATCCTAGTGGCATCATCTGGTCCCACCCGGTTGAGCAGATCCGGAGTACACGCAACCATCGACCTGTTCATCTCCAATATGGGCAACATCACCAACCCGGTTGTACACCAAGAACTCAGCTCGGACCACTTCCAAGTGGTAGTCGAAGTTGGATCCTCTGCTAACCGATTCCAAGTCTCTCGGCGTAACTACCATCGAGTCGATTGGGCGCGGTTCCAGCGATGTGTGGACAACGCAATAAACTGCAGCGTCCAGCTCGAGTCTTCAGAAAACATCGACCAGTGTCTTCAGTCCATCGATGATGCGTTATCCCAGGCTCGGGATCTACATGTGCCGGCTTCCAGTGTGGTGAGTAACTCTTTGAACCTAGAGAACACAACCAAACGATATATCCAATTCCGTAATACTATTAGACGACAGTACCAGCGCTATGGCCTGCCTCACCTGAAGACCAATATCAATCGTCTTAGCAAAATCATCAAAGCCAGGTTAGTGGATTTAAGAAACAAACATTTTTCTCAACATATTCGCTCCCTTCCAGTCCGTGGAAAGCCGTTCTGGAGACTTACAAAAATTTTTAAAACCAAACCGAGACCTATTCCCCCTCTATCACCCCCAACACCAATCCCCGGTCATTTCCTTCTAACAGCATCTGAAAAAGCCAATGCAGTTGGTCAGTATTTTCACACAATTTGGGTCATGCCATGGTTAGACCGCACGAGCATGCCGTTCAGGAAGTAATAACTAGAGTCGTCGATCTTCCATCATTCATTCCCGATGAATCTGAAACATCTGCTGATGAGGTGTTAGCTGCTATCAAGCGCACCAAGAACATGGAAGCCGCCGGTGTCGATGAGGTCCTCAACCTTGAGTTGAAAAACTTGAGTCGAGAATTTTTAGAACACCTGGCAGCGATCTTCAATAAGTGTCTGGAGCTCAGCTATTTTCCGTCTCGCTGGAAGGTAAGGACCCTACCAATGCTAAAAACTATCGTCCCATCAGCCTATTATCGTACATCTCGAAGTTGTTCGAAAAATTGATTCTTAGTCGCTTACTAGAATTCGTAAACCAGAATAACATCTTCTTCCCAGAACAGTTTGGGTTTAGACAGAGTCACTCCACCGTTCACCAACTGACTAGAGTTACTCAGATCCTAAGGCGGAACAAGTCCGTTAGTCAAACATCTGCCATGGCGATTCAACTTCCTGATCTTCCTCGTAAAGATCATTAAAAATTATCTGTCGAATAGATCATTCCAGTTCTTCCTCAACAACATTCCCTCTGATTCGTTTAACGTAGATGCTGGGGTCTCACAGGGTAGCCTTCTTGGTCCCATCCTGTTCAACATATTTACCTCAGATGTTCCTCCCCTTCCGGATGGTGGCATCCTGTCTATGTTTGCAGACGACACTGCCATTATCTACAAAGGTCGAGTGATTAGAGCTTTGACGTGTAGACTACAAGAGGGTCTGGATGTTTTTTTCGACTATTTCAACAGCTGGAAGATCTGCATCAATGCAGCTAAGACCCAGGCTCTTATGTTCCCGCATTCAAAATCAACTCGACTTGTTCCACCTGTGAGAAACCATCTCAATAACACTTCCATCGAATGATCGAGTGAGGTTGTCTATCTTGGTCTCTCCCTGGACCAAAAGCTGCTATTTCGTTCACACGTAAAGAAAACTGTTACCAAGTGCAACATACTGACCAAATCCCTCTATCCTCTTATTAATAGGAAATCCACTTTTTCCCTCGCCAACAAGCTTGCCGTTCATAAGCAAAAAATTTTACCGGTCAAAGAGTACGCTTTGCCTGTCTGGGAAGGCTGCGCTAAAACCCACTATCTTAAACATCAGATTGTTCAGAATAAAATATTACGTATGAACCTAAGCACTCCTCCGAGGACACGAAACTCTGAAATCCATCGCCTGGCTGGTCTTCAGGTGCTGGAGGAACGGAGAACAACATCGTTAACTTAGTTCAGAGAGTCCTGCACCAGGTCACCTCACCAGATTATTCGTTAGCTGGTACCTTAGTTTTAAGTTAATTTTAAGTTAGTTTTTCTTAGTTAAGCAGGTTATAAAAATTTATTTTTCAATTAAAAACAAGTCCCATAAAGGAAGAACTGTAAAATTCTACACAAATAATGTAAATCTATAGAAATAAGTAACCAGCAAACCTCAAGAACAAACATGCAGAGCCTTAAATAGCTAAACAATTATTATGTAAACCATATGTAACCATCTAAAAATATGAATAAATTTACTTTTAGTTAAAAAAAAGAGAGTGATGCCAAATGTCTCAGAAAACATGAATGGGGATCTGATGTTATCCCGAGAGCACCAATGAAGTGTTGGTCATTTTTTTTGGATTCACTGCATTGGCCTTGTTTTACCATCAATACAAAAACAACATTATTGTATGTATATTATTTGATCGATTTGAGATTTGAATCAAGGTAACATAGCTGCATATAATAAAAAAAGTGCTCTTTCACTAAGACAATGCTCCCGCTCATTTTACTCCCGAAACAACCGAAAATTTTAACGAACCAGTTTTTCATCCTCTGTGTTCACCAACACTACAACTTGTATCGAAATGGACCGTTAAAATAAGTGCCTTAGTAGTGTTGTTGATCGAGAAGTCATCAAAATGTAACGAAATGGCGGTCTGCGTTTTTCTTGATATTGAAGGAGCTTTCGATAACAACATCTAACCAAACGTTTTTCCTCAATGCTCTTCATAAACAAAAACCATGTTCGAGTTTTGCTCAACTTTTTGTTGGTTTACTTTAAATAGATCTGCAAATCATCATGTCACAAGTTTAGGGAACATTTCACTATCGATTAAAATTTCGTGTTCCAAAGCCGCTCAGTGGTAGGAAGGTTATGTGTATTTGAACGTAACACTTTTTTATCACACTTTTTACAATATGTCATTTTTCTAAAGTAAGACGTATAATATCGATAATGTGTACAATATTAAAAGTTATTTTTTCATTGAAAAAAGTACTTCATAAGTTTGATGGAATAAACGGAAAATACAACATATCGTTTAACAATAAAGAGGTTGTTTATTATGGAAAGTGTACGTGAAATGAATCGTTCCGTAGAACTGAATGTTTATTGTAGCCAATATCATAATTGAACGTGATTAAAAGCCGCGTGGGGAAGGCGCTTATGGTTCTACAAAGCATATATGTTATCATTTCGCACATGCTTCCAGGAAGTGAGAAATGATAAAACAGCTGGAATATTTCGCGCTCTTCCGTTTCGATTCCGTTCAATTCCAGATTTCTGATAAATTTGAAACTCGAATTCGTTGCCCTGCTGCATCACGATAGCACACACCGGGTTTCAATACGTATGTGAGGGTTGCAATCGCCTTACATTTAGTTGGTATGTATACTACAAACACTATAGAGCAGTTTGGAAATAAGTCCTGTTATGCATCCGTATATGTATGTTAGCAAACTAATTCATTACATTCAATCGTTCAGGAAATTTTCTCTACAAATATTGAGCTTATATTTGTGTTTCGTGTTCATGGTTGAAATCAATAAGACACTTGATAAATTTCTAGAGTGGGATTTAATTCTGGGTGACTATGCTTTCTGTTTCTACTATTTAATGTTATGCATATCTTGGCAATATTTTGGTTTTGATGCTTTTTATATTTAAATCATACAAATCATCAACAAACAATCATCATAATAATATTAATAGGAAATGAATAAGAGGTTTTTATTTAAACTTCAGAATAAGAACAATAGCAAACCAAACTTTGTATGTTTTCTCCAATGAACAGTGATAATGGTTTTGTTAAGCTATTAATTAAATCAAACATCACGTTACTATAGGCTTCCAAAACCTGTCCTCTTCGTCCTTTAGCCACTTCAAAGTCAGTGAAAAGTTTTGTTCTCTAATTGCTCTGTTAATAGTTCCGATCCAATTAGAGATTAAGTACACATCTGGCGGCGATGAAGGCATTCTGAGCAAAACAATGCTGGTTTACCACGAATGTGTCCAGGGCAGACGGATGTAGTGGCCCGGCTATGATGAAAATCAGTCAAGCAGATGTTCCATCACTGTCAGCCGGCAGGGTTTCCTTCTATCAATTGTCTTCACAAGCCGTCTAGAACTCGAAACTCGCTGTCCTTTTGGGTACAGTTCATTTCTCCGTGCTGGAAAGCACGGCGTTTCTCCACAAATGATACGTTACTCAATGAAACACGAGTCCGAGCACAGTCTATTAGAGACAAGTGGAATTAATTACACGCGACACTTGCCTCCGGCTTCGCCTTTACATGTCGTACGGAAGCACAGCAGAAACGGTGTGGCCTTTGTGACTTATGGTACTTTGTGACCATGGGTTTAATTTTATCCATCCCTGAGCATTTCAGATCGGACAACAATGGTTTCGTATTGTCGGTGGCTTAGCCGGAGGTCAATTCTCGTTTGGGGATTGATTCACACGGAATAAGCTTTCCTCACTAGTTATCTACCAACCCACATCAAAAGTTATATGCTTGATAAAATCTGCTGTCCGGGAGGGTTGCCAATGTAATACTGATTTTACGGAGATTACTCTCATTTTCCGTGCTGGCAAATTGTTTTCTCTTTTGTTAAGGCATCAACAAACGATTACATACGATTGCAGCTATCGTCTTACGTAATAGGTGAGTAAAAGTAAATTTAACAAATTCTGTTTGTTTTCTTTCGTATATTGGCAGTCAAAACCTTTCTGGTAGATCGTAAGAAATGCTTTGGAGAGAGCATTATTTAAAGTTTTGTTCTAGAATGAAAGTAAGCTAGACATGACAATTGTTTTATTATTGCAAAACACCTCCAAGTTGCTCTTCTGCCAAGCATTTGCCATGTTACTTATTCTAAGTAACATTTATGAACCAGTTATAAAAAATTAATTTAAATACTTGAATGGAATAGAAAAAAGGAAAAAATAGCATTTTTCAGTTTGAAACGATAGTTAAAAATATAATTTTACTATAACTTGTTACAAGACAGTAAAAACAATATATTTCAGGAAAACAATTTTGCGTACAGATTTCAATTTTATATTGCTTGTATGTAAACTGTACATTCCAATAACGATTTCTGATGTCATTTAAAATGTTTTTAGTTCAAACGTTCTCTGGGGCTACATTTGTTGTTCTAAATAAAACCACTTTCTACATTTTCCTATTTTATCCACGTATTTTCTACGTGTTTTTCGCATTGTTCAATCAGAAGTTCAAATCCAGAAAAAAGGAATTAAATTCTGACAACTTGTTAAGCTACGTTTTTATGGTACAACCGCTCATTTCAGAGTTTATTATAAAAGAATAATAACGCTAAAATTAGGGTTCCCACATGCGGAGCTTATTATTAAGCCAAAAAAATAAGCAAATTTTTCTCATTGATTCAAAAATGTTCCACTTACCCAAAAGCTTTCAGTAAAAATTCTGCTTTCTTAGGTACGCTTTTGATTTGATAAAAAACACCGCGAAGCATATGAGCTAGTTACTTTCATATCTATCATAAAACGAATGTGATCAAGTTGGTTTTTTTCCAAGGTGGCGGGATAGGCGGGTGTTGATGGTTGACACGTTATAGCTTCAGGACTATCTGAGAGGCCGGAGTAGTGTCTGGCCCGCTCACTACCACCATGTTGATCTTCGCGCGCGAAGATGCTCAGCGGTCTCCTTCACATTCACGCTCGCGGACACATGGGGGACCTCGCGTGCCCGAACCTGTGTAGATACTGCCTGAAGCAGCCATGGCATGACAAAATCTGTGTCTGGCACAAGTTTACTTCACCATGGCGCCTCCTGACCCATCCGGATATCTTCAGGATAAGTCGGTGTGTCTATCTACCCTTCTGGTACCTTGTAGGGGAACTGCTCCATTATGCATCTCAACAGCTAGCTGCACCTATATTCATCTTATTTCTCTTATTTGTCCAATTTATCGTCAAATTTCTACAAATGTTTGAAAGTAAATCTATTTGCTTCTCGATTTTGTCATGTGGTTGAAAGCTGTACGTTGAAAATAAGGTAAAATTTGAGGATAAATTGATCCAAAAGGCGTCAGGTACTGAGATGAATATAGGAGCGGTTACCCTATGCCCCTTGTGTCACGTTGATCGAAGCAATCTACACCCTCCTTAATGATGATAAACCTTCACATCATGCCGGACAAAATGCAGATTGCGTTGTACGACACTGTACGAACCGCACTTGCAATCCTCAGACACATGAGACTGTAGGCACTCTCCAGTTTACCCCGATAACTATTAGTATCTAGCGCTTTGGACCACGCTGGTCGACTTAAGTATGGACGAAAGCACGCTGACAAGAAGTTTCCGCTTGCTACCGTACACCGCTGAGCTATACGAAATCATTGAAGATAGTACAGCAATAGCCGTTGAGGCCCTTTTACAGACATAGTTGACGAGGCTCTTGAACGTAAGCTTGTCATCAGCTCCCAAGAGTTTCAAGATCGCTTTAAGATAATGGTGCAGTCTCCGACTCTGATCACCGCATTTTGCTCTGATTTACGGTTATTCACAGCCGTCGCCTCCGTATTATGGTGCATTGACTCCAATCATTCCGATCGCATCGCCGTAGACCTCCAGCGCAGACCGCAAAGCCGACGAATTACAACCCCTACTAAGAGCGTTAGCTTCAACACTTCGTCGTATGTGATATTCCACAACACCAGGCCCTGGTATGTTGTGGTACTCCTGCGGTGATTGGAACACACTTCTGACCCTCCCCCTAGTACTCGATTCCGGAAATAATTTTACAAAATCTCATACAACGACACCGGAACATGGAAGCTCCTGAGCGTGGGCGCTATGAAGTCCCAATTGGAGCTATGAACGCCTTTTTCACGTCAAACGTGATGATTTCATAACAGCAAACGCACCTTCTCTTACGCTAGAGTGCTACCTCAGCCGTCTTGGTGACGAAGGGAATAGCATCCAGTGTGGACCTACCTTTCCGGAAGCCGCCAGATCGCTTACACCCTCTGAGTACTTCACCAGTCTGTTGAGGTTAACCTCTAAAGCACCTTGCCGCAAGTGTCCACCAGACAGATGGGTCTGTATTCCGATTGGTCCCTTGGGGGTTTCCCAGGCTTTGGTAATAGGACCAGTGTCTGCCGCTTCCACCTCTCTGGGAAGGGGCAGTCAACCAGGCTTGTCTGCATGACTACCCGGAACAGCCCGGGGCCACTTTAATGGCTGTCGTGATGGCCAGGTTCAGGATTCAATCTAGTCCCGGTGCCTTACTCACGTTTAAGGAGTGATCGTCAACAAAGAGTTCCTCGTTTGCAGCCCTTGCCTCCTCCTCAACCTCGACACGGCTGTCGTCGCTTACGGATAGGATGTTCGGCAGGTTGGCCGACCATCCCTGATCTGTGTCTGAGATACTGGAGCGTCTGAAGTGAGACTGGACCGCCGGAGGCCAAGGACTCGACTCGTGGCGTGAGAAAAGTCCCTCGACGATGCACTCCAGTATCGCTGGTGATCGCTTGGCGTTCGTCTAGGTTTAGCTTTACCAAAGCTTCCAGCAAGATCCGACCCCTCTGGACCCTTACAGGCCCAAGACTCATGGCCTCCCTCAAAGCATCTGAAACAAAGTCAAAGCATCTGAGTCAAACTGTTCAGATAAATACCAACCAGCCAACCTTAAGTTTGGCTGTCCGGTACGCATCTGTCAATGCTTGCTAGTCGGAAAGAGGCCACTTGGGTCCCCATTGGGTCTTTTCGAAGACGGATTGACTCAGTGGCCACTTCTACCTCGCACTTCTCCTTGCGGGCTTGTGCAGCGTCGCACCCCTCGGTGATTTCGTCCAGGTTTTTTAAGATGGAGAGTCACTTCTGAGCTAAGTGCCCGAGCTTGCACCTGTTTTTCTAGAACCTGCTCAGCCACCGTTTTGTAGGTAGCTCCTTTGTTTTTGGCGTCCTTTCGGAGCACAAGTATCATTTCGCCAGTACAAGATCGACGGATGCTCGGATCATTTACCCCTAGATCCTTGAGCTTAGTTTCGCTCCTCACTTCTTCAAGACTACTTAGTATTTCGATTCGTCCGTGAGAGGATGTAGCAGGAAGGATGAGGGCTTCTCCCGTGCTCCGTACCTTCCTGACCTTCCTTGATCGTTTGGCCACTATTCGTAATCTGGGCGCGGCGCACCTTCTTGACGCTAACCCAAGGCTTCCCCACAGCCTCAATCTCGGCCGGTTTTTCGGCGGACCTTGAATCAGTTGTCGTGCTTTCCCACGGAAGTAACACGCCGTTTCTCTGTGTTCCCGGGTCCTCAGAGAATTGTCTCGTTCTCTTAGCGAGCAAGATGTAGAATAATTGAACGGTGTTTATGATTGAGCAAAGGTTATTCCAGAGTCCCAAATATATAATTTTTCTTAGTAAGTAATGTGAAGTAAAGTAAAGTAAAGTAAAGTAAAGTAAAGTAAAGTAAAGTAAAGTAAAGTAAAGTAAAGTAAAGTAAAGTAAAGTAAAGTAAAGTAAAGTAAAGTAAAGTAAAGTAAAGTAAAGTAAAGTAAAGTAAAGTAAAGTAAAGTAAAGTAAAGTAAAGTAAAGTAAAGTAAAGTAAAGTAAAGTAAAGTAAAGTAAAGTAAAGTAAAGTAAAGTAAAGTAAAGTAAAGTAAAGTAAAGTAAAGTAAAGTAAAGTAAAGTAAAGTAAAGTAAAGTAAAGTAAAGTAAAGTAAAGTAAAGTAAAGTAAAGTAAAGTAAAGTAAAGTAAAGTAAAGTAAAGTAAAGTAAAGTAAAGTAAAGTAAAGTAAAGTAAAGTAAAGTAAAGTAAAGTAAAGTAAAGTAAAGTAAAGTAAAGTAAAGTAAAGTAAAGTAAAGTAAAGTAAAGTAAAGTAAAGTAAAGTAAAGTAAAGTAAAGTAAAGTAAAGTAAAGTAAAGTAAAGTAAAGTAAAGTAAAGTAAAGTAAAGTAAAGTAAAGTAAAGTAAAGTAAAGTAAAGTAAAGTAAAGTAAAGTAAAGTAAAGTAAAGTAAAGTAAAGTAAAGTAAAGTAAAGTAAAGTAAAGTAAAGTAAAGTAAAGTAAAGTAAAGTAAAGTAAAGTAAAGTGAAGTAAAGTAAAGTAAAGAAAAGTAAAGTAAAGTAAAGTAAAGTGAAGTAAAGTAAAGTAAAGTAAAGTAAAGTAAAGTAAAGTAAAGTAAAGTAAAGTAAAGTAAAGTAAAGTAAAGTAAAGTAAAGTAAAGTAAAGTAAAGTAAAGTAAAGTAAAGTAAAGTAAAGTAAAGTAAAGTAAAGTAAAGTAAAGTAAAGTAAAGTAAAGTAAAGTAAAGTAAAGTAAAGTAAAGTAAAGTAAAGTAAAGTAAAGTAAAGTAAAGTAAAGTAAAGTAAAGTAAAGTAAAGTAAAGTAAAGTAAAGTAAAGTAAAGTAAAGTAAAGTAAAGTAAAGTAAAGTAAAGTAAAGTAAAGTAAAGTAAAGTAAAGTAAAGTAAAGTAAAGTAAAGTAAAGTAAAGTAAAGTAAAGTAAAGTAAAGTAAAGTAAAGTAAAGTAAAGTAAAGTAAAGTAAAGTAAAGTAAAGTAAAGTAAAGTAAAGTAAAGTAAAGTAAAGTAAAGTAAAGTAAAGTAAAGTAAAGTAAAGTAAAGTAAAGTAAAGTAAAGTAAAGTAAAGTAAAGTAAAGTAAAGTAAAGTAAAGTAAAGTAAAGTAAAGTAAAGTAAAGTAAAGTAAAGTAAAGTAAAGTAAAGTAAAGTAAAGTAAAGTAAAGTAAAGTAAAGTAAAGTAAAGTAAAGTAAAGTAAAGTAAAGTAAAGTAAAGTAAAGTAAAGTAAAGTAAAGTAAAGTAAAGTAAAGTAAAGTAAAGTAAAGTAAAGTAAAGTAAAGTAAAGTAAAGTAAAGTAAAGTAAAGTAAAGTAAAGTAAAGTAAAGTAGAGTAAAGTAAAGTAAAGTAAAGTGAAGTAAAGTAAAGTAAAGTAAAGTAAAGTAAAGTAAAGTAAAGTAAAGTAAAGTAAAGTAAAGTAAAGTAAAGTAAAGTAAAGTAAAGTAAAGTAAAGTAAAGTAAAGTAAAGTAAAGTAAAGTAAAGTAAAGTAAAGTAAAGTAAAGTAAAGTAAAGTAAAGTAAAGTAAAGTAAAGTAAAGTAAAGTAAAGTAAAGTGAAGTAAAGAAAAGTAAAGTAAAGTAAAGTAAAGTAAAGTAAAGTAAAGTAAAGTGAAGTAAAGTAAAGTAAAGTAAAGTAAAGTAAAGTAAAGTAAAGTAAAGTAAAGTAAAGTAAAGTAAAGTAAAGTAAAGTAAAGTAAAGTAAAGTAAAGTAAAGTAAAGTAAAGTAAAGTAAAGTAAAGTAAAGTAAAGTAAAGTAAAGTAAAGTAAAGTAAAGTAAAGTAAAGTAAAGTAAAGTAAAGTAAAGTAAAGTAAAGTAAAGTAAAGTAAAGTAAAGTAAAGTAAAGTAAAGTAAAGTAAAGTAAAGTAAAGTAAAGTAAAGTAAAGTAAAGTAAAGTAAAGTAAAGTAAAGTAAAGTAAAGTAAAGTAAAGTAAAGTAAAGTAAAGTAAAGTAAAGTAAAGTAAAGTAAAGTAAAGTAAAGTAAAGTAAAGTAAAGTAAAGTAAAGTAAAGTAAAGAAAAGTAAAGTAAAGTAAAGTAAAGTAAAGTAAAGTAAAGTAAAGTAAAGTAAAGTAAAGTAAAGTAAAGTAAAGTTAAGTAAAGTAAAGTTAAGTAAAGTAAAGTAAAGTAAATTAAGTAAAGTAAAGTAAAAATAAATTTAATAAAGTAAAGTGAACTGAAATAATGTAAAATAAAGTAATTTGAGCACGATTTGAGTTTCTTTGGCTCTGGCTAAACGTCTTTACAAAGTTTAAGCCAAATCAAAAATAACAATTAAAAATATAGAGATTAACGCATTCCGATTGAATCTGCTCAGCAGTATTCAAATAAGTTGTTTTTTGGCAACCTTTATATTATTTTTTTTCATATTTATTCATTATGCTTTTTTTTACCTATTTTCCGTAAAATTGCGCTCTTGGCTATTCACGATGTGCACAACAAACCGTGACGCATTATAATCTGTTTATTGATTTGCGAAAAAATGAACGGAAGAAATTCCAAAAGAGAACTGGTGCGTGAGCAGGGAAAGGCAACTTTGATTGCTTATTCAGAGCCATCACTAACCCCCTGGCAAAATATATATGGCGTTTTCGAAACCATTCGATATATACGCACACCGAAAGAGCGAGAGAGATACGATCCTATTTTATAGTCCAATAATTAATTAAATTCATAACCGATCGTAAGGAATCGAATCGGCTGCTAACTTACAACCGAAAACGAAGTCTCTTGCAAACAAACAGATGCTCCGCTTACAAATGGTGAGTTTTCTTCATATAGATCTTTAGCAAATTTTACGACAGGTATAAACGACCATTGAGGTGGTTCGAAAATGATATGGGACAATTTATTAGACTTGTTTTGCTTCAGCTTTTCAAAATAATAAATAAATTGGAGGCCTCTCAGCTTGTAATGAAAACTGATTTTTCCATTCAACAGGGTTTTCTCACTAAATTTTCTTGCAATAGGTGAAATGTTGATAACATCAATTCGTGCTTTATATGTATTGCCCTGATATTTTACTTATTCTAATAGTGTGATAAATGTAAATGTTATTATTTTTCAATTACAGTCTCGTCTTCTATTCGACATGGCATTCATGTAATTCTCCATGCAGGAGAGTGTTATGTAAACTATGGTAAGAGATGGTGAGTGTCATATATATATGTTGACGTTATGAATAATGATACTGAGCTTTCTGTAAAAAAGTTGTTAGTGTTTTCGTGTCGGTTAATACCAGATTTTCTACAATCAAAAGATATTTATCTTTTTTTTTTTAACTGGGGATTATATTACATCGCCTATTTTTCAGAGAAAATGACTCGTAAAAAATACTCATTCCTTCGCATCTAAAGTGTATGCAAATTCAATTTAAATCAGAGGATATCTGATATTTTTTTTCGTGTTTTACAAAATGAAACATTTCAGTCCAACGGTTTTATTAGAATATTCTAACAAATAACTATTTGAAGATAGATTTTATCAACTGCAAACAACAGCAGAGAGACTTTAGTCAAAATCGTGTCAAAATATTAAACGATAGTAATTTAAAGGTACTGGATCATCAAGAAAATCTTTTGAAAAACCAAAATAGACCAGGTAGAACGGCCAAAATGGACCCAAATCCAACAAGAACAGCTCGAAATTAGCTGAAATGGATGGGCATTTTATTGCCAATCACTGTGCTTTTACTCCATCCGACATCCATTATTTTTTTATTCATTACTGTCATTTTTTACCGTCCTTCTCGCAAATAGGTACATAGTATCAAAGGTATGCAAGGTGCTATTGACGTGGAAATAAAAAGCAGTACGAACAAACGCGAACGCGAACGAACTGACATTTGTTCAGAATTTAGGTGCTACCGTTGGCGTTTACGTCACTGGAGAACTCGGGGTGTGTATTTTCATTGCTAACAAAATAAACATCGCACCTGCACGTAAATCAAAAGCAATTGTATAATGGAACAAAAGGTCACTACTCAAAAGACTTGCCATCATAACTCGTTATACGAGTGATGGATCTTCATTCATAGATTCATCCATCGTTCATAATACGAATAATCGATTTGCCACGGCAAAAAATTCATTGCATTCTGTTCCAATATCTTTTCTGCTTTAATGCTACTACTGAGTACTACTTTTTTAAAACAGTAAAATAATTACATAGAAAGGAAGTACTATGAAATACTCATCCTTACTTTAGATAAAAACCCTGGATTGATTTTCATCCTTGTAATGTTTACCCACAGTATATTAATCAAGGATTAACTCCCAAACCACGAAATAAAAGCTAAAGGTTTATTTACGAAGCACGTTTCCACTCGGTCTCCTCCTGATGTTTTTTCGCAATCAGACAGAATCACTTTGATCGTTTGAACATTTTTGATTCCCCGCCACCATCACGGTGCATTAGGGACTCATAACTGTGGATTCGTCCCACTTTAGCAGGGAAACCGCGTGGAAAAATGTAGCAGATAAGCAGCTTTAAAGGACGAGTTCACTGTGAGTTTGTCCTCCGGGTTAAAGTACAGACTGGAGGTTCCTACGTGATAATCTTGGGCGATCTCTTTAATCTGAAGTTTTCCGCTTTCGTCAACATCGAAGACACAGTGAATGGATACAATCACGGAGCAGGAAACGGAAGGTGGAGTACCTTGTTGACATTGAGCCCACCGAGAGGTTTTTTTCCCTTGAACTGTCAGGTTAGTTTGTTGTGGGCAAAATTACAGGCCGTGTGCGGTCGAAGATTTATATGTGCGGCTTTCAGTGCTGAATTAGAAACGGCGCCGAATTCGTTAGGTGGCACTGGCGTTCGCCTTTTCGCCGCAACGAAGTTAACTCCAGTGCGGGGCACTAACAAATGGTATGCTATGGAAAATAATTTTCAAAAGGGAGTCTGACATACGTACGGCACCGACCGACAGTAACGAGGAGCTCGTGAATAGAATTTATGATGGGGAGATATTTTGATGCAAGTTGTAGAAGCATGCGGTTAGTTTGCTGCGTCGTATTTTGCGTTTTCCTTCTCGGAATTACTCGGAATTACATATCGAATCTTTTATATTGTTTTGATTAAATAAGGGTTGATTCAGACATTTACGTTTATGATTTATATATATATATATATATATTTATATATATATATATATATATATATATATATATATATATATATATATATATATATATATATATATATATATATATATATATATATATATATATATATATATATATATATATATATATATATATATATATATATATATATATATATAAAAATTATGCCGTGATTTATCGCGGGAACTAAAAAAAACTTTATTACTACGATTAACACTTTAATGTCCGATCACTACTGAATTACACACAAGACTGAATTGAAAATTAAATCTAGAAAGCTTAAATAAACTAAATCCGCTGACTCGTCGTTCCTCCGGTGGTTCGATTCTGATGCAGCCTTTGTCCGCGTGGTTCGATCGAATCCTGCAGTCGTCATCGATTGTCAATTTATGGTTTCGTTGCTGGTTTGGTTCCTCCGCTTGTTGCTACGGGCCTCAGCTGGGTTTTTGCTGACGTCTCGGCTCCGGTTGCGCCTAGGCCGGTCGGTCGTGGTGTAACGTCTCCCCCCTTAGATTGTCGTCCGTCCTCGGACGATTTTTCGAAAAGGACGAGCCTCGGTAAGGTTGCGGGTTCTCCTTTTCCAATGGTTCCTTTAGGTTCCGTGGTGGTTTCAGCATGCTTATGGATTTTCAGGATGGTATCTTCCTTAGATTTGGTTCTTCTGTTGATGATATAAATTGCAAAAGAGCAGAAAAAGGTTAGTGTGAGGAGAATTCCTCCTCCGATGGTTGTTGTCCTCTTCGAGCGATGCAGGTCCAACTTTATCTCTTGAAGACTGTTTAAGTGTTCCAGTTTGATGTGGGTGATCTCATTCCGCTCTTCCGAGTAGTTGAGTTGAATGAATTTCCTTCCATAGATTGGTATGAGGTATTCTTCGTGGTCTGTTAGATGCTTTTGACCATTAAATGTGAGATTCATCACCTTAATCGTACAATTGTCTGTTTCGACAATAGTCGGGGTGTTGACTAATCTCGAGTTATTACATGAGTCGGAAATCAATACTTGTTGATTCGTATCCAATAGTATGATTCCTTTTTTGATTTCTTGTATTCTGATATGTTGCCTGACGGGTTTTAGGACACATTTTGGTGTCAAATGATTCAAAAGGTTGTTGATACAGTCGTCTTCGATAAGAGTTGTTGCTTCGCAGATGTCACAAATGTGCTCTTGTTTATAGATAATGTCTCTGTGCTTTGCCACCAGCTTGATGTCTGTACTGATTCGTGTGTTGTTTAAGTTGAGCGTCTGGATGTTGATCAGGTCGAACTCGTTGTCTTCTAGGATGGGTATTTTCGCCAAAATTAGGATTTCGTCGCCTTTTACAATTACGCTTCCTGAGCTGTATTGGAATATTTGATCTAAGTAATCCAGATTCAATTTTTGTGCTTTAAGTCTGTTATAAATGTACAATTTATCTTCTAATGAAAATAAGTTTCTATTCAAAATGTTTAGCTTTGCAAATTCGATTTGTTCTTCTACGCTAGTGAGAATTTGAATTAACATGTCAAGGTTCATAATAAGATTAATGTATTCCAAGTCCGTATTGGTCGTAAGTGAGTTATTATTTTGGTCTACAATTTGTTTGTTTATTTTCTTGAGAATATCTGTAATATTATTCAGTTTATTCTGAATTCTTTCGTTTATAATTATTTGCCTTGATAAAGATTGAGAGAGTAAGTTTCCCTGCTTTTCTAACGTTTCTAAATTATGATTTATAATTTCCATATCATCGTTATCTGGATTGCCTGCAATAAGTTTAATTACTGATCCTAAAGCGTTAACTAATGCTCTTCTATTTCTGCGGGGATATAAACTCAACAATTTTCCTCTTGCGTATTGGATTTTGTAATCAAGGGTCCTTCTGAGATGATCTATTATTTTCAGGTTTTCTGTCGTTTTTTCTATGTAGTCAATGTTGTTTGCAATGGATTTAATATTGATTTTGTGTATAACTCTCTCAAACCCTATTCTTATCCTAACTTGTTTTAGTTTTATGGCAATTATGCCATTATTATATGATATTTCTTTAAATTTTGTGCCGTGTATTAGGATGATGTAAGTTAATCTGTAACGAGAGTTAAGTTATTGATTTAAACGATTATTTTTTTATTCTGTTTTTGTGTATTTTTACGTCATTGATGTCTTTAAATGTAAGATCGTTATTCTCTTTTATGGTAGTTATTTTGTAAGGGTTTACGTCTTTAGTTATTCGTTGGGAAATTTTAATGTATTTAGCATCGCCTGGGTTGTATTGTTCAGGTTGTTCGTTATCTTTATTTTGTTGTTCATATTTAGCTTTCCTTTTATCCAGTTCGATTTTAGCCGCTGATTGCAAGCTTTTAAATTTTTCCGAAATTTCTTCCATGTTTGTCGAGCCCGAATGATTGAATACCAAATTACGCGGTAAATTTTTTATAGCGGTATGAAAACTGTTGTTATAAATATCGACGGCGATATTAATTTGATCTCTTGTAGACAAATCGTTGAATTTAATTTTGTTTGTTCGATAAATTTCGATTAGGGTAGAATGAAACCGTTCTACAATACCGTTTGAATTTGAACTACTCGCGAAATGTAACTCGACTCCTAGGTCGTTAAGGAATCCGATGAAATCAATAGACCTGAAAGAAGGTTCCTGGTCACTTACAATAGTCTTCGGTCTGCCAAATTGTCTAATGTGTTCTGTAATAGCATTTTTTACGTCCACTATTGTTCTAGTTTCCAAAGGTATGGCATTTGCAAATTTGGAAAACGAATCGACTATGGTGAGCCACTTTTGACCTTTTAAAAAGAATATGTCAATGTGGACTCGATCGAAAGGGTTATTGCCGAAAATGCTTTTTCTTATCAAATTCGGTGGCTTCCTGTCATATTTGGCTTTTTTGCAGATATCACAGGAATCTATCAAAATTTTAATCTTTCGATCAAGTTGTGGGAAGAAATATTTTTGCATTATCTGGTTCTTATTTTCTTTGATTCCTCTGTGGCCACGATTATGAGTTTCCCTCACAATTTCATCCTGTTGTTCATCTAGGCGTATGTCCTCTAGAAGGGTTTCTGAAATAAAAACTTTGTAGGGGCTATTAGTTGAAAAATGTTTCCGGTAAGTTTCTTGAACTAATTGAACTAAAGAGATTGGAATTTTGAGGCAACTTGAACCTCTGGGGTTAAGAGTCCGCTTTAATATTTCTACTATTTCTTCTTCCGTATAACTTTGTTTGACTATTATGTGCCTGTGAAATTTGGGAAAGATCTGTTCATATGCCGTAATCTCTATTTTTCCGATTTTAAAAATAATTTGGGTCCTGAATGTGTTGATTGGTCTCTCAGTGCACGGAATAAAGTAATCATCGCTTGTATCCGCTGAGTGTACTGTCATGTCGTCACTTTCATCATCTGAAAGTTCCTCTTCTCGTTCGGAGGGTTCCACGTTTAAAGACATCGATGATTGTGAATGTGCGTTTAATTGATTATGTTTTTTTAGGTTTATCCGAGACAACGCGTCTGCGACGACGTTTTGTTTCCCTGGTTTATAGATTAATTCGTAGTCAAATTCTTCTAAAGCCAGTTTACCTCTTATGATTCGGTGATTTGCATTAGTCATAGAAAAGGTAAGTGGTTGGTGATCTGTAAACATTTTGAATTTCCGTCCGTATAGATACGGTCTGAAATGTTTGACCGCCCAAACGATTGCCAAAAATTCCTTTTCCGTTGTTGAGTATCGTTCCTCTGTTTTACTTAAAGTTCGCGATGCGTATGCTATGGGTCTGTCATTGCCTGCGGGCCCTTGCGACAGTACTGCCCCTATTGCATAATCGCTTGCATCGGTAGTAAGAATAAATTCCTTGCTGAAATCGGGGTAAATTAACACAGGATCTAGCGTTAGAATTTGTTTACACTTTTCGAAGCATGCGTTTATTTCGGGTGTTATCTCAAACTCCGCGTCTTTTCTAAGAAGTGCTGTCAACGGTTTCACTATTTTAGCGAAGTCTTTTATAAATCTCCTATAATAGCCTAGCGTTCCTAAGAATTGACGAACTTCTTTTGCTGTTTTAGGGATTGGCCATTTTTTTATGATTTCTATTTTGTCACTGTTTGGTCTTACTCCATCTTCAGAGACAGTATGACCTAGAAACTGCGTTTCTTTTTTAAAAAATTCGCACTTGTCTAGCTGAATTTTTAGTCTAGCTTCTTTAAGTCTTTTTAGAACTTGTGCTAAATTTTTCTTGTGTTCCTGAAGTGAACTGGAAAATATGATTATATCGTCCATATAGACGAAACAACATACTCCAATTAAATCCCTTAGTATACAGTCCATTACCCTTTGAAAAGTTGCCGGGGCGTTTTTCAACCCAAATGGCATGCGAGTAAACTCGTACTTTCCTCCGTTCACAGAAAATGCTGTTTTCTCTGTGTCTTCTTCTGCCAGCTGGATCTGGTGGAAGCCAGAAACTAAATCAATAGTTGAGAAATATGTAGCCCTTCCCAGTTTATCCAAGATGTCGGTAATCTCGGGTATGGGGTACTTGTCGTTGATAGTTTTTTCATTTAGCTTTCTGTAGTCGATCACTAAACGAAATTTCTTGTGACCAGATGCATCTGCCTTTTTCGGGACTATCCATACGGGTGAGGTGTATGGTGAGATTGATTCTCTTATAATTCCATCGTTTAGCATCTTTTTAACTTGCTTTTGTACTTCGCTTTCATAAACGTAGGGATATTTATATGATTTCGTATGGACTGGGATACTATCTACCGTTCGAATTTTATGTCTTATTTTGTGTGTGAATGACAGTTTGTCGGACTCCACGTATAAAACATCTCTGTACTGATCGATCACCGTTTCGAGGGCTTGTTTTTCTTCCCTATTCATGTGGTCGTCACGAAAGGTATAGTTTGTCATGTTTATTTGCTTTGGCAATTCGGTTAAATCGAACGGATCCTCATCCATTTCGATTTCACTCGAATTTATTTCTTGTGAAGATTTTGAGAAATTTTGAATCGCTACAAAAGCTTTATTATTGCTGCTTCTGTAGATACCAGGTAAAATAGTGAATGAATTGTATTTCTTTTCATTCGCTATTATGAAATCACCGTTCTTTTTGGTTTTCAGTGCGATGTACTGAAATTCTTGTTCATTTATGTTAATTGCTTGCTCTTCAGGGAATTTTTTTTGCATTTTTATTGTTTTTCGTCCGATTTTCAAGGAATTATTACGAATGTCGATTTGAGCATTTAAGTCTCTTAATGACTCGTAACCTATTAATCCATCGAAAAACTTGTGGAATTTAAAAATATAAAATTTCAATTTCTTCTTGATCTGAAATGGATCAAAAGAAGCTGATTTGTTTATTATGTGTGTTCCACTTATATTCGTTACCCTGATTCCATTCTCAGTTCTGCAATTTTCAATGTTTACGTGCTCGGGTGAAATATAATTTTTGTTCGCTCCCGTGTCGATCAAAAATTTCATCTCACCTTTCGAGGTTTGAATTATTATATAAGGTACAAAATTGTTATCGCTTTTTATGTTTTTCGACGTGGCTCTTCTACCACGTGAAAATTTAACTCCTCGTCGACGAAGTAATCATCGTCTTCCGAGTTCATAGCTGATTCCTCCGGCTGATTAGAGGTGTCGTACTCATCCTCGTAGTTTTTGCTGAATTCGCTTTCTTGTTTTGGTTTGGTTTCGTGGTTGTTCACCTCCGTACGGGACTTTGCGGTTTTCATTGAAACGTCGTCGTCCACCGGTGGGCCTCTAGGGGTTTTAAATTTCCCTGATCCGTTCGGTTTCGCGTTGAACGTGTTACCGTGCTTGTTGTTGCTGTTGTTGTTGTTGTTCGTGTAGTTGGGTTTTGTATTCGTCTGATTACCGTTGTTGGAATTTGAAAACGGTTTTGAATTGAATGAATTGTTAGAGGTTGAACTGGAATGTTTGTTAAATTTTTGCCTGTACGCGGCATTCGCGTATTGTGTTGTTATAGCGTAGGCTTCTTCCAATGTTTTTGGTCGATAGCTCCTCACATGCATAGACAATTCGTCTGTGAGGCCATCTATGAATCTAGTAAGCGTCATCAAGCTTACTAAATTGTTTATTGCCTTAGTTGCATTCTGATAATCTTCCATCGTCGCTGCTGTCGATTTGATAGCGGTGTCGATGGTTTTGATTTTATTATAATACTCAGGAATTGTCTTTTTCCCTTGTGTTATGTAAAATAATGATTGGATGTGTGACGTAAGGTCACGTCTATCCCCGTAGGAATTCAAAATCACCTCTTTAATTTCTAGCCAGCTGTTCGGGTTGCCAGCAGCGATCAAAATCTCTTTGGCTTCGCCCGTAATTTTGTTTTTCACTGCCCTGACTAATTGGCTATACACCGGTTCATCTCGGTATCTTCTAAAAAGTTCGAGAGTATTTTCCGCGTCTTCCAGCCATGCATGGGTCTCTTTTTTATTTCCACTAAATGTTGTTAGATTTTTGATTGGGTCTGGAGTCCTGAATTGCATAAAAGGATCATCCGCCTTCTCTTTTAAATTTCTGAGTTGTTCAATCAACTCATTTTGGTTCTGGGTTAAACTTCTTATGTGCTGAAGTAAACCCTCAATTGTGATTGCCGGTTGTGGGGCTGGTTGAGGAGCTGGTTGTGGCTCTTCTTCATAAAGTTCTGGGGCTGCGAGATCTGGTGAGATCATTAAGTCGCGCTCGGCCATTATAATAAATTAACTTCGTTTGCTTTGTATTGCGTATAGATTTGTTGTCAGTATTCACTTACACTGCACTTTCACGGTTAGTTGTTAGTTTTGTTTTTTTCACTTTGTGATATTTCAGGTGTCCGCTTACCGCTGGTGGGGGCTCGCACCTCTGAATTAGTATGGTTTTGTTTGTGTTAATCTTAGAAAAATGATTGTGGTTACTTACAGGAAGATTACTGCTTTCATCTCCTGGAGTCTTGGTGTGAAGTGACGGATGGATGGGGTAGGTTTCCAAATGGCGGGATCGGTCCTCTGATATCCGCAAGTCCTTGATGTTCACTCAGGGGTTGTTCTTGCTGGGTGTATCAGTTGTCTGCCATAGACGTGGGCTGTTCCTCTTTGTAGAACTCGGTGACTGTGATACTAGATATTCACTCTGTTAACACTGTTCACTTTGTCTAACCACTTGGCCTTGCGACTGCGCCAATTATGCCGTGATTTATCGCGGGAACTAAAAAAAACTTTATTACTACGATTAACACTTTAATGTCCGATCACTACTGAATTACACACAAGACTGAATTGAAAATTAAATCTAGAAAGCTTAAATAAACTAAATCCGCTGACTCGTCGTTCCTCCGGTGGTTCGATTCTGATGCAGCCTTTGTCCGCGTGGTTCGATCGAATCCTGCAGTCGTCATCGATTGTCAATTTATGGTTTCGTTGCTGGTTTGGTTCCTCCGCTTGTTGCTACCTCAGCTGGGTTTTTGCTGACGTCTCGGCTCCGGTTGCGCCTAGGCCGGTCGGTCGTGGTGTAACGTATATATATATATATATATATATATATATATATATATATATATATATATATATATATATATATATATATATATATATATATATATATATATATATATATATATATATATATATATATAATAATTTATATATATATATATATATATATATATATATATATATATATATATATATATATATATATATATATATATATATATATATATATATATATATATTCAGCGGAAAAAAATTGTTTTATTTTAAATATATTCCAATTGTTTTTTTCTCAAAACAATTAATAATTAATATTAAATTTATTTCAATTTTCATTCTTTTTCCCATTAACTACATGACAGATATGTACAAACTAATAAAATTACGGAATATTTAAAGAAATACCGACATGCCTCGTAGCAGTCCTATCCAAGAATCAGTTTCAGCGCTGGGTGTTTTGTGATAATTTGCATTATAGATCGATTATGCAAATGTCTTTACTGCATAAAAACGATCACAAAGTTGATCACAAAGTTTTCCCATATTTGAAGCTGGCAAAACTTGTCATTTCATTTTCCACCCTCGCAGTTTCCAGGCAGGATTAAAACTCAGCGAATAAATTTTGCTGCTACCTGCACCAACTTTCAGAGCGGAAAAGTCTTTTTCAACCCGCTGTTACTTGGCAATATTTTGCATAGACGACAAATGTCTCGTAATGTTCATTAATTCGTTGGGAGCATCTCTGCCGAATAAGGCACTGTCACTCGGTCGAATGTACAGCGAGAGTAAACGAAAGACCAAACTTCAGAGCATTTTGTTGAAATTGCATACAAACGAATATCGATCTGTTATTCCCTTTGAGAGTCCATTGGCTCAGTGCCCAATGCCAGCGGGAATCACAAAGTTTCGTCCACAAAGGGAAGGATGGTACCGAAAGTATCGACCGTATAGTTGGAAACGGCGTTGCTCTGTGACTATGTTTTTTATGAGAGAATCGTACGGAAGAAATATCTAAATGCGATTTTGTTCCTAAAAGGAAATCTAATTTAACTCTCTAGTGTGTGTTTTTTTTTGTTTGTCCCATGCTTTTCCAGTGATTCAATCAGTAGTGAACTAGGATAGAATAAACTAGCATGATTCATGACCCACTGAACCTAGTCGTAGGCAATAAAAACAATAAATCGTAAAGTGCTATACAAAATAGAACAGAATTGAACAAAATAATCACTATCACTTAGATTAAATTACAAATGGCCAATACACAGCGTAACGAGAACTATACCATATTTTTATACTTTTTTCGAACGAGTAATCAGAGAAAAGTAACCAAATGACTAATAACATTGGTAAACACAGGTTTTTCCCTAGAGCTCAAAAAGAAAATGACTGAATGAAAAAGCTTTTTAACCATTCCTTAATTTTTCAGAGACTCAAATGTTTTTCCCGTAATCAAACATAGAAGCAACGTATACTCTAGGAACTTCAAAATTCACAGGAATGGTTAAAAAGCTCTTATTCTATTAGGGTAACTATTTGTAGTTTTAGTGTAACCATTTTTTTTTGTTTTTGTTGACCAGTGTAATCAAGACCTAACTGCATTTTTCAAAAGAAACAATATGGCAAGTTTTTAGCATAGAACATTCTTTATCTGGAATATTCAAATATTTAAAAACTCAACTAATTTCTTGAAAAAAAGCGTTGCTATTCTTCAAACTTAAGACTAGCTAGAATGGGAAAGGAGTTTTTGGCACCACTGGGATTTGCTGGAATATCCGATGGAAACATTCCTTTCGGGTGACACACACTTAATTCCTTGAGTCACATTTTTTTCTTTATTAAGGTGACTTTAGGGGAGCTCCGTATCAGAAGGTTATAGAGTTCGCTTCGACAAGCGGGTGATCGCGGGTTCGAATCTTAGTAAAATCAGGCCATTCTGGTTTTCAAAGGACTTCAACATGGGTTTATTCTCACGCTCTCCACTTTATACCCTTCCTCCAAGCACCACCGGCCACCTTGTCTTTCCTTTTTACAAAAATAAGTCCCTTTTATAATAAAACTGGTCTGGGTAACATATAAAAGTTTTCTTCAGGGAACTGTAGTTATGTATTAGGTTTCAAAAAGAAGAAGGAGTTCTTCTTGATAAAATATAGGTCCTACGTATAATAAAACTGACCAGAGGTATAGCATTAGGAGCCTCTTTGAGGAATTGTGTTTGTGACGCGGTGTTGGCAGAAGGAACGAGGTTTCGACAAGACTCCTTCCTCTGAACAAACTAAATCCTTTTTATAACACAACTGACCAGAAGAATGATAATCCTCTCCAGGAAATTGGGCTCCATTGGTAATTGGCAATTTTGATACGGAGAACGAGGGTTCAATAAGACTCCTTCTTCTTGACATAATAAATCTGTTCGTTCTATACCTAGCCTCAAACGAACGTTAGGTAAGGTCTCTCTACAGGGTTTTGTAATTTAGCGATATCAATAGGATAGAAAGAGGCTCAGTATAGTAGAACAGCATACCACAATATATATCGAACTAATGGTAGCAGTGGTCATAAGCTCCTACAAGGATAGTAGAACAGTAAGCTTGAAACGGAAGGGTAACACTTCACCCATAAGCACGGATATAAATGAAAAGCGTGTCACTTACTTCAATAGTGATACTGCCAATAACATAAAGTGCGGAGTACAGAAAACACTTGGGAAATATCACAACTCAATAAATCAAATGCCTCTGATCGCATTGATGAGTCGACACAGAGGAAAAAAAGGTGACTTTTTGTGTCACCGTGACTCACAAAAATTAAAATTATTAAAAATAAAACTGAATGAATGTATATTTCATGGCTGAAATACGCTAAATAATTGAAGCTTGTTAGCCCTTCACCGCAAAGGTATTTTGTAACCACTCAAAATCATGCTTCTGAACGGATTCCTGCCAATTCCAAAGTTCCTTTGTGTAAGTTGTCACTTTTCTCCGAGATGACTGATTTCTTTTCAGTATCATTCACACTTAATCATACTTGGTAGATGAGAAATCCAATCACTCCATTTACTTATTGGTGTTCAAAAATCAAACATAATTTTCAAGGTTAGGTATGCGAGTATGATCCAGAAATCAAGAACTGCTTAAGCGTACTTTGTTCTCGTTACTAGTATGGTAATGATGACTTGGTTGCATCGTTAAGTTCCTTAATTCAGATTCACGAAATTTCAAAGAGTCCATATTGAGAAAACTTCCGGCATGCTTCGGATGAAACTTTTTATCACGTTAACGTTCAATAAGCTCAAAAATGAACCGTGTTTCAGCTACCTGAATGCCTGATCAGGCTAGGAGCGGCTCGAAACAGCGTCTGTTCTGCGTATTATCATCGGCAGGAACTACTGTCTTGTTAATGTGTCCCGAATACTAAACACAAAAGCCAGAATTCCTGGTTTCAAACCGCACACACATCCAACTTGATACACAAGTGTAGCCGCACACACACATCCAACTTGAAGCACTGCTGAATACATGAGAATCAATGCTCCTTGCTAATACGGAGAAACCTCTAAATGAACGAAGATGACGCGCCTATTATACGCCTCTCTTTAGCCTAGCGAAGAAGAGAATTCAGAACCCCGCTTCTCTCTAAGTCGTTGGAGCTGCAGCACATTTTGTTATCAGTTGGATAACGAGTCTTGTCCTGTAGAAGAGCATGACAATGCTCTTTAAAAAACGAGTAAATTTCACTATTTAACCTTAATATTATGTAAAAACAATGAGTGTTATTGTGTGGTCCCGTTTACGTGTGAAGCTCTTACGTTAACACTTCCCAAATAATTACCAGTGAAGTTGATTCTTTTGCGAGACAGTAATGTGGGCTTTGTGAGCACGTACCAGGAAAAGAAACCCAGCAACGAACAAATAAAGAAAGAAGAAACGATGCAGTGATTTTAGTTAGGGGGAAGCACGACTGCGTTATTTCTAATAGAATGCAAACTCAATGATGTAGGCGACAGGGGTTGAGTATAAATCCTTCCAAAACAACTATTGTTTCTTTTACTCGAAAAAGAGAATAAACTATTCCTAAACTGCGACTGGAAGGCACCGATTTAAAGCTTTTCACTGAAGCCAAATATTTGGGAATTATATTCGACCAGAAACTAAGCTGGAACACTAAAATTGAACAAACAAGGCTACAAACGCTCTATGAAAGCGAAAAAAAGTGCTGTAAGGCTCAATCGACACTTCATACGAAGTGCATTGCCTAACTGGTATAAAAGTACAATATAGCAAGGACATCAACTCGCCAAATAGTGATTAATCTGCTCATACGCACTTAGAGTAAGTTGGAGTATACCACTTTAGATCAAATAATGGTTCAGTCTCCTACAAGAGAAAAAAAGATGACCGTACGTACGTCCTTCCAATAAAGCATCCTACATCGGTATACCTAGCGGTCACTAAATTAGACAAAATCGCAAATTAACCACGTATTTATAGATACTCGGCACCTCACGGTTATCACCGATCTATAAAGCACAAACATCGAATCGAACCACTACATGATGAAGATAGGATTGAAATGGTGAGTTGACAACCTGGAACGAGCTTCGAACTTAGCTCCGATCCTCACAAGTTATTATCTCACACCACCACGAGCCATACGAAAGCAATAGACTGACAGCTGAAACATGGACATGGCAATTTTTTCATTCGATAATAGCTAAGTGAGAAGGTGCAACGTGATCATTGGCGCGTTAACCATATCTCGGTGGAGGAAATGCTTCACCAACTCGAGCGTCTGTTCACCAAGATGGTGCGGCTCAAAACAGCGTCTGTTCTCCATGTTACGGGCAGCTGATCAACGTCTGATTAAGCAAGTCGTAAAAACAATCAGTACAGGAAGCAAATAATGTTAATACAGACCGGGGCAATCGGCATAAACCTAGGCAACGGAAACGGACTAACGATTGGAAACTCATGGAACTGCAAGTCTCTTAATTTTTTGAAAAGTACCCACATTCTTTCCGACTTATTGAGGGTCCGCAAGTTAGACATAGTAGCTCTGCAGGAGATATTCTGAAAGGGAGTATCGGTACCTACGTACTGAAATGGTTACAGCATCTACCAGAGCTGCGGCAACACACACGAGCTGGGCACAGCCTTCATTGTGATGGGCAAAATGCAGAAGCGCGTGGTTGAGCTGAGGATCAGTGGTCGTTTCTTCAACGTTAGCATCAATAACGTGGACATCCCTCACCTAGGAAGTAACGATGATAATGAGGACGCCTTTTACGCTCAGCTGGAGCGTGCATACGATAGCTGCTCAAAACATGACATCAAAATCATTATCGGAGATCTCAACGCTCAGGCTGAGCAGGAGGAAGAATTCAGACCGGTTATTGGAAAGTTTAGCGCACACCGGCTCATGAACGAAACGGCGTTCATTGACTTCATCGCCTTTAAGAACAGGGCCATACGTAGTACTCTCCTAACGCAGCGGAAGGTGCAGTTGGATTCGTTGAGAGAAATCGACGTAACGGCTGGTTAGACGAGAAGAATACAGCGCGGGCATTGAGCGCGGGCAGCAAAGGACCCGTCATAGCAAACAGAAACGAAGACAGCAGAACTATCTTTTTCGGGACAAAAAACGCCGCCTGGACGAGCTGAAGTGTGAGGAAATGGAGCAGCTGTATCAATCTCAAGAAACGCGTAGATTCTATGTACAAGAAACTAAACGGGGTCGGCTTTGTGCCGCGAGTTGGAATGTGTCGGGATAAAGATGGAGAATCTTGACGGAAGAACGTGAAGTGATCGACAGGTGGAAGCAGCACTACAATTAACACCTGAATGGGGCAAAGAAAGAGGACCAAGATGGTAGGAGGAACGACTTCGTCAGCACCGCTGGTTTTTTTTGTGTGAACCCCGCTGCGACCAGTAGTTATTTGATCTATTGTGGTATTGTCCGGACGTTTTTGCTGTTTGCACATTTCTGTTTTTTTTTTATCATTTCGCAGTGCTACTTATTGAGAAGTAACCTGCTCCGTGTTATAGTGCTTTTTTGCCTTCTCCTTCAGACTTAGTAACCTACTACCTTCCTTATCGATTCTATCATTTCATCCTGCAAGCTAGCACTCTAACAGCGTAGCCGTGCTATAGTCTATGATATCATCGAAGCTTTAGACGAGAGGTTATTAAATCTAGAGAGAAGATTTTGTGTGGAAGAGCCTGAGAATAAACCCATACTTAAAGTCCTTTTTGCGAACGAATGGTTTGGTTCTACTAAGATTCGAACCTATCACCATTCGCTTGTCAAAGCGGACTCTGTAACCTTTTGGCTACGAAGCTCGGCACAGCTGGTTAGCGTGCTGCTCAAGATAAGTGAACTTAAGAATGCTATCAAGCAGCCGTCACACGAAATCCCTCATAGGCAAAAAAAAAAGAGAGAGGGAAAATGTCTCTGGTGGATTTGGACTATTACCGAAACGCGCTCTTTATGTAGTGCGGACACGATCGTCTGTAAGAAAACAGCTTCTTCTCTTTTCTACATTCGCAATTCCGAAGACATCTTACAAATAATGCCGAATCGACACACGGAGTTCATTATTCGTTTCTTTTTGTCTGTTCCCAATACGTTCTCAATGTGACTACGTGGATAGGTATCACGAACAAACAGCAACAGAAAAAGTATCCTTAGGAGACAGTAAAAAAAGAATGTACCATTGGGATGCCTGGCAGTCCGACGTCGTGAAAATGTACGCGGTCGAAGCAGCTCTGTTGAAGGAGGGTAAGCTGATTGATGCTTCTTAAACAACACCATGAACAAAGCAAAGAACGTACTGAAGCATGTAAAACGAAACCGACGGAATAAGCAATATGCCAAGATAAAGATGGGAGTATTCTGACGAATGATCGTGACTGAAATAAGCAATCGGTTGAATACCTGTATCTACAAGCATCGGTCGAACAGAGTGAGAGTTATCACACCAAAACAAAACCCTTCACAAACAGCTTATAAGACCGGTTGTCTTCTACGGGTACGAAACGTAGACATTGCTCGTGATTATGAAAACTTTTAGTATACAGGCCAATTGCGGGGTCAGCGTTATGATCCTTTTGACACTAACGATCTCTCCCGAGGCGGGATAGCTCGATACCAGCGGAGAGTCTCAATGGCATCAAACTCAAAAATAGCAGATGTACTCGAAAGTACTTCAGATATACTACTTCGGTATCTTTGAAATCTCAATGAACCAAGTTGAAGCAGCCTAGCGTGGTTGGTAACGTCTCAGCCAACCACGCTCGACGCCTGGGCTCAAATCCCAACGCCGACATAGGTGTCGATGGTTGTGGGGTGGCGTGATCCACTCACAATTAACCCAACTGGTCTAGGTTCAATCCTAGCCGACACCGGGAGATTTTCTGAGGCGAAAAATCTCTGGGATCACGCCTTCCATCGCAAGAGGAAGTAAAGCCGTTGGCGCCGGATTGTTAATCAACGGGTCGTAAGTTAGGGTCCTGGGTGGAGTCGTCTCCCGGGCGTCGGTGATTGACACAACAACAGTGGCGGAACTAGACCGACGGAAAATAAGCGAGAATAAAAAAAAACAAGTTGAAGCAGCCATCGGCAACCTGAAACCTTTTTGTTTAGTCGGTCAAAATGGAATTCCTGATATTCTGACAACGGAAACTAGTGGACATCGCTTCGTATTCACACAAGGGCCTCAAAAAATCAATAAAAATAGAAACTGTTCCTAATCAAAAAACGAGATTTGAGCTTGATGACGGTTTTGAGGTAGCGAAGTTGCACATAGAACCACGTAGATGGTTACAGTCGAAACCCTGTTATAGAGACATTTCAAGGGAAATGTTGCAATAAAACGAATATTTTTCATGCATATAAAAAAGAAGGGACTATTGAGAATGTCGCTATAGAGAGATTTGCTGCCATAAAAATTGTCGTTATAGAGGAGTTTGACTGCGTTTGGGGTTATTTTTCATCTTCAATGTACAACAATTTTTCCAGATTTTGCTTATTGTAAAGATCGATAACAGCGCCGGCTACCCCCGCTGCTGCCAGAGAGTTTATTTCTGCATCTCTAACGACCGTTATGGAAAGAAAGAGTCCTCTTGCCACCGTGGTCAGTGACGGATTTTCATACCTATACCCTTCTTTCTACACGTTTATTACTCTACTGCTCTAGAGTGAATTCAACAATTTTGCCGAGATTCTGACTTTCAAAATCTGACTTGAAACTACTTGCTTCATATTTTCTGGGAAAAAAAATATCGTAAACTAAAGACGTGCTACCGGAGTCATAATAATCTAAAGTAAATATCACGGTGCTAAAAAACAAAGCTTTTAAATTAAATATAGGTTTGTATAACAGCAACTGAAGTCATTTTGAATTCAAATGCAAATCTCTTAAATATTTAAACTCTGTATTTTTCATTTTTTCAATGATGTACCATTTAATAATAAAACTGATAGATTTGTTATATTAATATGGGTCATTCCATGTCAAGTGTCCGAGGAAATGCATCGACCATCTCCGATTTCGACCAAAATTTGTGAGTCGATGCATTTCGAGCCAGAACTTATAAGTACAAAGTGTTGTACCGATTGGTGGACCCCTCGGCCAATGGGACTGCCTCCACTTTTTGCGAATTTAGCAAAACACCTTTTTTGTTTTGTGAATATCTCGGGACCCTGGAAAGCTACAGGTGATATTGATATATCATTTTGAAGGGTTTTAGATGTAGAATCGAACTACGTGATCAATTTTCTTATGCAGTGTTGTCAACATTGCATTTTTTTCGATTCAAAACTTAGTTTGCAATTTCCTCAAAATACCCCCCTTCGATTTTGATTTTGACCACGCCAATGTGTTTAGCAGACGATTTTACATAGGAATCACTTATCAGCAAAAAACAAAATGTAGCGTTCCAGAGATACAGCATTTTCAAAATTGCAAGATTTTGGATTTTGTCTACGCATGAAAGCGCTTCCACATAAATTGCTGCAATCTTAATGGTATCCTAACAGGCGTTTGTGTAATTGAAGAGATGTACCTTAGAGGAGCATCCGTTAATGATGTAAAGCAAAAAATCCCGCTCTAAAATCATTTTCACAGGAGAGTTTTGGCTACACTTTTCGTATTTGAACTCAAACTGTTTTTTGTTAAATGTGGATTTTTGTCCATGATTCGAATTTTGAAACCAACTTGTGATATTGTTAATAACGTGAAAAAAAAATGCTGATTTCAGATTTCATTTCATAATTTTGCAAATTTACATTCAAGACCACATGTTCAAACAAATCTCCGAAGCATCCAAAATATTCTATCATAACCGAATATCTTAATTTGCTCATATCATAGCACGTCATAGAGCAAGTAACTCTATCATAACATTTATCCGCCTATGTTCTTCTTCTTATTCTTCTTCTTACTCCGGATTAGAGCAGAGGTGGATTTTTCTGTTCTGTTTATTTGACACAGGCTTCGCAGCCACTGATTCCTACTGATAATAACAGTCTTCTCCCGAGCCGGGACTCGAACATGCAACGATTAGCAGTTTTGTGACGAAATTTTAAGAGGGGAAGGCTGGGGTGTCAAGCCAAGCTACATAGCAAATATGAAATTAAAAAATTTGGATTTATTCTAATTGTTTTTTTTTTTCACGGCTTTGTTTGTTTGTGGTCATTTTTAATTCTTTGTCTTGTCTAATTCATTTATGATAGAATGTATGTTTTTAGTAAAAAAGTTTGCAAAAAAAGTCATTGTGGTGAGGTGAGGGTGGGGGGAGTGATGAGGAGTTTGTTGTAATTCTACGAAATTATTTATAGAGGTCTGACTTTGTGACGAAATGCTACGGTGGAAGAGGGGGAAGGGGGTAAAAAAAATTCAAAAAAAAACTACGTCATTTATGCATGCTCCCTTAGAACCTAGTAAACCTCATCACGTAAGCTGCTGTGATAACCAATACCGTTTTCCAGCGACACAAATTTGTTTTAAATACAATCCAATTAAACACAGCATCTTCAAGAATGAAATGACTGCACCCGTGATGAGACACATTGTTTACAATTTTGAAATCATAGCAAACCTTAAATTAGGAAAAAATATGACCATTCGCCAGTTAGGAAACGGTTTTAAATTGAGAGAGGATAATTTCTACAATGTGATAAAGCAATAAAATGAAGATTCATGTGAAAAGTGTAACCAAAACTCTCCTGTAACTTTTCGTGAAAATGATTCTAGAACGGGATTTTTTGCGTTACATCATTAACGGATGCTTCTCTAAGGAACAACTCTTCGATTACACAAACGCCTGCTAGGATACCATATGGATAGCAGTAGTTTATGTAGAAGCGCTTTCATGCGTAGACAAAATCCAAAATCTTGCAGTTTTGAAAATACTGTATCTCTGGTATTTTGAGGTAATTGCAAATTAAGTTTTGAACCGAAAAAAATACAATGTTGGCAACACTGCAGAAAAAAATTGATCACGTAGTTCGATTCTACATCTAAAACCCTTCAAAATGATATGTCAATATCACCTGTAGCTCTTCAGAGTCCCGAGATATTTACAAAATAAAAAAGGTGTTTTGCTAAATTCGCAAAAAGTGGAGGCAGTCCCATTGCACAATGGTCGGAAAATTGAAATTTCCTGCCAAAATTCGTTTTTTTGTGCCAAATTGTTGGTTTTCCACTGCAGATGATTATGACATATAAGAAAAGTTTGGTACTGACAAAGGGCTGTCTATAAACCTTGTAAACTGAGGTAAATGTTTTGTGTTTTCGGATAAACGTAAATAACTCGTTAGTGGAACGAAAAAACGATTACTGTTTTCAGCAAAGATGCACATAAAAGTAAAACGCTTCTTATGGCTTTGAGAGTTAGTTCGCGATTTGTCCGCAGAGATGGCGCACGAATCTAACTGTTGATAGGAGCTCTCAAGAGATATGGTTTCTTCAGCAAAGTTGTAAAGCTATTCAATTCAAACAAAACTACTGAAGACGAAACGATTTAGCAAATCTCGATTGTAGAGCCAGCAAATGTTGATTCAGTTTTCTATGGTCTTGTTTGTAAAAAACTGTTTTAAAACGGTGCTTAAGCAATTCAATGCAATCATTTACAACATTTCCTGTTCTAGGTTGTATGAAAAAACTCACTAAATCGATCTTATGAACTTCCTCGTAAGACATTGCTTGCTTCTTCGTAAAACACTTGAATAAAACTTCAGAACTGTAAAGCACACATAAAACTTAGTTTCCTCCACATACACAAGCAATCAGACCGACTCAGAGGAATGAACTAGAATCAGTCAGCCATAAAAGACATAAGAGCCGCATGATTCAAGAGTATAACAATATGTGTGAAATTGCGGGTTTATGCGTGGGAGTAGTTGTGAGATTGAGGTTAACACAATGCAATTTTGTGTATGAAACACCTAACTGCAGTGTTGGAAAGTTCGACCATGAGAACCTCCATTTGTTTATGACATATCCGGTACAGAGCTTCTACTTCGGCTGTAACTGGCGAGTAAATGCCCAATTGAAAGCTCGAACCATTTGTTTAACTCTGGCAGTGATATTTGTGTTTGGTGAGAGAAGTTTGCGTGTGGTGTTTCATGGCCGTGTTTTCATGAAACAAATACTGGGAATCATTTTTTGTGATAATAATTCATTTTTTTATTCGGTTAAGTATGATTTCACATGAATAATCGCTATGTCTCTTAGCGATGTTGTAATGGGTTAACAAAATAAATTTCAGAAAAAAAACTTTGGGTTGGTAAAAAAACATCAATACACGCGAAAACCAATTTATTGCTAATATTAACCTTTTCAAACAAAATGAAAAAAATATTTTTTTTACTTAAGTGTGTACAACTGAATAATCACACTATTTTTGCGTTTTTCCAGTTCATTTTAGACCCTAATTGCGTTGATAAGTCTTCATAAAACTCCAAAAAATTACATCAAAAATAAAAAATTTTAAATTACCTTTTTCTACAAAAACGCAAATTTTACTCAAACTTTTAACATATGTTTTAAACAACGTATATTCTAATAAACCAGTTAATCTAATAATTTCACGTTTTTTAGTGTGTTTTGAACCAAATTACTATAATATACGAAAAACATTGTTGATAAATCACCCAAAAACTCAAAAATTCCAAAAAAATGGATAATTTTTAATCATCTTTTTCTACCAAAACGCAAATTTTCCGCAAGTTTTTTACACATATTCTTGAAGGGCACAAGTAGGGCTCTCAGACACACTATCAGGTGCTGTGCTTACACGCGCTTACATTTAATGTTTTTGATGGTCAAAATTAGGAAAATTACGCATATTTTCAATGTGGCCTGCGACTGACTCTGTAGGGTTAATCCAAAATATTCAGAAAAACGTTTTTTCTCCGTTTCAGAAATAGGTAACTTTGAAGGCATTTTTCAGCATGAACCGTGTTTTGTATCAAGATTTCATTCAAAAATTATGAAAATATAGATAAAATACTACAAAATCATGTGCTCAAAACATCCTGAATATGAAATTCGCATTTTGGTAATTTTGGCCACTCTTTTATATAGGGACCGTCTTATGTGCATTGGCCGACGGGTACATCAATCGGTACAACACTTTGTACTTATAAGTTCCAGTTCGAAATACATCGACTCACAAATTTTGGTCGAAATCGGAGATGGTCGATGCATTTCCTCGGACACTTGACATGGAATGACCCATATTATACTGCAATTAAAAACACGCCTTACAATGTTTTCCCTTTGTGATAAAATCGATGGAGACGCACGATTACTGATACTTGATATACCGGGGAGAAAGATGCTGTGATACATTTTCCAGAATATAATCAACACAGCTTCGTTTCAAGTTACTACGGAACAGAAATAAAATACAGATAAATCGATCCATTAGGACTAGCGTACTAGCAGTATTTACTTCGCCCCCGGTTGAGATTAAAAGCCATATTTTTTGCTGCAGAAAGCAGACGACATCTTTTGATTCTGTTGTGCCGGCATACGGCACGTACAGTACTTTCGCAGGTACATATTGCTGAGGCAATCACAATCTGTCGCAAATATTCAATCATAACTCTGGAACAGCTCTTACCTTCTCGTTATGCCTTCTAGCTAATTTGCAGCAAACCAAATGGAAAATCCACGTGGATTATGGGTGGCACGTATTCGCCCTAATTGGCGAAGTTCGTTTCGTTTGCGATCGGCTTCCAGTAGAGTTACCAAGAACAATCCGATTTAGCACCTTTCACCCAGGTTATTAATACTCGCCTACGTAACTTACTTCAGGCCTACGTTACTCTGCTAACTTCGGCTACTGGAAAAGGTGATTAGTACACTGTGATTTCACGGCCTCTGTTGAGGTGTAATAAATAATCTGAATTTGGAGCGATTACATGACTAGCACTAGGACATAAAAGTTTCTTTAAAAAATTTAAAGATGAATAGCTTTTAACACCTACGCCTCACTAATCTACTCTGAATACTAATAGGTGTTCTATCTCTTACTTTTGAAGAGAGAGCAAAAGATTACCAATTTTATTTAGAATTTAAACACTTCATCGTTGGATTCATTATTTACATACATTTAAGTTAACTTTTTATCCACAAAATAGTGAAAAAAATGATCCTTTATGGTACTTCTCCGTGCTCTGTCAGATAAAATATTACATTTTACGGGTTGACTAATTTTGCTGACACGCACACAAAACACAACACAATTGTCGCCGGTAAAAGACGCTTTTCTCCAATTTTCCACGGATCCGGGCTTCTACACCTCGATGTTTCGCAAAGCAAGTGCTGATGCACGATGACGTTGGCTTTTTTTCAGTAGAAGAGTTTCCGGCTTTTACTCGCCGAGACTAAATGTGTGTAGGAAAAAAAAAGAAAAGGAAAATGGTGATCATGAAGGTTTATTTCTCTGTAGGTACGATAGGACCGGCTCGTGTCTTTGCAAGGGTCGCTTCCGTTGCGCCTCAACGCAAACCTTCAACCGGTGAGGTTACTGTGTTGGACAAGCGGAGAGGCAGGAGAGGTGGAATGCGATAACAAGGGCTGCGAATCGTACCGTACGTACTGCGAACTAGTTGACCACGTGATTTCGAAGTGGCAAGAAGGGGTTTTGTTTGAGTTTTAGATGAACTGAAGCGTCTAAACAAACGCTTTTTGACTTTTGACAGTCAGTTCAGCAGTGGCTGGTAATGCGTGTTCCCGTGTTGGCGTGTATTTTTTTTTTCTTCGATGAAGTATGTTTGCATCGAAAGATATACATACATAAAATTTGTTTTATAATTTCAACATCCTGAAGTAGATACACAATCAAGTTAGAAATTGTTTAACGAACCATGAAAATGCTATATTTTTCTTTCCTTCAGAGAAAATGATCACATGATTATCATTATAAACAAATGGGAATCAAAGTATCATCAATATTGTCAAGTTTTCTGTCAATTACTTGTGCAATGAGGCTGGTAAAAAGCTATTCTTTTCCGACTTGAATATTTCGGTTGCTATTTATTATTGTCTACTGAGCTCATGTGGATTGTTGGTAAGTTCTTTTTCTATTTTATAGGTAAAAATATTTTAATGTCTTGTTCTGATTTATCGTACATTTATTCCAAAAAAAAAACGATTTAATTGAATAACTGTAAACGAATTCAAAGTGATAGGAATCAACTATTTTCTCTAGATAGAGAAAATATATGGATAACATTAACAGCTACAGAACAGAGGAGCGTGTAATATTAAAAATTTAACGAAAGCCTCTGATGTGACTTCGTTTTATTTTTGTCAATACATTTCTGAAATTCAATTCACTTGAAATCATTCGGGAGGCAGATAACGGAAAACGTTGGCCAAGCGTCTAGCGCTGCCAATTCCTTAATTCGCTTCGCCAACAACGGTAACACGTAATCGATTTTAGTTTGCTATGCTTTTCGGAATCACGTGGCCACCAGTTCGTTCCTATATTTGATCCTGCACTAGGTATACTCACTGGAATGTAATCCCGCTAATGCTGCTCATGTAACAAAGTCAACATGGTCTTTCTGTCGTTTAACTGCTTTTCCTACTTCAAACATTCCATTCAGTTTGCTTTAGGCCGGTCAATGTTTATTCCATTCGCTGCAATATGTTTATTTTGCAAAATTTATCCACACTTCGAGGGTATATCGGATACTCGTCTGCCTTACTTTCAATCCATTACAAAGTTTAGCGCAGACAAACTTCTAAAAAAATACACTACAAGCTATCGATTTTTCCTTCATTCACTTTCTTTTCAAAGGCAAACTCTGCAGACGTGCCATTCTGGCCAGAATACATACGTAAGGATATAAGTCATTTTATTGGCGTGCCTTAATCCTTTACCGGTTTGCTTCTTTCTCCCCCCCAGTAGTGCTTCGTTATTTTATCCAATCACTTCGATTCCGTTTCAACTCGACGTTGTTGTTCACACAGAAGAGTTCCACTCACTCGCCACCATGCATTCTGGTTGGCAATCTGGTTCAATCTCGCTTTATGGTTGACGACGCATGGTGAAATACGTGGTGTGCACGTGGTATAAAACTATATGACAAAACAGGCGGAAAAAAAAAAGAAAAATGAAATGGGGCCATCCCGTCGCGGTCTGTGCCAATATTTAAACTGTGTGTTTTCATACCGACCTCAACTCTCTCAGGATATTCGTTTTTAAACAGAAAAAAAATTGTCTCGATCCATCACTGCTGCGAGAGTATATTCAATTGAGACTGATTATAAAATACGTTATGTTTGGTTTATGAAACTGTTTAAGGACGTGATTTTCTGTTTTGCTATGTTGTTGGTTTATGCAATGAAAAATAATGGTATCTAATGCTCGTAAAACATTGTTAATTGCAAGGTTCGGCCTCGAAGTATTCTCGGATGTTGTGAGCGTAACTTCAGTGTGAATGAGAAGCAGAAAATACGTATAAGAAATGTATAATTTCGTATCCTTCTTATAGGAAGGAGATTTTATCCGTTCAGATAGTTTTGAAAGGAAATGAAAACTGAAGTTTTAATATAATCTATTATACAGAAATGTTTTATAACCATTCCCTGTGCAAAACCAACTACTGAGTTGATTCATATAAATATTGAAAAAAAGTGTAAATTTTTAGGAATTTAAAAACCTTTTTAGGGGGAAAAAAATATTTAAGGCACCACATGGTGAAGCATTTTATTTGCAAGGATGGCAGAGAAAAGTACAAACTGTTTACACAACATTTGTTTGTTTACATGTATACTTTCTAATATTTATTTTCTACTTGCGAATAACAAGGTCGCCCATTGCTTTGAAAATAATTGAGTCTTTTTGTGTGTGTGTAGCTTTTCTCTTCTATCTTATTTTTAGATGAAAGTTTTCGATGTTTTGGAATTATCTCAATAATTTAAGCCTAATTGAGTTTGAAATTGTGCCCATTATTTAAAGTGTGTGGAGCTCTTCGCCATAAATCCTCTTGGATTTATTATTGTATTCATGTTGTTCTATTCTTTTATGTAAAAAGAGGCATTAAAAATACTACCCTTATGTACAATGTTAAAGTGCAATAACTCCTGCTAGAATTGATAGATTTTTCAAATAATTTGTGATATTATCCTACACCGAAAGTACTTCAAAACGTATGGTCACAGTATATGGCAAAAAGGTAATATGACGAAAAAAATGCATTTTTCTTCTAAAGATCGTCAATTTTTCAGGGTCATCCTACTCTTCTCAACATCACTAGAAAAAATATCTAAATATAGCGTTTTGTAGAGCAACGCAAGACCTTTAATGTCATGTATAACCCAAGTGTGCCAAATGGGGTAAAACGGCCCTAGAAGGTTTTTAAAAAAAAAACGTTAAAATCACTAAAATCACTTTATTTCCTGCTAGAATTAATAAATTTTGCTGAAAATTTTGATAATCAGTCTACCTTACCAGAGCTACCTACTTTATCAAAAGATACGCCATTTGGGGTAAAACGTTCCTTGAAGATTGTTTTATAGAAAAATGCCGTCAAAGTCACCGAAACTGCAAGAGCTCAGGTTAGACTTGATAGATTTACTAAAAATTCAGATTATCACTCTAGCTAAATACGAACTCAAGGGCAAGATGGAAAAAGTGACAAATAGATTTACATGACGAAAATATATATTTTTTTCTTAGAAAAAACTTGGCGATTTTCGGGGTGTTATTTTACTCTATAGAAAACAGTCCAAAACGCGAAGTTAGCATTTGATAAAACAACTGAAGAGCTTATATTTGATATCAAATCCAGATGCATCATTTTGAAATTGACCAAAAAGGACTAAAGTTTTTTTTGACTTTTTCACTAAGTTCAAGAAAAACAACAAACAAGGTGAAAGATATCTATTGAGTCTAGCAGGATATATAGTGATTTTAGCGATTTGGCTTATACATGACAATGAAGCTCTTGAGTTGCTCTACAAAACGCTATATTCAGATATTTTTAGCGTGTTGAAAAGAGTAGAATGACCCTGAAAATTGAAAAAAAATTAAGAAGAAAAATGCAATTTTTTCGTCATGGTACCTCTTTGCCATATACACTGGGTTTTTTCACGCGGTTGGTTGTACCGCGTTGAAAAAAAACGCGTATAAAAAACCGCGTAATTTGAAAAAATCGTGTAAAAAAACTCCATTCAATAAAAAGATCCGCTTAAAAATAATAACACGTAAGTAAACATAAACTTGAAGAACAAAATGTGTTTTAGTGCTCCCAAAATGAAAACTCATTGAAGAACAAGACAATAACTTTTTTATACAGATTTTGCCATATTTTTAAGCTTTAGTTCCTTAATCGGAAGTTAATCGCAACGACCCTGGCTCGTAGCGTTGAACAATTATTAATGTATTTTTGTTCCTTTTTCCCGAATCAGCATTAATTGCCTATTAATTGATAATAACGGCATATATTTTAAAATATGCAATGTTTAGATTGATAGAACAGAAAATCTAATGAATCTTAACCATGCGATTGATTTTTTTACTTTATTAGATTTACTTATACAATAAGCTCGCTTTTTGCGCGGATTCCGGAATTTATGCGGTATTTTTTATGAAAATCGAAACTTCGATAGCGCCACGAAAATTTCCCATTTTCAAATACTTGTAACTCACTCAGTTTTCACTGGGTTTCGTTCATTCTTGCATGAAAATTAGCGATGCGTCCACTAAAATGCCGAAAATTGTGATTTTGTAATGTTAACCAACAGCTACTATTGTAAAATATATAACCTTTTTTAACGCACATTTCAATCAATCAGAGCTGAAAACAAGGCCCAATATCGGGCGAAACTCCCAGCACAGACGAAGTTTCGTTGAACTTCTCTTTCCTTTAATCGATATTTGTACTGGCCGCAATCGAAAAACATACTCTAAGAAAACAAGTTTTCACTACTATCCGGAATTATTTGGCGAGTGTTAGAAAAATATTAACTACTTCAATTATATGATTTTGAGGCACTCAAAAGCATCATTGGTGTGTCACGATCACAAAATCTGTCAAATTTGTTCAAATTTAAAACTAAAAAATATTATGTTCCATAATCGACCTCAGGCAACATTTTTTTCTGAAAAACAGCTGAAAATGACCAAATACCACCCAATATGAGTGTTTCTTTAACCAGTATGACGTTCAATCCAGAAATTGTCTCCAAATGTCATTATGTAATCCAAAATGGCAACTTCCGGTTTCGGAAAAACAACGGAAAACGACCAAATACCACCCAATATGGGTATTTCCGAAATCGGAATGATGCACTGGAACCACAAATCGACTTCAGACAACATTTTGAATTGTAAGATTGCAACTTCCAGTTGCTGAAAAACAGCCTGAAATGGACGATTCCCATTAAATATGAGTATCTGCGGTACCAGAAAGATGCACAAAAGCTAAAAATTGATCACAGACACAATCGTGAATTTTAAGATGGTGGCTTCCGATGTCTGGCAAACATCCGGAAATGACCAAATATCATTCAATATGAATGTTTTCGGAACCAGAATAACTCCCAGATGATAAAAATTGATTTCACAGGCAATTTTAAAGTCCAAAATCACGACTTTCGGTTTCTGAAAAACAGCTCAAAGTGACCAAATACCACCCAACATGAGTATCTCCGGAGCCAGAATGTTGCAAGAAGCTGAAAATTGACCTCAGACACCATCATGAGTTGCAGGATGGCAACTTCTAGTTTCTGGTTGGAGAAACACCCATATTGGGTGTTATTCGATCATTTTCGGCTGTTTCCCAGGAACCGGAGGTCGTCAACCTAGAATCCAAAATTGGGTCTGTGATCGATTTCAGCTGCTGTGTATCATTTTAGATCCGGAGATACTCATGTTAGACGGAAATCGGTCATTTTTGGTAGAAAAAACAGCCAAAAATGGCCGAGTTTAAGTAGTCTTCGGAATGTGTTCCTTTTCATAGCTAAATTACACATTTTTAAACATTACAGGCAAAGTAATGGTCCGATTGCAAAACAAATCAATAGGGTCTCATGGGGCAACTAGACCTTCAATTTGACACTGATTTTATGAAGATCGGTCCAGCCATCTCTGAGAAACATGAGTGAGATTGAACAGTCTTCAGAACACGTTTCTTTTCATAACTTTTGAACCATATGCTCAATCTTTATGAAATTCGAAAGTTAAGGGTTTTTCAGGTAGCTCGTTCATTTAAAACCATTTTTGTTCAAACCGGTTGTGTAGTTTTCGAGATAATGATGTTTCATGACTTTTACATTTTGATACATAACCTCTAAACTAAAAATCCGATTATAATGAAATTTAATAGGGTCTTATGGGGAAACTAGACCTTTCATTTGCAATTAATTTCATGAAAATCGGTCCAGCCATCTCTGAGAAAAGTGAGTGAGAATAAAAATCTGCACATACATACACACATACACACACACACATACATACAGAAAATGCACAGCTCGTCGAGCTGAGTCGAGTGATATATGCCATTCGGCCCTTTGGAGCACTTTTATACTTTCGGTTTTGCAAGTGATTGCTATACCTTTCTAGGAGAAAGGCAAAACGAGAAGGGTTCCGCCGCTTTACAGACGGTAATTTCGATGTTAACGACTGTTCGCCTGAAGAATGGCCAAAACCCTTCGAAAATGTTGAACTGGAGGATTCACTCGATGAATATCCATGCCAAATGCAGGAACAGCTTGCTTCAGTGCAACAAGTTACCCGCCAAACTAATTGCAAACGATTGCATGCTTTGGGTATGATTCAAAAACAAGGCACTTAAATTCCTTATGATTTGAAGTCAGAAGACGTTGACGTCGCCTGTAAACAATTACTCCAATGCCAAAAAAGGAAATCGCATCGCATCGTGACGGGTGATGAAAAATAAATTCATTACTCAAATACAGGTCGGACTTGATTGTCCGGAGACTCGATTCTCCGGAAACTCGATTATCCGGACTTCGATTATCCGGAGTTTTAGACTCGATTATCTGGAATTAAATTTTTTTGATGTTCGTTTTCAATTTTTATTCCGAAATTTTGCCTTTACCATCCCTTCTGGCATATTTGTTACCATTTAAGTCACTTTCGGCATGTTCGGGATAAGTTCGAATTGAGTGAAAATAATCAATGTCCAATTTATTTTTTTTTTGCTTCTTAAGATTCTACCCCCTTTTGCCTCAGAAGTAACTTCTGGTTACGCCACTGCATCATACAAGTAAAATAAAGAAAAAAAATATTTATTTTATTTTCGTTAATCGCAAAATTTCAGTATTTTTTGTGTGATTCGATTATCCGGAAAACTCGATTATCCGGAATGAAAATTTTTTAATGTTTCGGATAATCGAGTCCGACCTGTAAATGGAAATCATGGCGACTACCCGGTCATACTTCTATGTCTTCGGCTCTGCCGAATGTACAAGTTGCGGTTCTTTTTATTATTACACGCTTAAACCGAACAAAACCATCACTAACCACAAAACGACCAAGAAATAGTGATTCTACTGTATAACAACGCTCGGCCTCCTACTGCCAAAGTCATTAAAACTTACTACACGCAAAGGTTGGATGATGCGGAACCACATCAATATTGTTTTGAGTTGGCGCATCTCCTGTGTAATTTTTAAACCAGTAGTGGAAATGTGTGTTGTTCATAACGCATTCGATGCTCTAGCGTATTTTCAATGTATTAGACAGCTCAGAATCGTTACACTTATAAAGTTCTAACAGGTGTTAGAATCGTAATGACGATTTGTACTGGTGTTGGTAATATTTATCAGAAGACTGCTATCGTTAAAGCAGTGCAGCCAGTAATCAATGATTTTGATACTGACTAGAATGCAAATACCCATTAACTGATCGATTCACTTTTAAAATCCAGTCATTCAAATCCATCATCCAAGCAATAACAATTAAAAAATATTGTCAGCGTCAGTAAATCCTGTTAAAACAAGGTTTGCTATTGGATGTTTCGTTTACTGACGTTGATTAGGAATGCATTCCTATCTCACAACTGCACGAGCCATATGATTACAATAGACTGCCAGTTGTCCTGTCGTCCTGGTGTCAACGTGAGGCCCTTCAGAGCTGATACGATGGTTTCCAGGCCGCGGCGAGGCAAGGGGTTGGCAAAGGTCCAACGAGCTGCCCGGGAAAACAATATGTTACTAAGAACAGAAGAGATAATACGAATCGGAAGAATCGGCATGAACCTAGGCAACAAAATAAGGACTACGATTGGAAACTTGGAACATGAAACTGCAAATCGCTCGACTTTAGCATGTGACAGGATAATCTACGATGAGCTGGATATACTTCGGAGCCGTAGCGCTGCAGAAACTTTGTTGGACAGGACAAAATGCAGGAAAAAGCGGGCACCGGGCGGCTACTTTCAACAAGAGTTGTTGCACCACCAGCAAGCTGAGAACAGTTTTCATAGTACTAGAGGAAGCTACTCGCAGCTGGAGCAGGTCTAGAATAGCTGCTTGCGATGAAACGTGAAAGTCGTCATTGGTCATTGAATACTCAGGTCGGACAGGCAATGTACAGATTGACAATCGAGCCAGATAGTCTGCACGTCGTGTCTAATGAAAAGGGCCATCGGTGCGTGAGCTTTGCCGCCTCCCGACAGGTAGTCTTCCCGACAGGTTCTTCCCCGACGTCATCAACGTTGGCGCCTACCGCAGTGCGAATATAGATTAAGACCACTAGGGTAGCTGTATGCATACACTCAAAATTCTCAATGGTGTCAAAGTCCCGGCGAGCTCGAGCGAGGCGACCAAATATTGAACAACTGCGGGACGCCGTGGTTGCACAGGAATACCTGCGGGATGCACTGCTACAGATAGTTGGAGGTACAAGGGTCATTAAAATGGCTGGTTTGACGGCGAATGCATACATTTAGTTTCTCCTCGACTCGCAGCACGCAGCACGGGCGAGAATGCTGCAACACCGTACCAGAGTTTTGAGCAGAAGACAACAGGATTCCAGGCCCCGATTTCCTAGAGGCGATTGGCCGGCTGAAAAACAATAAAGCTGCTAGAGTGGACCAACTGGAGTGCTGCAATTACCGGGCAATGACTCTGCTAAACGGCGAAATTTATGGGTGCCCGCACCACTACGGATCAGATATTCGCGGTTTGGTCATCTTTTCATCGATTTCAAATCGGCACATGACATAATCGATCGAGACCAGCTATGGCAAATTATACATTACTACGGATTTCCGGAAGAACTAACGGGATTGGTCAAAGCGACGATGGATCGTGTGAGGTGTGTAGTTCGAGTATTAACGCAGCTAAGTTTCAGTACGGTTGAACTGAAGTTTACGAAAAATGTGACAGCTGTCATATTTTTTGACCAAGCATTTAGTGATGCTGTTCTCGGCAATAAATTTATCGAGATTTGACAGTAAATTCTAAGTGTGTACTTTCGCGTTTAGCATTCCAGAAGAAAAACGGGAAAAATGTTCAAATACATTCCAATAAAAGTGTTTCTGAAATCAATATAACGTAAAGAAAACGAAAATTGATGTCTGACGTCGTTTCAAAAACACTGACTAGGGTAGAAGCACCAGTTTTGGCCATGATAGAATAAAATTGATAATTGTGAGAAAGTATCTCAAATTTCTCCTATTTCTAAGTCTCCTATTGAAACTGCGGATATTCTTCGACAAAGTATTGCAAACTGTAGCAAACAAATTTGCGTATTTTACTTTGAATAAGGGAACTAAGAAATACCGCCCAACGATTAACCCAAAGAAGAGAAGGAGGAGTTCTATGCGCTTCTGGAGAAGACGCATGCCCAGGACACGACATCAAGATCGTCATTGGGGATGCAAATGAACCAGTCGGGCAGGAGAATTTCTTCCACCCCGTGATTGGTAGAGAAAGCCTCCACTCTACTACGAACGACAACGGCCTGAGGCTTGTCAATTTCGCTGCAGCCAGAGGCATGGCTATTTGTAGCACTTATTCTGCACGCCGGAATATACGTAAGCACACCTGGAGGAATCCAAACTCCAGAACGACAAGAAGGATACAGTTGAACACCCTTTCCCCCCTGGGTGTCACCCCCACCCGATTACAGTGAAATCAATTTGTAATCAAAAATTGTGCAAATTAGCACGTTCGTTTTCAATTGCACTTAATCTACCCATTTTCGAAAAAATGGGTGAGATCATACTCTTAGGAGCAAATTTATATAATTTTCGACGGTTTTACCATGACCTTCACCTAATTGATAGTTATTCTCACGGGTATCACTCTTCTGAAGGTGATACGTATGGAAATTTTCCTCACGGGTGTGGACGGGGTTAAGAAAGCAGTGAAAAAGCTGAGTAACTGCAAGGCAGCTGGTAAGGACGGCATTCCAGCCGAACTTTTTAAAGTCGGGAGCGAACAGCTGTATCGTGCTTTACACCGGGTCATGCTGAGAGTGTGGTCCCATGAAGAATTGCTCTCCGACTGGTTGGAGGGTCTCATATGTCCGATCTACAAGAAAGGCCACCGCCTGGACTGTAGTAATTATCGGGGCATAACCCTTCTTAACACCGTTTACAAAATTCTATCCCGTATTCTGTTCCATAGACTGAGGTCGTTGTCAGAGACCTTTGTTGGCGATTACCAATGTGGTTTTCGAGGGGGACGCTCCACTACGGACCAAATGTTCACCCTGCGACAGATCCTCGATAAATTTCGAGGATTCTATCTGCAGACGCACCATCTGTTCATTGATTTTAGGGCAGCGTACGATACAGTTAAGAGAAGTGAGCTATGGTGAATTGTTCTCGAGCATGGTTTCCCCACAAAACTAATTAGGCTGATACGTGCCACCCTTGAAGGTTCTACATCATGCGTCAGGATAGCCGGTGAGATATTGGACTCCTTCGTGACGTTAGATGATTTGAAACAGGGAGACGGGCTTTAAAACTTATTATTCAACATCGCATTGGAGGGTGCTGTACGGAGTATCGGCGTGCAAAGAAGCGGTACCATCATTACGAAGTCTCACACGCTTCTAGGTTTTGCGGACGATATCGACATCATTGGTATCAACCGTAGAGCAGTGAAAGAGGCCTTCGGACCTCTCAGGAGGGAAGCTTCGAGAATAGGGCTCATTATTAACTCTGCCAAAACATGGTGACTGGTAGAAAACGTGGTAGTCCGACGGATGTTTGTACTAAGTGATGCTAGATAAGGAAACTTTGGAAGTAGTCGAAGAATTTATTTATCTGGGTACATTAGTGACATGTGACAACGAGGTTAGCCGTGAGATAAAAAGGCGAATGGCAGCTGCAAACAGGGCCTTCTACGGATTGGGTAACCAACTGAGGTTCCGGAGTCTGCTAACCCGTACTAAACTTGAACTTTACAAAACACTAATCCTTCTCGTGGCCCTCAACGGCCATGAAGCATGGACGTTGAAAGAGGACGATCGGCGAGCTCTTGGTGTTTTTGAGCGTAGGGTTTTGCGTTCAATCCTTGGCGGCAAACTAGGAAATGTTGTTTGGCGCAGACGCATGAACCATGTGCAAATTGGCGGATATAGTTGAGCGGATAAAACACAGCAGGTTCCCATTGCAAGCTAAAATGCCGGAAGAACGACCAGCGAAGACTATATATAGCAGGAATCCCGATAGAGGCCATCGACTGTGAGGTAGGCCCCGCACTCGTTGGATGTGTGCTGTCGACGAGGATGCCCGCGAAATAGGTGCTACGGGAGATTGGAGGATAGCAGCCCAAGACCTAGTGACATGGCGACGTATTCTGGATTCGGCATTGAACCGATAATCGGTCTGTCGCCATAAAAGTAATAATAAACGAACTAGTTATACTTTCCCCAGTTTACTATACAGTCTAACGTTTCATAGAGCATAAATTTGTTTAAGTTTATCCATTTCTAAAACAAATTTTGTTACCAGCATCAAGCACAACTTATTACAGCACATGGATAATAAATAGATATTTTGGTATTATTTTTCTCTACAATATACAAATAAACAACAGCTTCCAAAAACGTTCACTGATCCCACTGGTATTCTGTCTCACTCATTCTCAAAAAAAATCCGTACTTTGTTTGAAAGTTTATCTAGATAAAAAAAGTTGTCGAAGGATAACTTTTGGAAAATTGTCAAATTTTCATTAAAAAATATTGAAAAATTTAATTTGAGATTCTATACTTAAAAATATGAATTTCAAAAGCGAAAAATGTTCTTAGAAACTTAAGGCTTCTAGATAGACAGTTTAGTTGCATAAAACTATTGTGAATATTTCAAAATAGAAGCTTTTAAGTGGGAAAAGTTTTTCCTACGAAAACTTCTTCATGCCATCATGTTTTACATATTTTGTTTTTCAATGCCTGTACATCGCATGGACGTTCGGTAATAACAAGAGTTATAGACAAGTTGCCAAGGAATGGCTTCGAGGAATTTGTCTGCATTTTCGTTAAAAAATATTGAAAAAAAAATGAATATCAGATCCTCAATTGAAAGATTAGTTTAAAAAAAGTGATTAAGGAAAACGTTCATCACAGATTTCTTTTGACATAAGTTTTTTGGAAAGACAGGGTAGTTGTCTAAAACTTTTCTGAACATTTCAAAATAACATTATCAAAGAAAAAATTCTCTAACAGCTAACTTTGTACTGCTTCTTCCACTAAAGATAAAGTTATTATCTTGGATTCTGGGATGCTATTTTACTCATATTTTTCATCATATCAAAAATATCCATAATTTATTCTTCCGAAACATCTTTTTAACCATCATGAAATACAAACACATCAGACATTTAATTTGCTTCACATCATTGTAAAGATTGGTCTAGCATCTTTTGAATCGAATTGAATCATCCACCTTCAATTGCTCTTAGCCATATATTCCTGTCGCTTTTGTCCATCCTAGAGATTTTTTAACATCAAAAATTTTCAAACATTTTGTTGAATGTGCAGTTACCAACATCTATTGACCAAAAAAAGATCTTTTCATTTGTTTGCTCTTTACAAACTTAATAATAGATTACTTCCACAGGATTCGGAAAAAACGTTTAAGAATTGAATATTACTCTAAGTTGCTAATTAGCTTGTTTTTTCCAAATATAAAAACTTGAGCTAGCGTGATAAATTAGTTCTCCATTATCTACCAATCTTACACGATAAACTGTCGTCAACAGTAGGCAATTACACTATCGGCGTGGTTTTAATTATTCACGCAAACGATGCACAAAACTTACAACGGGCGTGTGAAAAGAGTAAATACTTCAACTCAGAATACACCTCAAGCATGTACTTCTAATTACAATGTATACATTGTATAATTGCATAGAATTACACATTATTCCCCTCGTGACTATTTTTTTACTGTTTGCACTGACTTTTCTTGATGACGACAATAAGAAACCATTTTGCGGCTATTACTGGAGAGAGCTGAGGTGATGACGAAAACTGAATAAAATTACTTTTTTAATTGCCACCATGAAATTATTCTGCAATATTTTTTTCAGAAAACCACGAATGCGCATTCACTAGTATACTTGCTATAATAATTAAGTCGGGTTGAAGAGTTATAAAAAAGCGAAATCATTTTGTGTACCCGCAGTTTTTACGTGCAGAGATCAATTTTCTTCCCGGCCAATGACTTCGCATAACCTGCATCCATTCGACTAAGGTTTTCGGGCACCAATTTTACGGTTCAACTGTGTCACATTAGTATTCAGTACGCGGCAAAATAGATAACAAACTAATAGAAGGATGGCATTTGATCCCGCCGTGGCAAGCAACGTTGTTATTTATGATCCAATCACGTGTCAGCATATTATCACTGGTACCTACTGTATTCGGAAAAACCCACAAAATTCACATTTAATCGTAATCACTTTTCAAGTTTTACAATCTCCAATCAATGCACTGACTCAGTGCAATAAATCTTGCAGTGCCATCACGTATCCTTTCTTCGTGCTGTAGTGTAGGGGAAAGCCTAGAATGACGTAAGCACTATTTTCCGAACCAAACTTTCCAATCAATTCGAAGAGGCTCCGGTGCTCTAGCGTCGTCGCCGGCGTCAGGAAAAACTGTCAATTAGGTACGATCCATCGGCAGCAATCAAAAGAGTCGGGAAGTTAGGCTGGAGCATCAAACTGGTGGGTGACAATCGATGGGGGCCTTCACTATGTAATTAATAACGGCGAAACACGACCGAACTAGCGGGAACAGTTAAAACGAAAGCGGACACGACGGACTGGACTGCGAGTAAGCCGACGGCGGCACCGACAACGGGAATGCAGAAACAAATGCGCTAGATTCAAAACTTTCCTTCTTGTTCGTGTCACACAGGTGGCGGATTGGAGGAAAGGACCGTCGTATTGTTTGTTGTTTATGAGGCGGTAGTGAATACTAGTAGCAGGTTTATGTACGTGGATTGTGCAGGAATGGGAGGAACGGTAGGCTGGCTAAGGTGAATGTGTGTGACGATTGTGTGTGTGTTTGAACTGCACTGTCAATGTGTGGGTGTATGGTATGTGTTATGTTTCGTTGTGCGTGTTGTTTCCTGTTCGGCGTTTCGATATAAACTGAGTCCGCGACTACTGCTGCCGGGGGAAGTCCTTCAAATGAATGCTGACTACAGTTGTGTTCAGGCTCGGCCCGGGCTCCCGGCTTGCGGTGGCACCAGTAAAGGACGAGCGTGTTCGGATGTTTTCGGAAGCAAGATAACTTCGGGAAAATCATATGGCACAGAAGCGCATCGTTTGCTCAATGAAAAGCTTGATTGGCTTCAATGGTTGTAGGAAAACACAAACAGAGAAGCTTTTACTACACAATTGATGATGAAATTTCGGAGAAAAGAAAGCTCAACTCGTAAATGCGAGTACGTCGATGTTTCAGAAAACGGACGCGATGGTGGGATCGTATTGGAGACGAAAAATTAATTATATAAATCAACGCGGCCATTGTTATTTTTCAGAAGTTCGTTATAAGCCTAACGAAATGCATACAAAATTTCGGAGGTTGTTTCAGCTAAATAGTATATGTATTCATAATCCTCCTATCAAATGAACAATTTCATGCCAACTTATTTGAGGAGCTGCAGCGCCCTTTCTGATTATCAGCAAAGCTAGTGCGATGATAGATTTTAGTTTTTCGAAGGAATTATTATGTTTAACTTGCAAAGTTTTAGTCTAAGATTGAAATTCCCAATTATTTTCTAATCATAATAAAAAATGCAATTAATTTCAGAAAAAAATTAGGTACAGATCGGATTCGAATATCAGTAATGTCCAAAAATTTTTTCACTCCGAATAATCAAATTTTCCGGATAATTGAATCACCAATTTTTTTTACAAATTTGTCGTTAACGAACGTAAAATAAATATTTTCTTCCGTTATGTTACTTGAATGATGCAGTGGTGTAACCAGAATTATTTGAGGAGAGACATGTCCCAAACCATAAAAGGACAGAAATGGTAACTAATATGTTGACAGGAATAACAAAGGTGTAATTTGAAAAAAAAAATTAAAAACAAACAGAAAAAAAATTATTCCGTATAATCGAGTCCAAAATTCCGGACAATCGAATTTCGGATAATCGGCTCTTCGGATAGTCGAGTCCGACCTGTATATTTAAAAAAAAGTTTTTCAATTAAAATTAAACAAGCTTTAGCTCCTCATCAGCAGGAAGTGGTTTTCTTTTGAAATTTTTTGTTTTGGTTTGAAACGAGCGACACAGAGAAGTGTTTTTGCTTAAAAATATCTTTTTGAGCTATTCATACAAAATATTATTTACAAAAATGATAAAAATTCGCAACTATTGCACACCTGCTGTCAAAAGGAATTGTTTTTTAAAATGTTTATAAATATTTATAACTCAAAGTAGCGAGAATCGAGCATTTTTCAATTGCTGAGCTACTTTATGCTAGTTTAATGTCTCCTGTGTTGCTTGGAATAAAGGGTTTCATAACTTCAAAACATATCTTATTATTTAAATATAAAATTCATAATTTTTGACGTAGGACTGCGTTTTTGTTTTCTATACTAGATTACACTTTGTGAAATTGAAAATGAAACTGGCAAATGTTGCGTCAGATTTCAAACGATTATAGCGAGCGAACGACTTAATGCATCTTAGTCATTTATATGTCGGTGTATAGATAAAATGTGTAACAATTTTTTGCTATAATGTTCAACATTGTTGCTTTACTGCTTAATGGTGGAAAAAAGTCAAAAGTTCCAAGGTCAAGCTTTCCCATACATTCCCCTCGTTATTGGCTTGCTCCCCGAGCACAGATAACAATAACATGGACGAAATAAATTACACTGCCTACATATTTTGACTCGACAAAGTGCTTTGGTTTGTTCCTTTTTCTCCAAGCTGTGTGGCCACGCCTTAATGGCAAAAATCTACGCTGAACTCGATACAAAAGACTGCGTGTAGAAAATTCAGCTTCAGTCTAGTTTGTCACACAACAGCGAGTGGAGTATAGCTGTTAGAGGTACGCGACATTGAGCAACGAGAGCTTCTAGGCAGTGCTGAGCATGTTACCTTCATTTTGCGTACGGCAGCAACAGTTACCATCGTACGCTGCAGGAAAATTGCTGGCACAGCTACTGAAGGGCACAGCGGAGAGCAAATTTTATGCGCGGCCAACAAAATATTCAATACTACCGGTGATGGTGCGATCATCAGCGTTCTGTAGCACGAATTTTAGTCTGAAGATTATGGAATCGGTTCTTTTCAGAACTATAGATGCTTGAAGATACAAGGGTAATGAGAATTGTCACAACTACTACTAGGGTAAAATTTTCATGTATTCATGCATCGTTAGTTTTACAATAACGACCATCAAATATAAACGGTAGTGTTTCCTATGAACAGTTTATCGCAGCATATAATATATACATTTAGTCCTACGTCACCATTTCATACAACCCCTAGGGTTGTATACCTTGTAGTATTTCATTCCTTTTTGAGGTGTATTCGACTGTAGAATAGCCAAATATCATTTAGTATTGGTATTTCTGGAAGCGGGATGAAGTCCAAAAGTAGGTCATCAACTTCAAATGTTATTTTTTAATTTTGAGACGACAGCATCTCATTTCTGAAAAAAAGCCGAATATGGTCATTACGATGCAATATAGATACTTCCGGATTCGGAATGATTTCCAAACGCTCGAATCCAATCACAGACATTATTTTGAATCTCGGATGGTGACTCCCGCTCTCTGGAACGGATTTGATTGTCAAACATCTCCCAACGTGGGTATTTCGGAATTTAAAATACTGACCAGAGGCTGGAAATGAACCATAGATGCTGTTTTGAATTTCAAGACAGCCTAAAATGAATAAATAGCATTCAGTATTTCCAGAAACGGGATGATACTCTAAGGCCAGAATCCAACAGCAGATGCTATTTTGATATCTCAGACCAGATGGCGAGTTCTGATTTCTGAAGACGGCCTTTTATCGATGACAATACACCTTGGATTTCAAAATGGCACCTAGGGTCGAATTTGTGCCTCTAAGCATCATCCCGATTTAGGAAATACCGTTCATTATGGAACACGTTTTGCCATGCTAATTTATAGAGTTTAGGGAATCAACTTGAGAAGTTTCTAAGCAACTAAATGTTCCGATAAAGTTGATTTTTCACAGAATTCTATTCAGCTTATAACTTAATAAAACACTAACCGCATTTTCAAGTTCAAATTTGATGATTAAACCCCGAGAAGCAGTTTCTAAACAGAACGCTGTTTAACTCGAAAAGGAAACTTCAATAAATATGGAAATTTATGATAACCTTACCTTACCAATCAGGCGAAGGCCTGTGTGGCCTTAGCTAAAAGCCGACGACTGACTGCGTAGGCTGCGAAGATCTCCTTTCACTTGGTCAATCCAACGAGCACGTTGCGTGCCACGACGCCACGTTCCTAGTGGGTCGTTATCCAGAACCATTTTGACTGGGCTTCGCTCCGTCCAATCGCGTAATTTTGTCTGAGGACTGGTGTTCATGCATATTTTGCCATAACAGATCTCGTTCGATTGTGTCATATCATAAGCTACTCTGAGGTAGATGAATAGGTGCTACATGGTTACGTTGTTCTCGCTGCATTTCTGAAGTACTTGCGCAGTTCAGAGATTTGTTTCGTTGGGGCGCAGGCCCCTATAAATCCCGCCTGGTGTTGCTTCACGAATCTTTACGCAATAAGTGATAGGTGGTAACATGGAAGGTGGAAGAGTACCTTCCACCTTTTTCGACAGTGTTTGTCATAAAGGTTTGATTGCGAAATTGCAAACTTTCAATTTTCCATTTTTTCTAATTAAAATTTTAAAAAATTATCTTACTGATCGAACCCTGCAGGTTGTCTATCAGAATTCAAAATCTGATAGATTTTCCGTCAGAGCAGGTGTGCCTCAAGGTTCAGTCTTGGGTCCAGTCCACAGTGGGGAATCGCTGGCTATCAGCCAAAAACTTTTTTTTTTCGTTAGCTGTTTCATAATATTTTTTCTTTATTGCCATAACATTCAAGTGTCTAAATCCAAAATTTGGGCGTAATATCATGAAATCTGAATTTGAGGTTCAGTCTTGGGTCCAGTCCACAGTGGGGAATCGCTGGCTATCAGCCAAAAACTTTCTTTTCGTTAGCTGTTCCATAATATTTTTTCTTTATTGCCATAACATTCAAGTGTCTAAATCCATAATTTGGGCGTAATATCATGAAATCTGAATTTTTTATGACTTTTCAAAACTTGGCGAACTGACGTTTTTTGTCTTTTTGCCTTTTTCCTAGAAAGGTATAGCAATCACTGGAAAAACCAAAGGTGTAAAAGTGGTCCCAATGGCCGAATGTCATATACCACTCGACTCAGTTCGACGAACTGAGCATTTTCTGTATGTATGTGTGTATGTGTGTGTGTATGTGCAACTTTTTTTTCTCACTCACTTTTCTCAGAGATGGCTGAACCGATTTTCATGAAATTAATTGCAAATGAAAGGTCTAGTTGTACCATAGGTTGCTATTGAGTTTCATTGTAATCGGATTTTTAGTTTGGAGGTTATGTATTAAAATGTAAAAATCATGAAACATCAATATCTCAGAAACCACACAACCGATTTCAATAAAACTGGTTGCAAATGATCGGGCTGTCTCCAAAACTCTTAACTCTTAAATTTCGTAATGATTGAACATATGGTTCAAAAGTTATGTAAAGAAAAGTTATCCTGAGGTTGTTTAAACTCACTCATTTTTCTCAGAGATGGCTGAACCGATTTTCACAAAATTAGTGTCAAATGAAAGGTCTAGTTGCCCCATAGGTTGCTATTGAATTTCATTGTAATGGGATTGTAACTTTGTCCGTTGTTAATAAAAATGTGAAATCACATAATGAAAGTAAACATATTGACTTTCTCCTAACGATCACTGGCTAATTAAAAGGTAAAAAATCATCCAAATTTTGATCCAGTTCGATGAACCGAGCATTTTCTGCATGTATGCATGTAGAGATGTACATGTGTGTGTGGGTGTGGGTGTGTACTTGTGTATACCTTTTTGCCTTTCTCCCAAAAAGGTATAACAATCACTGCAAAAACTAAAGGTATAAAAGTGCTCAAAAGGGCCGAATGTCGTATATCACTCGACTCAGTTCGATGAGCTGAGCATTTTCTGTATGTGTGTGTGTGTATATGTGTGTGTATGTATGTAACGGTCTCCGAATCTCACTCAATTTTCTCAGAGATGGCTGGACCGATTTCAATGAAATTATTTGCAAATGAAAGGTATATTTGCCCCATAAGACCCTATTGAATTTTATTGTAAACGGATTTTTAGTTAAGAGGTTATGTATCAAAATGTAAAAATCACGAAACATCAATATCTTACCGACAAATGCTTAGACCGAGCCTGAATTGACACTGGTAGAATGTATGTTGCTCACTGGATTGCAGCAACAGAACCGCTTCGTTAATGACAATGGCAGGCTGCTTGATTTGTTTTTACCAATAGTGCAGCTTGTGCAGATATTTTTGAACCACCGAGACCCTTACTGACCATGGACAGACATCATAAACCGATTGTGCTGAGATTAGATGTTGAGCTCAATTTTATTGATGAGGAAATAGAGCGGTTCGATTTTAACCAACGTGATTTCACTGTGTTGAATCAGAGCATGCAACAAATAGACTGTAATCGATTAATGACAGTAGGATCAGTTGATGCAGCCATTGATATTCTTTATAGCAAATTGTTTACAGTTTTCCGGACGAATATACCGTTGAAAAGAACTAAACAAAAACTGCACACAAATATGCCATGGTGGAACGCATATATTCGGAATCTTCGAAACCGGCTTCGGAAAGCTATAAAACGGTATTTCAAACACAGGGGTGAATCACTGAAAACTGAAATGCGTGAAATTGAGGCCCAGTACAACTCTTTGAACGCAAGATGTTTTCGTGATTACGTTCATCGCATTGAAAATGACGCTAAAGCTGACCCTAAATGGTTTTGGAAATACATCAACAATCGGAAATCAACGAAAGGAATACCTCAGAACACTCGTTACCAGGGAGTGAGTGCCTCTACGCCACTGGATTCTGCGAATATGTTCTCGTCTTTCTTTCAGAGTGTGACAAGTAATAACTCACCACCTTTGACTGAAACATACTTGAGCAGTATTCCGCAGTTCGACTTAAATATGCCTCGGATGAGCTTTTCGCCCAATGATGTTCTGCTCAAACTTCAATCCATCGACGGATCGAAAGGCCCTGGTACCGATCAATTGCCACCATTCGTTGTCAAAAATTGTGCAAGTGCTCTAGCCTTGCCTGTAAGTATACTCTTCAACCGTTCTTTGAGTGAAAAATGCTTTCCCACCGTTTGGAAATCCGCTTCGATCATACCGATTCATAAATCAGGTTCGCTCAACGATGTAGAAAATTATCGCGGAATTTTTATATTAAGTTGTTTGCCGAAGGTTTTGGAAAGCATGGTACACGATGTGCTCTACCAATCTGTTAAACATGTTATCTCAGCTGATCAGCACGGATTTGTTCAGAGGCGATCTACTACGACAAATTTGATGAGTTATGTTTCGACCCTTGTAAATCGGATGGAAAAACGGCAGCAAATTGACGCGAATTACATTGACTTTGCCAAAGCATTCGACAAGGTGCCACATACTTTAGCTGTTGAAAAGTTTAAGCGGATAGGACTTCCAGAGTGGCTGACACAATGAATTTACTCGTACCTTACCGGACGTAATTCTTCGGTGAAGGTAGGTGAAACGTATTCTACACCTTTTGAGATTTTTTCAGGAGTACCTCAAGGCAGTATTCTGGGCCCTCTGTTGTTCATACTGTTTATAAACGATCTCTGCACGAAGCTGAAATCTCCAAAACTATTGTACGCTGACGACCTCAAGTTTTACCGTGTAGTCACAACGGAGGCTGACTGTCGTGCGCTCCAAATGGATATCGACATGCTTCTGGAATGGTGTGGCTTGAACGGAATGGAAGCCAATGTGACCAAATGTTGCGTGATCTCATTCAGCCGCCTGCGTGCACCGATTGCCTTCGAGTACAAAATGGCGTCAACGAGCTTGGCCCGCACGACCACAGTGAAAGATTTAGGAGTGCTTGTCGATAGCAAATTAAGGTTTACGGAGCACATTTCTGCAGTCACGGCTAAAGCTTACTCCCTATTGGGTTTTTTGAAGCGAATTTCGAAATACTGCGACAATATTTACACGCTAAAGATACTGTATTGCTCGTTCGTGCGCAGTGTCCTGGAATATGCGGTGCAAGTGTGGGCGCCGTATCATGCAATACACATCAACCGATTAGAACAAGTTCAGAAACACTTTCTCCGATATGCTCTTCGATCTCTAAACTGGAGGGACAGAACTAACCTACCATCGTATGAAAGCCGCTGTATATTGATCGATTTGCCTACATTGTCAAGTAGACGAGTTTTCCTCCAACGTATGCTAATATTTGATGTGCTAACAGATCGAATAGATTGCGCGGACATGCTTGGAAAATTGCGATTCAACACACCCCTTCGATTGCTACGTCAACCTGAGTTTTTCCGCCGACCAAATCACCGCACTCTCTATGGAATGAATAACCCATTGGATGTCTGTTGTAATTATTTTAATGATGTGATAAACATGTTTGAATTCGGTGTGTCGAAAGATGTGTTTAGACTAAGAATTAGAACACAAGTGAAATTGTCTGTACGATGTTTTATGTCGAAGACGAAATATAATATAAATATAAATATAAACTACACAACCGATTTGAACAAAGTTGGTTTCAAATGAACGGGCTACCCAAAAAACCTTAACTTTCGAATTTTATGAAGATTGAACATGTGGTTCAGAAGTTATGGAAAGGAACGTGTTCTGGAGTTTATTTAATCTCACTCATGTTTCTCAGAGATGGCTGGACCGATTTTCATAAAATCAGAGTCATATGAAAGGTCATGTTTTCCCATAAGTCCCTTTTGATTTTTTTTTGCAAACGGATTATTACTTTGCCTGTTATGTTTAAAAATGTGGAATCCAGCTATGAAATGAAACATATTCCGAAGACTTCATAAACTCACTCACTTTTCTCAGTGATGGTTGAACCGATTTCCACACAATTTGTGTCAAATGAAAGGTCTAGCTGCCTCATAACACTCTATTGAATTTTGCTGTAATTGGACTGTAACTTCGTCTGTCGAAATGTGAAAATCACGAAACTTCATTATCTCAGAAACTACACAACCGATTCGAACAATATTGATATCAGATGAACGGGCTAGTTAAGGGTTAACTGATGAATTATAATTGAACACGTGGTTTCAAAGTTTGGCTGCCCTATACGTTCCCATTTCATTTGATTATAATCGAACTTAAGCAACCGTTATGTATTAAATTGTTAAAACAACGAAAGTCTATTATCTCAAGTATTACACGACTTATTTGAACATAACTAATGTCAAACGAACGAGTCATCTCTCAAATTTATAAATAACAAACTTCATAACAATTTGATATGTGGTTCAAAAGTTTTGGAAAGGTAAAAAAAAATCAAAGACTATTTAAAACTATACCTGCTGTAATCAATATATATGGCTTCAACATGTTTTAAATGTGGTATCGTATTATTTGAACGTTGCCGGTATCACTCGTTATTAAATTGTTCGAAATTAAGAGTCATTTCTTTTATTTCGCTATTTCTTAAGCACTAACATTACGTAAAATTTTATATTTTATACTTCAATTACAACATCAATCTTTTAGAACCCAAAGAGTGAATATACTTTTATTGGATTTAAGCATTCATGTAAATAGATTTTTACAAATAATAAATTTGAATGAGAAAGGCTGAGTCTGACCGCTAGGTGGATGAATTTAGGTTTTTTTTTGGAAAAAAAGTACATTACTTTGAAACGCTCTGTAGCTTCAATGATAGCTTGGATTTTTTTGATGTCAAAGGAAAAGTTGTTGTAAATATTGTGCAAAACAAACCCTTTTCATTAGATATTGTTAAATTTGGTTACAGTAGGCCTGACACTGAAAAAATTAAAAAAAACGTGATTTTTCGTAGAAAAGTAGCTTAAGAGTTTAGTTGCCGCAGTTTGCCACGGTTGTGACTACATTTGAAATGTAGGTAAAAACATAAGCTTTCAATTGCATACTGTCCGCTGTAGCGCAAAACTGCGCAAATTGTCACTTTAGTGAAAAAAGTGATAGCAGACTTTCTTAGTTTTTATTTTTGAAGTTGAAATTCCATCCAGGATTAATTTTAATCATAACAATGATACCCCATTAATGAAAATTTATGATATCGTACTCAATCCGTAAGGATAAAACATAAATTTGGGCAAAAATCACAAAATTTATCAATGAAAAGTTATAAAATAAGTGTTAAACAAGAAAACAGTAAACAAATCTTTATGAAATTTTAATTATGTCAAACTTTATCACTCTCTGCAAATTTAAAACAATATTAAAAACATTCAGCCCTTTCCAATTTATGATCATGAAATTCGCTAAACAGATTGAAGTGTCAAATTCTAGCAGCAAATTCATACCATCAAACTCCGGCTAACAATAGCCCATTTGAAGGTTGCTTTTACTTCGCACTCGTTTGCATACAAAAGTAAAGCACACATTTTGCTTTATGAGAAAAAAACAAAGAACAGTCGTCACTCTTCGTATCTTTTCGTATTCATTAAGAACGTTGTGTCATTCCAGTGTCTCGGTTTTCAAATTCATAAATTTGTTGAATTTTATCATGGAGCCTTCAACTTCATCGGCACCACCTAATTAAATGTCTAGTAAGTTGTCAATTCATGGTGTTATACATGTATTTAAATGTCCTCTTTCAACCATAGAAACCGGATTAGGAAGATTACATATATATGAAACAATGAAACATCGAAAATCACTAGAAGAAATGAAAATTGCAGCGAAAGACATTTTTCCTGCTGATAAGTATAATGAACTTCAAATTTTCTGGAAACAATTCAACACAAGATTTAGACGATCAGCGGAAGATGATGCTGATGATGATGACTTTTTCAATTTGTAATTGTTTTAGTTTATTTAAAAAAATATATATATTCAGGCAAAATTTGTTTAGTTCGAGGGGTCGTCCATGAATTACGTTTTTTTTTTTCAATGGGGAGGACGCCCGGTGGCATTACTTGTGGTCAAAGATCATATAATTCTATAAAAAAGGAAAAAGTGCCAAAAATATTATAAATTGGGTTTCGTGCTTTATGGACGGCCCCAAACAAAAAATGGATACCAAATTCGTGTTCAGCGCCCCAAAATTATGTAAATATCAAGTTTTTGTCGCATTTATCGACACTTTTTTTGCTTGGCCAGCATTTGTATGGAGTCGCCCCACTGTGCAGTCCTGTACAACATTTTTACTTTAGATCTTCCTGATTTACCTCCAGAATGCACAAAGTCGTTGTTCTGCGATGACACAAGCATTTCCGTAAAAGGAAAAAGCCTTCGTGTCATATGCAGTCCATTGCAGAAAAGTTTAGATATTTTATCTTCATACTTGCAAAAGTGGAAAATTTCTCCCAATGCTTCTGAAACTCAAATGATAATTTTTTCCCATAAGACCAGGGCTTCTTTTCTCAAGCCAAACAATAATCACGTTGTCAAGATGAATGGGGTTGTTTTAAGTTGGACTGACAAAGTTAAGTACTTGGGATTAATTTACGATAAAAATCTTATTTTCAAAGAGCACATTGAAAGTGTACAAGCAAAGTGCATCAACTATACGAGATGTTTATATCTTCTCATTAACAGGATTTCTAAACTTTGTTTAAAGAATAAACTTCTGATTTATAAACAAATTTTTAGACCAGCAATACTTTATGCTGTACCGATTTAGTCAAGTTGTTGTTTAACAAGGAAGAAAACGCTTTAAAGGATTCAGGTTAAAATTCTGAAAATGATTTTGAAACGTCCTCCTTGGTTTGGTACACTCGATTTACATAGACTTACTGGTGTTGAAACATTAGAAGCTATGTCAAATAAAATTATTACCAATTTTCGACAAAAATCATTGCAATCCTCAATTGCTACGATAAGCTTTCTTTATAGTCAATAAGTTAGAAATTAGGTTAGTTATAAGTTTATTTCTTTTATTTGACACGTAGGTTTATATCCCTACGAATGATAGGTCCTAATTGCGAAAGCAAACAAATCCTGATAATTAAAATTACAAATTTCTAACAGTGTTGAGAAGTCACCGTTTGTGGGGTCTCCTACGAAAGGCACAAAATCAAAAAGCGGAATCACGAAAGGCAGAATCTCGAAAAGCAGAATTACGAAAGGCAAAATCACAAAGAGCACGAATGGCAGAATCACAAAATGGCATATTCAAGAAAGCCACGAAAAATATAATCCCGCGGTAGTGTCACGCGTGGCACGGATGGTTGATTTGGCATCACGCAACGGGTTCGATTTCGCCCTCTAAGTCTTTCAAAATTGCATCCGTTAAGATCAAGGGCACCAGGGTCTAAATTCAAGTTGTTAAAGCTAACTTGGCAACCTTAACCATAACCATAACAATCATTACTATTTTGGCTGGGAAACAACAACCCTCCGCTCGAAAAGCAGCGAGTTTATAAATTTGACAACGAGATAGCAACGAGCCGATCAGTCATCATCAAATGTTGCTTTGTTTGTGCAGCATTCGTGTAAGCAAACCCCAACAGCAACGACAGGTGCAACAGCAACAGCAGCCAAAGTTGTGATAGCAGCAGCGCGAATAGTAACTTACTGATGTGCTTCGATCGTTGCTAGTGCGTGCTAGAGAGCAACTATTTTCGCTTGAATAACACACACTCGCGGCCTTTGGACGACTCTATTGTTCAAGTGTATGCTGTCCTTACTCGCTACCGTTCGTTCGGACTTAACTAAGAGAAAGAAACTATGTTTGAGTAGACCTAGCAAACCAGTAGATCAGTTATTTGTGTGCGAGAGGCCGCCGCTTCCGACGGCGGGTCGGCGGTCGGCTCGGACTGCGGAAACCACCTCGTTTTCTTGCCCTCGATTATGCGTCTTCGCCGCATGAATTGCTTTATGTTAATTATTTTCGACAAGCTGTTGAGATTAGTGAGAGTCTTGAAGACCTAAGCCAAACCAGTTTGAGCGTTTTGGATCTAATAATTAGGCTTGATTTGCACCTCCCCTCAAAACTGGATCAGTTATATAGTCTACACATTACCTAAAAATTAAATTTACAACTAATACAAATGAAAGCACATAACAGTTAATAGCACAAAAAGTGAAAAACATATACAATTTCACACCTTTAATAATACACAATACAGAATCGTTTGAAACCATGTTAATTTGTACGTTAATTGATATAAACTTAAAGCTTCGAATATGAATATGTATGCAAATTCACAATATATTCATTTACTTCGCATGTGAATATAATACTACACGGAATATTACATGGTTTCCAATGCTCCAATTATGTGCATTTAAAGTAATGTAATTTTTTTTTACTGTGTAGTTACCAAATGGTAATAAATAATAAATGTAGAGTAGCAGTTTTGGTACCGTTTCCAGGATTCGCACTCACGCATTTGGCATCACGCACTAGGCTATCGTGAGACAGGTTTTGCTTCTAGTGATTCTGCCTTTCATATATCCGCCTTTTGAAATATTCTGCCTTGTGTGTACGGTCATATAATTCTGCCTTGCATGATTCTGCCTTTCGTGCTTTTGCCTTTTGTGAATCTGCCTTCTGAGGCGAACCCCCATTTGTGATTGGCCACACAAGCTCATTATTTACTTATATTTAAGCAAAATCATTCCAAATCGCCTGGAAATACGCGAAAATTTAATCGACCATTTTTGATTTGAATGAAACTTTGCACACGTATTTGGCTTAGCAAACTGAGCATTTTTCACAGGTGGAGAGATTTTGTACACCCTTGAGTTACATTCTAAAAGAGTTTTATTCAAAGCATTGTAGCCCAAAAACCGTTGGTTGTATAGAAAAACTGTCTGAAAATGAGTTGTAGCGAATCGAAAATGCATCATAAAAAATATCCACTGTACAAAAAAATTTTTTGATAAAAAAATTAAAAATAAACATTAAATTTCAATTTAAAAAAAAAGAGTTGAAGTTTTTTTATTTTTTTTAAAGAAACTTGACGTTAATTCGCAACTTTTTATAAAAATTCCAGGATGGAGAAATGAAAAGTATTTTTTTTATGGTAGATTAATTTTTTATGAAAATTCTAATTCAAACATTTTTCAAAATATTTCTATTCTGAGAATTTTGAAAGATGCAGAGAGTCATTTTGAATCAAAAAACTCTTGGTAGTAAACATTCTAAAGGCATTGGTTTTCGAGTTATTTCTAATTTAAGCTCGAAAAAATATAATTATTTTGGAAAATACACGTTTTTCTTAATTTGTCCATGGTTCTCCAGCGAAAACCAGACTTGGTAAAAGCACCGCTCCGAGCCGCTCGGTAACATCGCCAAATTCTAGGCACCCATCACCACGAGCGTATTATCTTTTCATGCGACATTCGCAGCAAGCCCCAGCTCGGCGCAAGAGCTAAGAAGCTACGAATGCAGTGCCGTAACCTTGTGTTCGTCACCGGGAGGCACATTGAACGTTTTATCTTTTTCGTTCTGTTTTGAACCGCCAGTGCGTCAGGTCGGCTGGACTGAGGCCGCTCGCGCACGGCATTTGATGTTTACTCTGCTGCAGTGCTGCTATGGATTGATGAGCAGGGAGGGATGATGGCTGAGTGCTTGTGTAGTTGAACATGTTCGTTTGATGTAATTCTAATTTGATGTGGCTTCTAATTAATGGTAAACATGTCTTACTCTTGCAATCCGCCAACTTGGATGATGCGTGGTTTGTACTTTTTAGTAAACAAGTATACGATGTAACAATGATTTCCGCTAGTGTCAACATCCTACTGTTTACAGTACCGACACTGAATTATCCAAAATAATATTATCATTTCAACAGCGTGATATTTGCTCGCATGAAAAAATAATTCTATTGATTTATAACAATGAATGCAATACGGGTGATATCATTTACCTTCATTACGGATCGTGAGCTTACTGCATTTCGTCTATGCTATTTGTAATCAAGATTATGCTTTCATAAATCAAAAGCTGTTGTTATAAACGTTAGCCAAATTAATGATATTTGAGATTTGATAAATTAATAGTTTTAGCGATATAAGTAGATTAGCGTTGTTTTTTTTTTTATTTGCATTACATTGACTGAGCCGGTAACATTGTGATGGCAAACATGTGTTTTTCAATTCGGCTATCAGCTTATGTGCAAGTTGCTTGGAAGCACTTTTTCGATGTTTATCATATAAACCACTTTCAGTTCATTTAAGTTAATTTATCTCGGAGATGTCTGAACGGATTTATACGCAACATATTTAATTTTAAAGGTATAGCTGCCTTCATATTCCAATAAACTTTATCGTAATCGGTCAACAGATTCCGAAATAAGATCCAGAATAATTATGAAGGAAACATGAAGCCGCTAAAACACCCTTTTTATATGTCTCTTATTGGTAATTATATAAGCGTTGCGGCTAGATAAGCTGCGGATCAGAGAAAGCGACTAAGATTTATTCAGAAGCAACCCATCCATGCGACGGGTACGGTGACCGTCAAAATAGTAGAAATTCAATAATAATAAGTTGAACCAAAGTCAATCTTGCTCCTCCCCTTTTTGCATCATTGAATTGACTACGCAGCATATAACGCAAAATACTGAATCAAAGTTGGTATTTTAAGGTAGAACAGTCAACAAAATCCGGAATCGAAGAAAAATAACAACTCGAAATAATCAAGCCATTCTCCCCGCATGATCGAACTCCGGATAACCGAGCCTCCGGATGATTGTGCCTCCAGATAATCGAGTCCTATCTGTATTGCAATATGCGTATGTACATTGGGTTTAAAATTTCTTATAAGGTATGTCGAAAAATCCGTGGGTGGCAAAATAACTAACGAATTTGTTATGTCCCTCAAATGTATTTGAATAACTTTATTTCTTCGAAAATACAGGACATATTTGCATTTGTTTTACGAAAACCATCCTTCTGTTTAACATAAGCAGCATATTCAACTAGTAAATGAAATAAAAAGTAATAAAAGTAATAAAATGCGCTCCTTATTATTTTGTATTTTTGCGATTGTTGTACATTCGAACATTTTAATTTTAGTACTAAAAATAGTTGGAAATCGATATGAATCTGATATGTAGAAGGTTCATTCAATAATTTAATAACTACAGGTGAAAATTAAAGCACCTAGACCGAGTGCGTGTGGGTTATGAAGCAGAGCTACAATCAAGCTTTGCTCGAGATGCTGTGTGGGCTTTACCAAGTTCGAATAGGAATTTTGTAAAATTTTTTGAAATGTGAACTCGTGTTGTGAATTGATAATTGATGATTATGCGTCCTGAAACGACGGAAAGTATCAAAATAGTGTCTTGATCATTCTCTACTGTATTCTTTGGCTGAAGGCTTAAAAATATAAAGCAATTTAAACCTCATATTAGAGCAAATATTTACCGAAACGTATGGTTTCTTTAAAACTGTGTAATGCGCTTCGGTTCTTAACCCTATATCAAGATTACTATATTTAAAGAGCAACACCTCGTAGAACACCTTACTTTTATTCTTGCTCCATTTTTCCAAACGAAGTAAGTTAGTCTCCTGGTTTGCGCGTGTGGACAGTACACGTGTGAAAAGATATCAAAAGTGAGAACGAAACAAACAAAGCCAAGTAATTTCAACTGTTGCAATAAAAAAATTTTCACCGCATGTTCTTTTAAAACTATAAAAAGAATTAGAAAATCAGTTAAGACTACTGATTAGTTATCACTTGAACCCTTTTTGTATCCTTGGCTACACCGGTGTTGTTAAACAGAGCATTATTTTGCGGCTTCATTTCATTGAATTTCATTAAATTTCATTTCGTTAAATTCAAGACATTTAATTTTAAAAACAACACAAATATATAGTCACCCATTCACCCGCAAACGTCGTCAGCGCTCACTGTGCGCTAGCTCAACGTGTAATATACATAGCAAGGAGAATCAGAGTACAAGGAGGCGGAGATGCCACAAAGCAAAAAAGCAAGCAAAAATGGATCGGGGCTACACCGCGCGCTCCATGTAACTTTATAAAAACACCAACAAAGAGATATCACCTGTTTGGTGCTATTCTCTTATTCTTCACGAGCCGAGTCGGCGACCGAAGCAGCTAGCTTGAGTGCGTGTTACCTAGCAAGCAAGAGCTCAATTTGCGTTCCGCTCCTAGTGCGGCGCGTGCTTTAGCAAGTCTGGCGAAAACCATACGTTCATTGGAATGCCTGATCAAAAATATACAATTCATTTTTTGACAACAAAAGGATTGGGCGAACGGTTCTCAAGAAAAGAATTGAATGTTCTAAGTGATATAAATATATATATATATATATAAGAATCAAATATTTATTTTCGAGTTTTATTATCTTAGGAACTTATTTTTTTATGACATAGATACTTTACAGAACTTGTTTCACCTTTTATTTTATATACATCATAAGTGAATGGTTCGTCATCTTTTGAAAACAGCTTCGTTTGTATCTTATTTTCTGAAATCGGAACAAAAGAGAAATACTTTTGTGTGGCAGCTATTGTTATAGATTTTTTGAAAATATTGCTCCATTCTGTTACTCCTTGTTCATGTTCTTCATATGATACCCAACTAAATGACATGTTTGATGAATTTTTATAATTTTTCTGATTAGAACAATCATACAATTCTTTTGCGCTTGTAATGGGATGTTCATGTTCTTTAATCTTGCATTTCCTGCCATTCGTTTTAATATGCCACCAATTGCATCGCATGGGCCTTTAACATGAGAAGTCGCAAAAATGCCACTCTGCATCGACGTTATATTTTGTTTTGAACTTGCAAAGACTTGCAAAGTTTTTTCTATTTTTATATTGTGAGGCAGCTCCATCAGACATTAATCAACTCTATTGTTGTTTTCAAAAAACTCATTAATTTGGCAATGAACACCTGAACCGCAACAGTCTCATGATGGAGTACTTCTTATATTATGATGAAGCTGACATTCTTAAGTGTTCCAGATTCTGAATAGTAAACAACGAAGGGATGAATGGTGATTTGACTATCATTCCAATAACTACACGAATCACAAATTGATAAAGACGTATTAAAATGAGCTTGACTGTTCAATATTTTCAATTTAGCAATAACGTTTTCGTTTAATTTGCGTAAGCTTGATGAGCACCGATGATCAGGAAAGGGTTTGCAGCATTTGGGCTTGGTGTATTCCATTTTCACTTTTTTCATCTTCACAAAATGCAAACTGTTACTAACACTTCTGGAGAAGTGCAACCGTATTAATATACGAAAACAGATATTATAGGTAACCCAGTAGTTATTGGTTGCGTACTTTACAAACAGTTATTATTAGTAAACAAGTAGGTAGTGTTGCCAGACAAACATATTTTTTTATAAAACATTCGGCAAGGGGGAACGTGTAGGTAGGCTAAGGTTTAGCGCTTGAGTTATTTATCCAACCGTTTTGTTGTCAAAGAATGAATTGTATATTTTTGATCAAGCATTCCAATGAACGTATGGTTTTTGCCGGAGAACCACGGACAAATCAAGAAAAACGTGTATTTTCCTAAATATTAATAATTTTTCGAGCTTAAATTAAAAATAACTCGAAAATCGATGCCTTTAGAATGTTGACTACCAAGAGCTTTTTGATTCAAAATGACTCTCTGCATCTTTCAAAATCCTCAGAATACAAATATTTTGAAAAATGTTTGAATTAGAATTTTTATAAAAAAGTTAATCTACCATAAAAAAAATATTTTTCATTTCTCCATCCTGGACTTTTTTTAAAAGTTGCGTTTTAACGTTAGGTTTCTTAAAAAAAAATCAACTCTTTTGTTTTTTATTGAAATTTAATGTTTATTTTTAATTTATTTTGGTCAAAAAAAATTTTTTTTTGTACAGTGTATATTTTTCTATGGTGCATTTTCAATTCCCTACAACTCATTCTCAGACAGTTTTTCTATACAAACAACGGTTCCTGGGCTACAATGCTTCGAATAAAACCAATGCCAAAAGGCATACGCCCTTTTAGAATGTAACTCATGGGTGTAAAAAATCTCTCCACCTGTGAAAAATGCTCAGTTTGCTAACCCAAATACGTGTGCAAAGATTCATTCAAATCAAAAATGGTCGATATTCGTCCATAGGTCATTTGGCGCGATCTTGCTCATTTACCATAAATTCTTAAACTACTAACATACCTAAAAATACACTTTAAAAATGTGTTAAGAAATGCGAACACGAGATATGCTTTTCTAAACCAATTTTTTGTTGAAACAGTGTTTACTGAGAACCGTAATGACATATTAGACGGGAGCATACCTTCTTGTGCTGTATGACGAGCTTGAGACGTATATTAAAACAAATCGCATTCCGGACGCACCTGGTCCGTCAGGATTTTGTTCCAGATTTGTTTCCCTTGATTTCTCCATGATCGAACATTTTGCAATGTTAAGGTAATCCTTTGTTGGTTCATAAAACGTAAACTAGATTTTACAAAAACAAGCTTTTCCAGAAAAATAATTTTCAATTTCTCTTATAAAAAACAAATTTTTGAACGGTAATTTATTTAATTACAGCGTCATTTTTAAATTTTCAACGGCTTCTTGCCTATAATCGAAACATTATAATAATACCTAGCTTACTACACAAAGAGTATCGTAAAAATATGAAAATAACTTAGTCATTAATCAAAGAAAAAGTAAACAAAGAGTCTCGCAATGGCACTTAGGTCCTTTCGAAAATATTTTAATCCGGATAGTCCCAGCAGTCTTAGCGAATAACAGCACTATTTAACCTATTTTTAAAAGCAATAACGATAAATTATCTTTCGAGCGACAAACTTGTTACTTAAAAAGCAATCAGATTCATGCCCACACATGTAGCAACATATATTATCGTCTCTTCATCCAGGTGTGTTAGTTTTTTTGTTGCACGAATATGTTTTAAAGAGAATATGTGACAAGAGCGGCCAGGTATGTTTTTGCTCCATCATATGTTGATTATTTCAAGGCCTTCATGTGATTCTAGCAAGCACATCACGATCTGTAAACAACACTAGATCAAAACACAAACACTTGCTTTTTTGCAAGCGAGTGCAAGCCGTGCAGAAAAATAGGCTAGTCGCTTTATGTAAACCAAAGGGATTTGAAACACAACAACAATATCGCCCGCTTAGTCTTGGGGCTAAGAGCGGTCTCGATCAACTAGATTAGTTGAGAGAATTCGTTATCGATTTTGTTTTTTTTTTTGGCTAATTTTGCATGTGTTGGATAAGTACAACGATACACCGTGCCCCAGTACTGAATCGAGAAAATTTCCAGCTTGAAAAGATCCTCGGACTCGATCGGGAATCGAACCCGATATCACAACCATGTTGGAGAGCTAGCCGACCTACATCGCTAACCACAGAGTCACAGGGACCACAAAGGGTTTGAAGCTCTGCATTTAAAAAACTTTTTCGTTCCTTAGATTCGTATCTTCCTAAACTTCGTCTTGTTGCAACTCTGGTTTTAACGTAATACTTTCTCATTTTCAAGCGGTGAACAGCGAAATGGGTTAGTGAGCATAGCAGTGACGTTTCTAATTAGACATTTGGTACAAGGCTGGTACAGGGGAGATTCTGCATATGTTTGAGTAAAGGGGACTGTGAATTTTAGTGCTGCTATGCAAAAGTGCGCAAAGTGAGGCGGGCTAAATGCTCGCCGGGCTCTTCGCTTCTACGTTAGCTTATGGGAAAACTCATTTAAGTCGCTAAAAAAATTGTCTTCACTATAATAATCCTTCATTTTTTCCAGTTTGAGCTTTGGGGTAAAACCATGTTTACCAGTGTAGTTCCTAAAACAATTTAAAAGTTCAACCGGTATTTTTCGGTATTAGGTAGTTTTTTTCTGATTTCACCGTTCACCACACCACAGAATCATTAATCTTTCACAGAATCTGCCTAATGAACTAGCACTCATCATGAAGACGGTCCAACAGCACGACCACTCCGGAGCCAAAATACACGATTCATTTAATATTACTAAATTTGCGAATTTAATCCATCATATTATGCTAATGAAATGATTTCAATCCCGAACGGAGCTACCTGCTAAAACGGATTTTGCCGCTAATGGGAATACCCGATGCGAAAACAAAGAAATTTCGATGGAAATTTTTCTGCTTTTCATCCTTTACTTTTCAAATATATCTATGCACCCGGTTAGAGCGGGAACAATGAAGGAATCCCATTTCCTTTCTAATGGCACGACGGTACGATAAAGTTGAACTTACCTGCCACTACCGCTTCCTCCGGAGTCTTCGGTTTCGGAACACAATCGCCTCGGCGCCACTTAGCTAGAACTAAGTAAATATTTGCCGTCTCTTTGGATAAGGGTTTTTCTAGGGTGGTCGGTATTACCGACTTCTCGAAAAACCGGTATTTCGGTATTCATAAAAATAAAAACCGATAAAACCGGTAAAAAACCGGTGTTTTTATTTCTTTCGGATTAATACGAACCAGGGGTGACTCGTGGTCTTTAAACCTACTTTTTCAACTACAAAGTTCTTAAAATCATAGTTCGGGGAAGTAATGATGATTGTCCGCGAAAAAAAACGCAAGTCATTTTCCCTGTACTATTTAAAAATAAAACTGAAAAATAATTAAAGATATGGGGTGTCGAACGTCTTCGGTAGTGGTTTTCTGCCGCAGTCTTATGCAAAAACCTGCCGAAGTAAGCCACTGCCGAAAACGTTACCTACATAAATTTGGATTTGAAATTTATTTTTTGCTTAGCGTCTCAGGTTGCATCTATGTATGGACGTGTCGATGCATGATTATGTTTTTGCATTTATGAGTACCTCTGCTTCATTACGATCCAGGTTTTTTTCTAAGATTAGGACCTTTGCGACCATTATTTTGATCTCTTGTGGTATACGATCCAGATACAACACTGGATAACAGTGTTTGAAAAATTCCAATGAATGAATCTAGTGATATGATTACGAAGAACATAATTTCGAAACTAATGTAATAACGAAAGAAAACATGCAGATTTTCATTTAAATTTTCTTTCACATCGCAAAACTTAGTTTCAAATTAGTGAACAACAATAAATTTCGTAGAAAAACATATTTGAAACTGTTGAGAAGAGTATATGAATGAAATAAAAAAAGAAATCACGATCAGACCAGAACTTACTTTTTACGAATCCGAATGAACCGAAGGTAAATACTTCTTTATTCTGTTCGATGCTCTTTGAACAATTCGTCCAAATTATTTATTACTATTATTATAATTTTATTAACTTTAGCTTCTAATGGAGAAACGAAAAATGTGGCATATGAACAAGTTTGTAACTGAAATAGAAATAAATATTTGAAATAACTGAAATAGAAATTAATATTTGAAATAGAAAAAGCAGAAACTTGTACACGAGTGAGGCCGGGTACATTCAGCTAGTTGCTAATAAAAGCCCGCTGCGGTACGGGCGACGAAGCTTTGACCATGCTACAGCTATTTAAATTTCACTTTTTCAAGGAGCAGTAATTTTTAGGATAAAATCTTTATTGGTTGATTATAACACTTTGTCTCAACAAAAAATAAATTCCTAATCCAAATTTATATTTATTTATATTTTTTTTAGTTTTACTTTTAAATAGCACAAAATGAATAATGTCTTGCGTTTTTTCGCTGACAAAATTGTAATTACTGCCTCATAATTTGTAGTTAAACTGGTAGGTTTCGAACCTACCCACGCGTTGCCTCTGTGAGTATGAGTGTGTGAAGAGATAAGCTGTTATACTTAAAAAATAAATGCTTTATTGAAGTTTTTTGACATATTATCGATACACACAAACACATTGTCTGAATCCGAGCAGAACAAACAAAAAGATAACAAAAATTGGTAAATAGGTGAGGGAAAATTAATATATATAATGTTGCTTCTGTCTAAATGTATTTATTATATTAGGGAGCTCACTTAAAATCCTTCAAGGGGCGATAGAGGACCATGTTGATGAAAAAAATCCTTCTACTCATATGGTCAAAAGTCAACTACTGCAGAGTTATTCACTAATTTCAGTTTTTGGTTATGTTTGCCTTAAACGAGCAGAAAATTGTGAATTCTACCACACTAAACGAAGGCGCGGCTGATTGCTTTTCAAGTGAAATAGTATCTAAACTAAAAGAATTAGGAGCTTGGTGTCAGAGAACAACTAGTAGACTAGACTTCAATGTTTAATTTGGTTATCAACAAACTCCATGTTTATCACACATTTCAGAGAGAAAATTGCTGTTAAGTTCTCAAAAACATTTGATTTCATATTTGTTCCTTTCTAAAGGCTTCTTGTTCTTCCTAATTCGACATTTTTGAGACATTATTGATTACGAAATTTTCTCAGCTTTTCAAGAAAACCAACAGAATTGAGCTAGCTATCATACTTCTTGTGATAGACCTCGTTAAAGGTAAACATAACCGAAAACTAGAAGAAGAGAATAACTCTGCAGTTGTTAAATTTTGACCATATGCGTAGAAATAGGGTCCTCTATCCCTTAAAGGATTTGATTAAAAGTGAGCTACCTTACACCCTGTATACATCGTCATGTGATTTGTAACGACTATACCTAAGTGAGAAGCATTCATTAGCCTAACAAAGATTTATGAATATTGTGGGAAGTTTTTTTTTCCATTTTGAGAAAAATACCGAAATACCGGTTTTTTCGTCTTTCCAATATCGGTATTTCGGTATTGGAAAAAATATCGGTTTTACCGGTTTTATCGGTTTTTGTTTTACCGGTAAACCACCCTAGGTTTTTCCCAAGTGACAAATGATTCATTTTGTGGGAATTTGCCAGACGTGCGAAAAGGATGTAATTTTCCTGGCTTCTGGAAGCTTGACACGAAAGCGTCGAACGGAATTAATCGTACCAGCAATGGAACGGTTAAGGATGATGATTGCATCCAGTGCGATTCGGTTTGCACTAGATGCAATGTTTACAAAGTAACAAAAAAACAATTGAACGATTTGGTGTTGATTCGAGGAGAAAGCAATTTTTTCAGCGTACAGCATTCTAGATTCTTCACACAACGATCTTAGATATTCTCTAGATGTGCTAAGTAGTCGAGTAATGGATGGCTCACCTGTAAAATAACAAGATGAGAACAAAAAGAGATAATAACCAGTTTTTCAGCAGTAGTATAATAAGTAAACACTTATCTAAACGAGAATTTATTTAATTTATTGATTTTATACAAAATTTTACTCTGTTTCATTCTTTCAGCAGCATTGAAATTAATAAATTCTGATATACAATCCAACTTATTATTTATATTTATAACTTATCCAACTTACTGTTCCCTCTTCTCCCCCCTATGGATATCTTCTGATGGCATCAAAAGTTTATAATGAGCATTCCTTGTGCTTCTGTACGGTTGTAAGTGACACCTATTAATAGCTTTACGCCTTGGCGTACACAACCTGTCCACAGCAGCTGTGGAAATTAAACATGCAAAACAGGAATTTCTTCTAGTGGAAAATTCCAAAAGAAAATGGAGAAAAGTCAAGGTCATTATCCTGCCACTGTGCCTCTAAGTTAGATTTAATACTGTGGCAGTTTTAAATTTATGATAAGCAGAAAACTTCAAGTTTACGCGTTACACAGGTTGTGGAGTGAGAAACTCATAGCAATGATATCCTAAATCACAGAAATAATTAGTCCGTTAAGTCGGTTTAGGAATTATTATTTTTTTTATTGAGATTGGTTGAAAAAGTTGCATAGCAATTGAGAAATATCATAATTTTAAAAAATCTCTAACACTACTAGGCAGTGGATGCATCTAATGATATTGCAGCATTGTAGAAAGGACAATTTTTTTTTTGTATCATAATTACGAGTTACATCTGAAATTTTAACAATGAAAAAAGTATTAGAAGAATAACACACACTAAGCAAAATATTTGAAAGAGTTGCATTACAAACGAGTGCCCCGATGTTTGCAAACTCTTTCATGATGGGAAAACTAATCATGCTGGCTCTAGTGGAAGACCAACAATCCCGTGAAAAGGAGGCAATCGATTCTATCGAGAGCAGAACGCTATAAAGAAAAGTATCTCGCGATGAAAAATTTATTATCAAGTTCATGACTCACATTCGCCATTCTGTCTCTCGTAGGATTCTATGTTCAGTGAACCGCTCCAGCTGTGCTTTCAACTTTATCTTCATGTCGTTTCCACGTCTCTCCGGATAAACATTTTAGCGTTCGCAATGTTGGATGGATTTACGTACACCCAGACTCCCAGACTTTGGCGGTGGAACGTTTGGAATGTTCACCTCTGTTTATGTCCATCAGTGCCGGTAGGTTTGGTCTATTGAACAGCTGACGAGACAAGAAAACTTTTACTCCCAAATGGGCGGTAACCTTAAGGATTACACAGTTACCTTCGGAATGAAGTTGTTGGGTTATTTTTAGAAACGGATTAGTCGAAAACTAAATTCTGACGAAGTTTTCTACGCATTTGGTGTTATTTCAATATCAGGCGTTTGGAAGCAGGTGAAACGACGAAGAACAAAAACCAAGGACAGCTTGGGTCCGAAGAATGTTCTACGCTTCCCGAAAGAAAAGAAAATCAATGCTGAAGGAATTTTGTTCATCCCACCAGTAGTGGTGATAAATGTAAAAGATAAGCGAAAGAAAGGAGAACAATAAAACGGAAAGCAGATAACGCAGACATTGCTATAAATAAAAGGGCATGCAGTAAAGTACGGATGGTAATAAAACTGAGAAAATATGCTGTTTGGTAAGTGCAAATAAAAATCGCGAAAAAGTTTTGCTTTCAAGCTTCAATGGCGTGAGTTATGCTATCAGACGACAAATTTCGGTGAGCTGCGCAAAAAATCGATTGTGATGAATGATGGTCCTATCCTTGAGGAACAAAGGAGCAATGATACAACAGATCCAGGATATACAGTTGTTATGCATGTTTGCACTTATTGCTTATTCAAATGAAGTAAACGAACCGTATCCCATAAATCCTATAAAACTGTTTAAGATTAGTTGTTCAAAATTACTTACACCCGCTGCAGCTAGTTAATTTAAACGAACAAGGCTCCCCTAAAGCCCTAGTTTATCTCACAAAATAATTTTGAATTGTATATACCGTAAACTGGGGTGACTTTGATCACCGGGGTGACTTTGATCATTGTACCTCTTTTTTGAAAATGTGGTAAAGAAGCGCTCGTAGTGCTTGGGATTTGTCGTAATCTTCACTGTTTGTGTGGATATTAGACTGGGACACGGTTGTATGGGAAAAAAGCGATGGTGTTATTTTTTCGCTCCCATGCACTTTTCGTGTTCCTTATGGGTCCTATAACAACTGTGTAACTTTTCAAATCGATCGGTGAAACGCCCGATTTGCGCCCGATTTTCAAAGCTTCCATGCGATTTTATATGGGAAAACCACTTTTTCAAAACTTTTTCTATAGAGATGTCCAGTTGGCTCCTAAAAATATATCAATACATGATATTTATAGGAAATTTTCCAGGGAAAAACTCTTTTGAAGGCGCTACTTTGCTTTAAAAAAAGATATTCACCCCAGACTGAATGAATATCTGACGAACGGCTCATCATTGAATTTACTAGCAATACTGCTTCAGCATGCTGCTGTTGCATATTCAACCATGTGATAAGAAATGATATCGCTCAAATTTATCTTGGAGGCTTGCCCGAAGATACTATGAGCAAAAATCACACTTTTAAAATTAATTCCACGCGAAGTTATTTCTCATACTTAAGCAAGTTTGCAATAGCAGCATGCTGTAGCAGTGTTGCTGGAAAATTTCAATGGTGAGCCGTCCGTCAGACATTCAATCCGTTTGGGGTGAATAGCTGTTTATACAAGCATCGTAGCGCTTTACGGTCTTCAGAAGAGTTTTTCCCAGGAAAATTACCTACAAATCTCATGTATTGATATATTTTCAACAGTCAACTGGACATCTATAGAGAATAAATATTGAAAAAGTGGATTTTCCCATATAAAATCGCATGAAAACTCTAAAAATTGGGCGCCAATCGGGCATTTCACCGATCGAGCTGAAAAGCTACACAGTTGTTATGGGACCCATAAGGAACCCGAAAAGTGCATGGGAGCTAGCATTTATTTTTTGTCCCACCCTAGTGGGTATATGTCTGCATTGCTACTATTCATGCATTTCCTGCTATTTGAAGAGCGTTTTTCATGCTAAAATATTGATTGAAAATAAAGTGTATTTTTGGCGGTTTTTTTTTGCATACAAACAATCGGTTCAAGCAGATTGTTGGTGAACCACCCTATTGGAGCGGGCGTATTCCCCCCGGCGCGATGCAAGTAGCTCAGTATCAACATGACAACCGAGTGACAGAAGGAACTGCATCAACTGGCTGCGATTCTAATTCGCGGTTAATTTTTGGCTTGGGTTCGAGTCTATAAAAGCGCTTAGCGCAGATGATCTCTCCTCTCTTTCGCTACTGACACGATTAAATAAAGCTCGAAATGTTAATTAGATTTAAGACAAATAGTTAATAAAATAATAGTGTTAGCACGGTGTTGGTGTAAATTAAAGAAAGTGTATTTATCGCCAATGTGAAATCCAGTTCCCCGCGAGTGCAGGAAAAATACGTTTGGCTGGAAGCCGTTTTTATTTCACCGTTGGCTGATGTCCATTCAACCAACTTCGGACCCTTAAGAGCTATCGGACAACTGGTCCTTCGAACCGGATGAAGGAACCCAATTACCCAATCCAAGAGACATCAGTCATCGCTATAGGAAGTTAAACCTAACTACGGATTGCCCAGCAGGAGACGCCATCTTTCTAATTGGCGTCGGTTTATTCACTAGAGGAAACCCCACGGAACTATTTATACAAGGCCCAATTCCTCAGTAAAAATCGGTGAGTGCGATTCCAATAACCTACAATCCAAATCCCAGTGCTCGCGGTCTTTCGTTTTGTGGACACCCAGGTTTTCGCGACTCGATTTTGACATTAATTCATCGCTGTGCTACACTTACTTACCTGGAGGAAACAAGCTGCAATTGGCAAATAAATTGATACTCGAGAGGATACCCGCGTTCCCAGTCGTGTACAATCAATATCAGCTGATCGACATCTGACCATCGGTTGAGTTGGAGTTTGTTCGAGGAGCATCTTTAATATAACAAAAGGCTCATATTCAAGAGCCATCAGGTAATTGGCTCTCCAAATACTTTTACCCCCCCAAACTTTGCTACTTTGGTCTCATTTTTGAGGAACACACTATGCCTGCTGCTAAACACAAATCACCGCAGCTGAAGTCACTGCAAACGAAGCTACGCGGACTGCAGACGTCTTTCGGCAATATGTATCGATTTATGGAACAGCACCGGGATGATACGAATTTGGCGGAGGTCGACGTACGACTGGAGCAGCTAGATCGCATGTGGGACAGAATGAACGAGGCTATTAACGACGTTGAGTCCCACGAAGAATCGATTGCCGATACGGACAGTTTCGTGAAGGATCGCATCGACTTTGAAAATCGGTTCTACGAGCTAAAAACATTTCTCATTGGTAAGCAAAAGGAAGATTGTGATCAAACCATATTAAATCAGACTACTCGCTCTCTCGATAATCCCCCCACCTCTACCCCTCATGTGCGGTTGCCCCAAATTACCCTTCCAAAATTCAGTGGCAAATTAGACGAATGGCTTACGTTCCGTGATCTCTTTACGTCACTAATTCATTGGCAGACTGATCTTCCTGAGATAGAAAAGTTCCACTACTTGCGTAGCCAGCTAGAAGGGGAAGCGCTATCGGTTATAGATTCTCTTCCTCTCATAAAGGCAAATTATACCGTCGCGTGGGAATTACTAACGAAGCGATATTCGAACACGAAGGTTCTCCGCAAACGACAGGTTCAAGCTCTCTTCGAGTTACCAACGGTTAGGAGAGAATCGGCTAATGAGTTACATACCCTTCTGGATACTTTCGAAAAAACTATTAAGTCACTCGATCAAGTCACCCCTCAACAGGCTGATTATAAGGATATGCTATTGGTTCATCTTCTATGTTCGCGCTTGGATCATGGCACGCGTAGAGCATGGGAAGAATTTTCTTCGTCTAAGGAATCGGATACGGTTAAGGAGCTGCTTGAGTTCTTGCAACGTAGAGTCAGAATTCTGGAATCATTGCCTATCAAGTCCAATGAACATAAGGTAGAATATACACAGCCTAAACATCCAAAGGGACCAACCTCGGTTAAGGCATACAGTGCATCGATTCAACAGTCATCGGGTAGCAGTAAATGTGTTTGCTGCTCGGATAATCACCCTCTCTATCAATGCCCATCGTTTCAAAAAATGATCGTTTCCGACCGAGATGCACTACTTAGAAATCGTTCCCTGTGTCGAAATTGCTTTCGCCGTGGTCATCATGCGAGAGAATGCAGTTCCAAATTCACTTGTAAGCAATGCAAAGGGAAACATCACACGCTAGTGTGCTTCAAGGGTAAACCAACCGATGAAAAACCGAACGTGAATAATGAACCAAAACCGTCACCGACAGCTTCGGGTGATGAGCTAACTGAATCCAAAGGGGTCAACTTGGCGACTACTAGCAGGGTGGCCTGCAACGCAGCGGCTGGTTCATCGACGGGTGTATTTTTGCTCACTGCGATTGTCACTCTGGAAGATGATCGAGGTGAACAGGTTCATGCCAGAGCATTGTTGGACAGTGCTGCGGAATGCAATTTGATCAGCAATAGAGTGCGGAAACTACTTACGGTTAAGGAACACCGATGCATGGTTGAAGTCGTTGGCATCCAAGGTTTGGCTACCCGGGCCCAGGGCAAAATTACTGTTAAAGTATGCTCGAGATTTACGGATTTCTCCCAGCCAATGGATATGTACATTCTACCGAAAATCGCTGCACAAATGACTTCATCATCGGTCGATATAAATAAATGGGAACTACCCAGCGGGATCGAACTGGCAGATCCAACATTTTTCAAAGGTGGCTCAGTTGACCTGGTGTTGGGAGCTGAAGCCTTTTTCGACTTTTTCATAACTGGTCGTAAAATCCGATTAGGGGATACCTTACCTTCATTGGTGGATTCGGTGTTTGGCTGGGTTGTTACGGGCAAATGTTTGGTGGATAGTCCCATTAAGTCTGTAATTTGCGACATCGCAATCAGTAACAAACTAGATACTTTACTGGAAAGGTTTTGGGAAACTGAAGACATCGGTCAAGATTACAATCACTCTCCCGAGGAGGCTAGGTGCATGGAATATTTTACACAAACTACACAACGGCAAGGTTCTGGTCGATACACGGTGTCCTATCCGAGGAATAGTGAGGTGCTATCCCAGCTTGGTGATTCGAAAGCTATAGCAGAGCGGAGATTCATGCAGTTGGAGAGACGTTTAGAACGAGATCAAAATCTACGAGAGCAATATGCAGCCTTCATGAGCGAATATGAATCTATGGGCCACATGCATTTGATACCCGATGAACACAATGCGAACGTTAAGCGATGCTTCCTCCCACATCACCCAGTGGTGAAGGAAGACAGCACAACTACTAAGGTGCGGGTGGTGTTTGACGCCTCCGCAAAAACATCTACCAATATTTCTTTGAACGACAGTTTGCTGGTAGGCCCTGTTATTCAGGAAGATTTGCGCTCAATTATACTTCGGAGTCGTACACGTCAGATTATGGTGGTCGCCGACATCGAAAAGATGTTTCGGCAAATCGAAATTCGCCCCGAGGATCGGCGGCTTCAGTGCATTTTGTGGCGTCCCTCACCTAACGGTCCGATTTCCATATACGAACTAGCGACTGTTACGTATGGCACGAAGCCGGCACCATTTTTGGCAACTAGGGTACTTATGCAGTTGGCTTCAGATGAGCAGCACCTATTCCCACTGGCCGCGAAATCAGTTAAGGAGGATTTTTATATGGATGATGTGATAACAGGTGCGAACGATCCAGATACAGCTAAAGAACTACGAGTGCAGTTGCAGGAAATGTTACGCCGAGGTGGGTTTTGGTTGCGAAAATTTGCTTCTAATTGTAAGACCGTGCTCGAAGGTTTACCGGCAGAGGACCTCTCTATACAGGTTGACGACGGAATTAATCTAGACCCTGATCCCATGGTTAAAACGTTGGGTTTAATTTGGATGCCGAAGACAGATGTTTTTCGGTTTCGCTTTCACATACCGCCTCTGTCACCGGACGTGCACTTTACGAAAAGGAAAATTCTCTCAATAATAGCCACTCTATTCGACCCGTTAGGACTTATCGGAGCAGTGATTACTCGAGCTAAAATTTTTATGCAACTACTTTGGTGTTTGGAAGATCAAGAGGGGAATAAATTGTCTTGGGACGCTCCCTTGCCAACAAGGATTGAGGAAGCATGGCGGGTATTTCACCAACAAATCCCGCTGTTGAATGATCTGCGTATCGACCGTTGTGTTATGCTATGCAATCCAATTTGTATCCAAATACACATGTTTTCGGATGCTTCTGAAAAGGCTTTCGGAGCCTGCGCGTACATGCGTACCGAAGATTCTTCCGGTAGGATTAAGGTTGTACTTTTATCGTCAAAGGCCAGAGTTGCACCGTTGAAAACCCAATCGATTCCCAGACTGGAATTACGGGGTGCATTAATGGCCGCTGAATTGTTTTCAAAGGTGAAAGACTCAGTCAGGTGTTTGGCAGAAGTTTTCTTTTGGACTGACTCAACAACAGTGCTACGTTGGTTGCTTGCGACACCTTCAACTTGGACAACGTTTGTGGCAAATCGCGTGTCCAAGATTCAATTGCTGACTGAAAACTGCCATTGGAATCATGTGACCGGGGAACATAATCCGGCTGATCTTGTGTCTAGGGGAGTTAGGCCAGATGACATTATCAACAACAACTTATGGTGGATGGGACCCGAATGGCTATCCGAAGGTACGCAACATTGGCCGAAACCACAGACGCTGTCACCTGAGAACCTGGAAGAGGAGAAAAGACATGTGGTGTTGGCGGTGGCTCCACAAAATCCTAGTTTTTTTGAATGGTATTTAACACAGTTTTCCAATTACAACGCTTTAGTTCGACGAACGGCGTACTGGCGGCGATACCTGAGCAATCGGTGGCTGAGAAGTAAAGAAAATCGACAGGATGGACCATTAACAACAGTAGAGCTTCGACAGGCAGAATACAAAGTCATTCAAGGGGTCCAAGCAGAAACATTTCCCAATGAGCTCAAGGCACTGGCGAAGAAAGAATGCGTACCACGTTCATCACCCCTCCGTTGGTACAATCCCTTCATTGCGGAAGATGGTTTATTGAGGGTCGGGGGGAGGTTAGGGCAATCGAGAGAGTCTGATGATGCAAAGCACCCCATTGTACTTCCCGCAAAACATTTGCTTACCAAATTGCTCTTCCAATGCTATCATATGAAACTTATGCACGCTGGTCCACAATTATTATTGAGTACTGTTCGGCTTCAATACTGGCCCTTGGGCGGGAGAAATGTAGCGAGAACAGTTTGTCATCAATGTATGCGGTGCTACCGTATGCGACCCAAATTGATTCAGCAGTTTATGGCTGACTTACCGGCATCCAGAGTAACGATGGCGAGACCATTTTCGACCACAGGGGTCGATTATTTCGGGCCAGTTTATATTAAACAAGGATATCGTCGCAATGCGATGAAGGCGTATGTTTCCGTCTTTGTCTGCTTCACGACGAAGGCAACACATTTGGAGCTAGTAACAGACCTTTCGACGGCACGATTCATCCAGGCTTTGCGAAGGTTCACAGCTCGTCGAGGAAAATGTGCCACATTGTGGTCAGATAACGGCACAAACTTTATTGGAGCCAGAAACCAGATGAAGGAGCTTCTCAACAACCTAAAGACCAAAAGGCATCATCAAACAGTTGCCATGGAGTGCGCGGACGAGGGCATGCAGTGGAAGTTTATTCCACCCGGAGCACCACATTTCGGTGGCCTGTGGGAGGCTGCTGTACGGTCGGCGAAAACACATCTTCTCAAGGTGCTTGGGAACTCGACAGTCTCATACGAGGATATGACAACGCTTTTGACGCAAGTCGAGAGTTGCTTGAATTCACGGCCGCTCACTCAAATGTCGGATGATCCCGAGGATCTGCAACCGCTTACACCAGGTCACTTTCTGGTAGGTTCTGCGCTTCAATCACTTCCATCAGCAGACTACACCAACACAAATTATGGGAGGCTTAACATGTGGGAAGCGGCACAAAAAAGGCTACAAGATTTCTGGCGTAGATGGAGAACGGAATACCTTAATCAGCTTCAGGGACGAGGAAAGTGGTGGAAACCGCCAGTCGAAATCACGCAGGGAAGCTTAGTAGTAATTCGGGACGATAACCTACCACCCACACGTTGGAGAATGGCACGAATCGTTGAAACTCATCCAGGGCGAGACGGGGTGGTTAGAGTAGTTACCCTTCGTACGGCGAACGGGACAGTAAATAGACCGGTGGACAAAATATGCATCTTACCGGTGGCAACAGAGGACGATGAATTGAAGCAGAGCGACTAGCTGGCTGAAACACGGAACGTTTCAGGGGGGCGAGGATGTTGGTGAACCACCCTATTGGAGCGGGCGTATTCCCCCCGGCGCGATGCAAGTAGCTCAGTATCAACATGACAACCGAGTGACAGAAGGAACTGCATCAACTGGCTGCGATTCTAATTCGCGGTTAATTTTTGGCTTGGGTTCGAGTCTATAAAAGCGCTTAGCGCAGATGATCTCTCCTCTCTTTCGCTACTGACACGATTTTGCGTGTCATCCTTGCGCAGGGGCCATGCTAATCTTCTCTGTATCGTTCCAATTTTAGTATATGTCCAGCCGAAGCTAGGACGGGGGCACCATAGCAGTTTTTTCATTTTGATTGTTTTGAAATCTGGCGCTTTCAAGGTGGGGCAGGATGTTCGGAAGTGCAACCGAACAAGTGAAGGACTGACTGTACACACCATCCACGATCGATGGTCAAGCGACGCCAGTTAGCGCGCGTGCTGGACTACAATGAGCTTTTATTAACGACAATGAGGATATTGTTTGATAAGGCTATATAAGGTGGCATATCTAACGCTTAAGTCAGTCGCCGTTAACCACTTGTCCATCTTTGTAAATAGTTATTTGTACTTAGGCTTAAAATGTAATATACTAGTGCATAGGAAATTATGATCGGTGTCGCTGTTTACTTAAACCCGAAATCCCACCGGCATGAATGTCAGCTGGGAATATAACACGAAGATTGGACGCGGGTACAGGATACCTGGGCCTGCAGCGTCATTAGTAGAAGGTGCAAGGATTCTCTCTCTACCAGGATGTCTGCGCAGTAATACTCCATTCCATACAGTCCACTCGTTCTCCGCTAGCTATCGAACATTCGTTCTCCGCTAGCTATCGAACACAGATTCAAAACAAGAAGTTGCAATACGTAATTTTATGTTGAGTCCCATTAATCTCCACAGCGTATTACATATTTCTTCTTAACAAAAACCCACGACGTGAAGTAACATGCAAATTTGGACAATTTCATAAGTCATATTCAACGTGGACTAGTTCTTGATGATTTTAGACCACCTTCCCTCTCAGTGGATAATCATTCATATATATACTAAAAAAATTGTATGAATCTTGGACATCCGCCAACATAAACTGTTCACGTAGAATGTGAATGGCCCCCAAATTGCTTCCCATGTTTATAAACTTGTTTAAGTCGTTTTAGGCTGTTTAATTCAGTGAAAGTAGCAAAGTGTTACTCCAAATTCATCAAAATAATAAGGTGATCAAAGTCAGTAGTGACTGAATCTTCTTCAATGCATGCCAGTACTTATTTTACAAATATCAAACAATATTGTTTTCAGACTATTTTGAAAATATTTAAGAAACAATCAAAAAAGTGATCAAAGCCACCCCAGTTTACGGTACCTACCTACTTTTTATGGTAATAAGCTGAAAAAGTTTTTGTGACCTAATTTGGTATTGATAACGTAATTATTGATTGGCTTGAGAGGAAAAGCTCTAGGTTTATGAGGAAAAGTGAAAGTTTTTGGAAATATGATGATGATGATGATGGTCCCACCTCATACCCTCACATCGGTTTGAGCTGATCGATTTATCTAAGTACGATATTATTTTTTTTTCTTCATCTATAGTTTATTTGACACGGCACAAATACAATTCAATGTTTAACGGCGCCAATTATATCTGGTAGCTTACTTTCTAAAGTATCTTAATAACTAAAAGCAAATTTTTTATCCTCGCTGCCAACTACGAGCTGAAACTAAATCTAACTTAAAGCTAGAATATTTTGCATTAAAAGCACAGGTTTGCTGTTTGATGGTTTTCATTGCCATAGGTAAGCAGCATATTAAATTTGTTCCGCTGCTGGGCCAAGATATTACGGACTTGGCATATTGGGTTGTTTCCATCGGGCCTTGAGAGTATCGTGCGGGTCTGATTGCTGTTTCCGGATCCGGGGTCTTAACGTGTTCTTGTCGTTTGGTTGGATGTAGGCGGAAAGGGATAGGACTAAACTGGGGCGTGGATGGATTTCAGGAAAACGTATATAAGGGACATGTAGGATAGGTCACGGCTCGCCAAGACATCACGAACAGGAACAGCCGGCTGCCTACCTTCGGCCTGCAGGGAAGCTATTAATCTAGACCTGGCGTCACGGTGTACAGGGCATGACCAAACAACGTGCTCTATGTCGTGATAACCTTCACCACAGGCACAGATACCACTCTCCCCGAGCCCAACACGACGAAGATGCGCGTTAAATCTATAGTGATTGGACATAAGCCGGGACATCACGCAAATGAAATCCCGACCTACATCCAACCCCTTGAACCACGGGTTCGTCGATACCTTGGGGATTATGGAATGTAACCACCCTCCCAGTTCCCCCTTGGTGCAAGAATTTTGAAAGAGCGAGATACTTTTCTGACGTACAAATGCGAAAAATTCATTAAAGGCAATTGGTCTTTCATAAATATCACCGATTGTTGCGCCCACCTTAGCCAAAGAGTCCGCTTTCTCATTGCCCGGTATCGAGCAGTGAGAAGGGACCCACGCTAAGGTAATCTGATACGATTTTTCGGATAAAGCACTCAGATGTTCCCGTATTTTCCCCAGGAAATACGGAGAGTGCTTAACATCTTTCATCGATCGGAGAGCCTCAATGAAACTGAGACTGTCCGTAAAGATGAAATAATGGTCCGTGGGCATTTTTTCGATAATCCCTAGGGTGTACTGAATTGCAGCTAATTCTGCGACGTAAACAGAAGCAGGATTATCGAGCTTATGGGAGACGGTTAAATTGTTATTGAAGATACCGAAGCCAGTGGACCCATCAAGAAGTGATCCGTCAGTGTAGAACATATTGTCGCAGTTGATGTTTCGATATTTATTGGAAAATTTTTTAGGGATCTGCTGCACGCGTAAATGATCCGGGATTCCACGAGTTTCTTCTATCATGGATGTATCGAAAAACACAGTAGAATCAGAAGTATTTGATAAGTCGACACGATTTGGAATATTCGAAGAAGGGTTAATATTTTGGGACATGTGATTGAAATACAATGTCATAAAACGGGTTTGAGAATTAAGTTCGATTAACCTTTCAAAATTTTCAATCACGGGACGGCTCAAGACCTCACATTTGATTAGAATACGAGAAGACAGGCTCCAGAAGCGGTTTTTCAATGGTAGTACTCCAGCTAAGATCTCCAAACTCATCGTATGGGTCGATTGCATGCAACCCAAAGCGATACGCAAACAACGATATTGTATTCGCTCCAGTTTGATCAAATGTGTGTTTGCTGCGGAGCGGAAGCAGAAACACCCGTACTCAATAACAGACAGTATTGTTTGGTAAAGCCTTATAAGGTCTCCTGGGTGGGCTCCCCACCATTGTCCGGTTATTGTACGAAGAAAATTCACTCTTTGTTGACATTTTTTCATCAGATACCTCACGTGACAACCCCAGGTGCCTTTAGAGTCGAATCAGATACCAAGATATTTGTGTACCAAAACCTGAGAAATCGTTTTACCCATTAATTGTGTTTGAAGCTGAGCAGGTTCATGCTTCCTAGAACAAACTACTATCTCAGTCTTCTCCGGAGAGAATTCGATACCTAGCTGTAAAGCCCAAGCAGACAAATTGTCCAAGATATCTTGCAATGGTCCTTGCAAATCGGCAGCTTTAGCTCTTGTAACAGAGATTACACTGTCGTCTGCAAGTTGTCTTATCGTGCATGAATTTGCCAGACATTCGTCGATGTCATTTACATAAAAGTTGTAAAGAAGGGGGCTTAAACATGAGCCCTGGGGAAGACCCATGTAGCTAATGCGAAAAGTTGCCAAATCGCCGTGCGTAAAATGCATGTGCTTTTCGGACAACAAATTGTGCAAAAAATTGTTCAAAATTGGAGAAAATCCTTGTCGGTGAAGTTTACCCGAAAGAATGTCAATAGAAACGGAATCAGAAGCCCCCTCAATGTCCAAGAAAGCAGACGCCATTTGTTCTTTGCGAGCATACGCCAGCTGAATATCTGTTGAAAGCAACGCAAGACAATCATTCGTCCCTTTGGCACGGCGGAAGCCAAATTGAGTATCTGATAGTAGACCATTTGATTCGACCCAATGGTCTAAACGACGGAGTATCATTTTTTCCATCAATTTCCGGATACAGGATACCATTGCAATCGGCCTATAAGAGTTGTGATCAGAAGCTGGTTTCCCTGGTTTTTGGATGGCGATCACCTTCACTTGTCTCCAATCCTGCGGTACAATGTTTTGCTCCAGGAACTTATTGAACAAGTTCAACAAGCCTCTTGGCATTGCCGGGTAGATTCTGCCCAGGCACGTTATTGTTACAGGACAGGAGGGCAACTGAAAATTCTGCCATCGTAAAAGGTGATTCTATCGCGTCGTGGCCCGGAGACGCATCGCGAACAAAGTTTTGCTCAGGAACAGAGTCCGGACATACTTTCCTGGCAAAATCAAATATCCACCGACTTGAAGACTCCTCGCTTTCGTTGACCGTTACGCGATTCCGCATTCTTCGGGCTGTGTTCCAAAGAGTGCTCATCGATGTCTCCCTCGACGACTCGTTCACGAACCGACGCCAATATCCGCGTTTCTTTGCTTTAGCCAAGCTTTTAAGCTTGGTATCAAGCTCCGAATACCGTAAATAGTCGCCAGGTATACCTCCCTTCTGGAAGGCCAAAAACGCGTCGGATCTTTGCGTGTAGACATCGGAGCACTCTTGGTCCCACCACGGAGTGGGAGGCCGTTCTTTGATCGTTACGCCGGGATATTTCTTCGTTTGGGCTTGCAACGCGGCGTCGAGAATCAAGCCCGCGAGGAGGTTGTATTCTTCAAGTGGTGGATGATGTTGAATTGACTCGACCGCTTTTGAAATCATTTCCTCGTATAACTTCCAATCGACATTACGTGTGAGGTCATACGGAATGTCAATTGGTCGCATGCGAGTTGACCCTTTTGTAATTGAAATAAGAATAGGCAGATGGTCACTACCGTGAGGATCGAGGATTACCTTCCATGTGCAATCCAACCGTAGCGACGTCGAACATAAGGATAGATCCAAAGCGCTTGGGCGCGCTGGAGGTTTCAGGATACGTGTCATCTCACCGTTGTTTAAAATAGTCATGTCGGAGTCATCGCAAAGGTTATAGATTAAAGAGGAGCGGTTATCATTGTAAGGGGAACCCCAAGCCACACCATGAGAGTTGAAGTCTCCCAAAATCAAACGTGGCGAGGGAAGAAGTTCTATTAAATCAAAGAGCAGCCGTTGCCCAACCTGTGCTCTGGGAGGAATATATATTGAGGAATATATATTGAGGAATATATACAAAGCTCTTAAGGAATATATATTGAGGAATACATACAAAGCTCTTTACCTTGTATTGTCATTTGACATGCGACAACTTCGATGCCTGGAATCGAGGGGAGGTTAATACGATAGAAAGAATAGCACTTTTTAATCCCTAAAAGTACTCCTCCATATGGGGTGTCTCGATCAAGGCAAATAATATTAAAATCATGGAAGTTGAGATCAATATTTGAAGTAAGCCAAGTTTCACAAAGGGATAATGCATTGCATTTGTTTTTATTTATCAAAACTTTAAACGAATCAATTTTTGGTAAAATACTTCTACAATTCCACTGTAAGACAGAGATAGAATCCTTCATATACGCAGTTGAATTAGGCATCGAAGGATACAATCGCTGCAAGGAGGGGCCATTGGGCAGTCAACTGCTTCAAAAATGATCTAACTGTTGGGAGGAATGCTGTAAGAAAAATTTCAATTGGATCGGGTACATTGAAATTTTCAAAAATTCAGTCCACAATGTCAGAAAATTTCACTAATCCAGAGTTTGTTTCATCAACTGGATGTGCAAAAGGAACAACTGGGGTTTTATATGTTCCTGGCAGTGCTGGGAACTCCTTCTGGGACTTTAAATTTGCAAGCCCAGGAGGAGTTTGCTTCGGTTTTTCCGCAGCACTGTTTGGTTTGTTCGTACTTTTCATTACACTTTGGGAAATCTTAGGACCTTCACGGGGAAGTTTAGGAGAAGAAACATTTTTCCTCTTCCTAGACTCCCCAGGATTGGCATAAGAGGTTCCCGCTGATGAATCGTCAGAATCGGTTTCATCAGAGGACAACAGATCAAAGGGGTTCGATGTTATGGCAGAAGTGGTCACGGTCTTCTTCAGCATCTCAGCATAAGAACGCTTTGAACGCTCCTTAAGTGACCGCTTGATTTTATCTCTGCGCTGCATGTACACCGGGAATGTGGAGAGCTCATGCTGGTTTTCCCCACAGTGAATACATTTTTCAGTATTAACACTGCAAGAATCTTCCGCATGAGTCTCCCCACACTTGCTACATCGTGCCTTATTGCAGCAGTAGGCGGCCGTGTGGCCTAACTGCTTGCAATTGGTGCAATTCATAAACGGGGTACATACAATCGCACAGGCAGACGAACCCGGTCGATCGAGACGTGGCTAGGGAGTGCAGATCCGGCAAACGTAACGCGAAACGAGTCTGACGGAGTGTAAACTTTTTTACCGCCGACGAGAGACATGGACCGCAATTGCTTACAATCCAAAATCTTCGCCTGTGTTTCGGTATTTTTGAAGCAACCGGTTGCGCTTTTTAGGATACACTCGACAGACAGACTCGAATCGGTTATGACACCGTCGATCTCCACGTCTCGTGCGGGTATGTAAACGCGATACTCGCGTGTGAAGAGCTCAGAGCAAGCGATAGCATTGGCCTGTGCCAGATCACTGACCACGACACGGAGCTTGTTAGGTCGGACCTTGGAAATTTCGGTCACGGCCTTGTACCCCTTCATCAGGTCTTGAGAAATTTGCAGTATGTTTAATCGCTTTGAATTCACTCCTGCCTTTGGACGAAAATAAACAGTATAGCTGCCCTGTTGAGATCCGTCCGGGTAAAGCCTGGGGCGAGGGGGGACTGGAGAATGAACAGGGGAGGGGGTAACAGAAGGGTCAGGGTCAGGGGGGCTCGGGGATGGTGGCACGGGAGGCGAGGGATCTATATCCATCGCGCTAAATGTAGCGCACTAGCGCCGACAAGAACACGTACCTATTTACTTCTTCCTTCCAGCAGTGGTTATCCGATCGCTCGAAGCTGCACCCAAAGCAGCCAGCAGCACCAGTACAGCAGAACCAATACAACCACCAGCAGTGAGCCGGATGTGAGATCACTCAGCACAGCGACACGACTCGACTGTCAACTGATGGCCTTGAATTAGAAAGATCTATTCACTGTGCACAGATCAAAACTGCAGCTGGTATTTTGCACCAATACAGCCAAAGTTGCGAGCCGGGTACAGAACGTAGCGACACAACTCACAATCTAGTTGGCCTTTAGCGCGAATAATACACTCTTTTGTTTGGCTATTCGTACACACGGACCGGATTGTAATAGAACGACCACTTTGCACGTCCGTTTCTGTCGAGTGTTCGACGCGGAATGACGATATTATTTATAGTCATACAATGTAATCCGGTGACAAACAAATAACGGACTGGGTATGAATACAGTCAAAATAAACTGAATTGAAAATAACTAAAAAAGAATCTTTCAGCTTATGAATTCCGGTAAAAGATTCGTTGAGTATTTTTTTGACGTAGAATACGTCTTACGGCAACATATACAGGGACTCAACTTTAATACAGGGATCCAATTTCAAAACCGAAAACATCGAGAGCGTCACGAAAATTGTCCATTTTCAAACGTTTTAAACTCAGTCAGTTTTCAACCAATTTTTGTCATTTTTGCAGAAATTGATTGGAAAATCATTTAAGCACCCCAAATGCAGAAAATTGTAATCTGATTGTTTGAACTATTGTACTACTGAAAATTGTTGAACATTGTCGAAACGCAAATGTCGATTTTTGGTTGGTCGCTTCCTGCCTTTTTCTAAAAACGACGACAGAATGGAACCTAGTTAACCGCAAATGCACTCTTTGGGCTCTATAAGAGACTGTTTCTCCTCAAGCAAATCAGTTTACTAGCAGTAGGCAGCAGCAGCGGACATCAACACCGATGGCAGTAGGCGAAGGCAGCGTGGATCAGCAGCGGGCAACAGCGGCGGTGGTAGTGGTTAGCTGCAGTTCCTACCTCTATCAGTTCGGCTTCCCTTCGATCTGAGTTGGACCAGCGGTAATTCAATTCAAATATCGTTGGGTGAATACAACTCGAAATTGAAACAGACTCCGCCAGGAGGTGGCGAGCGTGCGTGGCTTGCTATCATGCGTGCGTGGCTTGCTATAGAGCGTGCATGGCTTGATAGTTTGTGTGGCTTGCTATATAGTGTGTGTTGCTTGCTATATAGCGTGTGTGACTAGCGTGCGGGGTTTGCTATATAGCGTGTGCATGTCTAACGTGCCTGTGCCTGTGTCGATAGCGTGCGTGTGCGGCTTGCTATATAAGGTACTAGCTGACCCGGCAAACTTCGTCTCGCCTATTTTAGTGTTCAATTTAATGATTTTAAACATTTCAAATTCATTGATTCCTTGCGATTCGTTTATATCATTTGAAATGATTGGTTTTATCGGAATGACAACATCCTCGACTTTTGGCTTTTGTACATCTCCTCTATTCCGGAAATATATTGAATGCATTTCAGTTTTTTTCGTTTTTTTTTTTAGAAACTGAAAGTGGTCATCTTCAAATTCAAAATGGTGTCCAGGGTCAATGCTTGGCTTCTATACATCATTTCGATTACGGATATATCCATATGTAGTAGTATTCGGTTATTTTCGGCTATTACCCAGAAGCTGCCATTTTTTGGTGTCTGAGGACAGTTTTTAGCTCCTTGCATCATTCTGGATCCGGTGATAAACATATTGGGTGGTATTTGGTCACTTCAGGCTATTTTTCAGAAACCGTAAGTCGCCATCTTGGATTTCAAAATGGCATTCTGAGACAATTTCTGACCCCTGAGCGTCATTCTGGTTAAAGAAACACTCATATTTGGTGGTATTTTATCCTTTCGGCTGTTTTACAAACACCAAAAGTCGCCATCTTATAATTCAAAATGTTGTCTGAGGTCGATTTGTGGCTTCAGTGCATCATAACAATTCCGGAAATAGCCATATTGGGTGGTATTTGGTCATTTGCCGCTGTTTTTCAGAAACCGGAAGACGCCATCTTGAATTTAAAAATGAAATGGCATTAGGGGACAACTTTTGGCCTCTGAGCGTCAATCTGGTTGAAGAAACACTCGTATTGGGTGGTATTTGGTCATTTTCGGCTGTTTTACAGACACCGGAAGTCGCCATCTTACAATTCAAAATGTTGTCTGAGGTCGATGTGTGGCTTCAGTACATCATAACAATTCCGTAAATATGTATCGTATTAATTGATATTTTTCGGTGAACAATTACAAAACATTTCTTACTTTGCGTGACGTTTCGGCCTACTGTTGCGTTTCAGCCATCTTTTGACGCCTGCAATTTTATTCAAAAAACAAACATTTTTAAAAAATACATAAAGAACACATAAAAACGATTTGTTATAATTGTCGCTTTTTTCTTTCACAACTCACAATTCGATCGCCGCAGCTTTTCGTCACCTCTTTCAGCGCCGCACGATCAGGTATCACTGTCTGGCGGGTGTGCTGTGATGCTGTGTCGATCGTCGCATTTGTTTCCTCTCCACCGTCCGCTGTTTGTACCTTGCCGTAGCTTTACCACAAGCGCATTGTAGTTGGTGTTGAACGTTCCGCACTCACGCTGAAGGTTCACCGCGTTGCGTTCGCCAACCAACTTGATGTGGAATGTCTCTGCTGTGATTCTGCTTTCCTGGTCAACCATACGTTCTAGGATCGTCACTTTTTCGAAATCAAACACATCTCCGTCACCTAGCGTGTGTTGTGTCAGGCCCGTTCGGTTGTCTTCGCGTTTGATGTCATTTTTATGCTCTCCTATTCTTGTGTCCAACTTTCTGCTCGTCTGCCCAACATACATTTTTCCATCTCCAGTTCCACAGGGGATAGAATATACAACATTTTTTTTGTTGCCCTGGTGGAATGGTATCTTTGAGTTTGCTGAAAATAACGTCTTTTTGGGTTTGACGGCTAGTGTCAACCCGTTCTTTTTGAGCGTTTTTTGCAGTTTCTCACTCAAGCATGGATACATGGATACATACTTTCACCATCCACATGCCAAATTTGGTTCCATTTGCTTGGTTAGTTTTTGAGATGTGCTGAAATTTGTATTTCGTTTGTATGGGACCCCTCCCTTCCAGAAGAGGGAGGGGTCTTGAACCATCATAGGAACCTTTCTCGGCCCCTAAAACCCCTACATACAAATTTTCACGTCGATCGGTTCGGTAGTTTCCGAGCCTATATGTATCAGACAGACAGACAGACAGACAGACAGACAGACAGACCGACAGACAGACAGGCAGACAGACCGACAGGCAGACAGACAGACCGGACTGCATTTTTATAGGTATAGATAGGCTATACAGGGTATTCCAAAACCGATTCCAACACACACATTGACATAAGACAGGCTGTCGTATTCTACGTTAACTCTGTGGTCGTGTCTCATAAATAACCTCTTCATCTTTTTAAATTTTGATTATAAAAATTGTAAAATTTGGGCAAACAATTAGCGACCAAATTTTTATGCCACACAACCGAATATTTTTTCTATGTATGCCTTCCGTAGAACATTCTTCAATTGTTCAATTTTAGTCCCAACATTTTCGTTTCTCAAAACAGTGAATCTATGTTCAATCTCTTTAGGTATAAATATATAAATATTGTTATGACATGATCATGGTGGTTTGCACATTTGGAAAGAACATATCAGGAAATACTTTCTCGACATTTACTTGAGATCATAGGATTAGAACCGAGACATCATGCTAAAACAAATGTCCTACGAATAATCTAGAGGATAATGTGATTCATTGGTATAGACTTAGGCAAGCTTGTTATTCTCCCTAATATGTGGAAAGAGCAGAGTGAATATTCACCGCTCGTTCTTTGTTCAGCATGAGCGCTGAGTGTAGCAAATTTTTGCACAACACTTTTTTCTTCTTCTTTGTGTTGTGTTTCTGCCGCTAGCAGAACACACTTGTTGCTTGCACCACAGCAGATTGAATTAATAATGGAGAATCACTCTAGTAAGAATATACAAAAGTACACCGTGATGAGCACTGCTGAGATAAATTCGATAACAGCCGAAGTCGTAACGAATGCATAACGAACGGCTGGATTTATTTTGAGACGCAAAGCAAACAGCGTAATCTACTTTCCTACCTAGATGCTCCCCTAATTTGATATATGCCTTAAAGACACACAGTAAAAGCACTGCAGTAAGCTCTGTTGTGTTGTTATTGTGCATAATGTCCTTTCGTGAGAGAAAGCTAACTTTTATTACCTCACTGAAGAAATGTTTCAGAATCCACAGCGGTTGCGAACTACTCAGACACACACGATTCGCTGCTCTCTTCAAGCAAGTTCATCACTTTATCCCTTAGTGCGAGAGCAGTTCTTTTCGCAGTGGAAGATATTTTCCTACACGCTAGTGATTCTCCGAGCAGGAACGACAAACTTTGACCTAGACATACAGAACAGAACAATGATTGGAAATTTGACGCTAGGAATGTTGAAACTCTGGTCGAATAGGCACCTGAGGGCGTCTTGGGCTGTGGAAAGCAAATGTTGAGGTAGTACAGTGGCAAAAACAGAGCGAAATGGGGCGTCGGTTTCATCTAACTAGGTGCTTGTGTATGAGATTTTACTGCTCTACAATACCGAGCCTAATTCTATCCTACCAGTATCGCCAAATTATAATTCCCTGGAGTGAGACTTCATCTAACGTTCCTCTGGCCAGGTTTATTCTAAGAGGGACTTATTATGTCAAGAGGAAGGAGTCTTATCGAAACCTCGTTCCCCGTGCCAATATCGCCAATTACAATTCCCTAGAGAGGATAAATATTCCTATGATTAGTGTTCTTATGAGAAGGACTTATTTTGTTAAGAGGAAGGAGTCTTATCGATACCTCGTTCCTCCTACCAACACCGCGTCACAATTAAAATTCCCTGAAGAGGCACTTAGTGCTTTACCTCTGGTCAGTTTTATTATAAGTAGAACTTTTTGTCAAGAGGAAGGAGTCTTATCGAACCTCGTTTCTCCAGCCAAGATCGTGCCAAATCACAATTCCCTGAAGAGAACTATTATACGTTACTCAGAACAGTTTTATTATAAGAGGGACTTATTTTTGTTAGGATGAAAGTCAGCAGTATACTACAAAATTCAGCTTGAAGGAAGGGTATGTAGTGGAGAGCCTGAGAATAAACCCATGTTAAAGTCCTTTGACAACCAAATGGCCTGATTCTACTAAGATTCGAACCCACGACCACTCGCTTATCAAAGCGGACTCTGTAACCTTGCGGCTACGAAGCTCCCCGGGACGAACACATATGATTCGCATAGATTCTCTAGGATTCCTCACATTAGATTCGTGAGCGTCCTTGAAAAGGATTCCTGAAAAAAAAAGAATCCTCAGGAATGCCCTGTATATGGCTCTAGGATTCTTGAATAAGAAGCCTGAGTGGGAATCCTCCGGATCGTGTTTGAAATTCCTTTCTCGATTCGGTCACCGGGTTAAAGGTATCCTGGGGATTCTTTCTCAGGATTCTCTGCGTGTTAGTAAGGGAACCGGCCTTCCAGCGAAGTTTTCTTATGATACCCAAACAAAAGCGTTGTACCAACTTTTCGAATGCATCTCTTAATTCTACCGATCAACTGTTCGCAATTCGTTGATCTCCAGGTATTTTTGCACCGAAGGAACTCAAATTCCCAAAGAAATCTTCGATTGGACGATAATGAGGTAGAATCGTTGGGTTGCATATTTGGGGTACAAATGGAGCCGAGTGGTTGTTCAGAAACGTTTGTGTAGTTTTTGACGTACTGTGATGATATTTTCTCTGGCCAAAACACATACTTTTCATCTGTATAGTTTTTAGAAGAAATGGAATCATAATGTTGTTCAAACACTCGGTTTATATTTTCATTGATAGCCAAACCACTAGGCTTGAACCATGATTTGATAAAAAGAAAAACAGTTCTTTTCTGTCCACAACCCTGGCCGGTCTTCCACTACCTTCCTGGCGGATTATTGTTAAAGTTCGTAGGAAGCTCTACATGGTAGAAACTGGAAGATTTTCGCTTTCAAAATGGTTTACCATGAACTTTTTTCCACAACTGTTGTGCAGTTCTTAGCGAATGTTTTTGCGGAATGCTCGTTATTTGGACGCTATTTTGAACCGAATTGAGCATGCATAAGCAAAACAAAAAATAGCTTTCATATACATATACACATTCCTATCTGAGCATGTTTGTTGTGGAGTAAACTACCCCCAAAAAAATTTCAGATTCATAGCTGTCATGTTTGAATACATGTTTTGAATCGAAATCCATACGCAGTTTTTTGTCTGAATCGAAATCCGTACACTTTTGAAACGAAATCCGCACGCACGCGATATATACTGGATCAAAGTGCGTACAGCAATGAATCAAAATTCGCATTGGTATAGAAGTACAGAAATAAATTGTATTTTTCAATTTATCTTTGAATTTACGAATAAACATAGTGTGAGAGTCAATTGGCTCCTAAAGTTTTACATTAGTTTCTAATTTTTTAGATCAGCTGAAATGCAATGCAATTTTCTGTGTAAAACATGATTTTAAAAAATGTTTTTTAGTCACCGGAACGCCAGAACCTCTCGAAGCTTCCCGGTACGACTTTCCATCGCGCACCTCAGTCACAGCTCTTTCGAAATCGTTTGCCGTATATGTATGCTTGTTTCCTTCCATAATATGCTGAAAACAAGAGAAAACGTTCAACAATACCTGCATGATACACACGCTGTACGGATTTTGATTTAGGCGATTAACAAGGATCAAAATCCGTACGGCACAGTTTTTGCTAAATAAATGCAATTTACACTATTTACCAAACAATATACAGCTTCAAAATGACAAAGACTTACCTTTTCAATCGATTTCAAAAAGATTCACAAAGTAAAACACTTATATCCCACATGAAAAACGTTTTTATCTGAAGAACATTTCCTTAGTAAATTCTCTAACGATGCGACGGAATGACAACTGAAACCGATAGACGATTGATTTTTTATTTTTAATATTTTTATTTCATGGCCTACTGACGCATAGTTTAATTTAACAGAAGGCCAACAGTTCAACGGACATGTACATATAACTATCATATGAATTTTCTTTTTTATAATGCTTAAAACTGACGAAAAACATCAAGGTGTACGGATTTCGATACTGTACGGGTTTCGATCCAGCACGGTACCAGTATAGAAAACAAAGACGTAGTCCCACGTCAAAAAACCCGAAATGCTGCATTTAGAAGTACAGTGTATATACAATCGTTGCTAGGATGAGTTCTGACCGTTTGTAAAGTTTCTAAAACGGCGTTCGAGCAAGAGGAGCAGCGTGTTAAAATTTTTTTTTGGATGTGGCCAAATCAACAGTGACAAAGTGTTCGGCGAGCGACTATCGACCACCAGGAAGCCTGGAGGCGGCAGCAATCGTAAGGTGCTGTGCTGTTCTGGCCGGATTTAGCGAGCTGCCACTACGGAAAAAGGCAATCGAGTGGTATGATGCGAACAACGTGGTTGTGGCACACAAAGACCTCAATACCCCAAACAGCCCAGAACTATGTCCTATCGAGCTATCGAACAGCAGTTTAAATCCAACTGGCGTTCGGCGGCGAATAAGATCGATAAGACTACTGTACAAGATTTGATGGAAGGTGTTAGGCGGAAGACGCGGCAGTTCGGATTTGGCAAACCAAATGACAAACATTTTTTCATTTAAATAGGGTGTGGAACTAGTTCGTCAGGGGTTTTCTTCGTCATAATTTTTGCTTCATTCTAATGAGAAATATATGACGAAGAAAACCCCTGCCGAAGTAGTCCCACACCCTATAGAAAATATTTGTATTATAACTTTTACTGAAAAAAATTTTTTTTGCTGACCAATTTCTGCACGTTCCAGTCTTTATGCGACAGATTATTAGTCGTAATTGCAAGCTTGATATTGCCGATATCTTCTTAATGACCTTAAAGTCACCAAGATTAAGATATTCTGGGATTCGAGATCCCTGTTGTACAAAGCTCTCTCACACACACATTCTTCATTTTACGTTAGAAAACAGAAATCCCTCGCAGATTCCAGAGCGTTACCAAGATAGAACATATTTCTCTATTGTAAGCATAACGTTTTGTAAAAACTCGTATGTGGAAGATATCACAGATGACACTAGTGTCAATTTAAAAGACGAAGGTGAAATGATCATTTATATTGAGATGAGATTGAAGGTAAAATCCTTTGAAAAAAGTCGATTGGTTTATATACAAGCACAACATAATCCTCACATCACAACTTCAGCCCGTTCCTGACAGGCGATACTTTCCCAAAATGTTAAACATGCTATGATATTACGCAGGTGTTGATTCCTAGGTAAACTCGATTAAAATATGCTGTTTTGTTACCCTTCTGAAGGCGGTGCTTCCTGAGGAAGATTGAACGAAAAAACGGTTTCTGGTCGGATTTATTTGCATATGAATGCGAATGCTTGTCAATGAAAAATTTTGCCGGTCTGTAAAATGATAGAAATTGAAAGTAATAATTTTTAGTCGGTGAAAAAACCCACACATATTAACAACTAAAACTAATAAATGGGACAAGTTGCGAGCCACACAATGAGCCATTTCATAATTCTCAGTAATCTCAATGACGGTTGCTTATCGAAATAGCACAGGGCATAATCATCAGTTCCACATAAAAAACAGTCATACATAGTTCTAACACTCGACCAGTCGTTTTCAATCAAACAGGCAAGCATGTTTCAGTCGGATAATAGCAGCGTGTATCTGCAACTTTTCTTCAGTGGGACTCGGGTGGTGCGTTATCTTATCACATCGCAGCGCTGGCTGATAGGCGGCCATATTGATTCTGCCCCAGCATGAAGGTGAAACGGTGTGCGAACAGATAAGCAAGAAACTTTGTTTCCGCGCCTCGGGCACCTGCCAAAATGTAACACCAGCTCAGAAGTGATTTCATCGTTCAGCGGAGCGAACAGTGAATACCGAATTCCTTGCAGAAAGGGTAAATCAATCATTTACACCTAATCCCTAATTAGAACCAGACCCTCGTGGGTCAGTGAAACGAGCAAAATCATAAGCTAAGACAACCGTTTTCCATCGCTTATTCTTAGGTGAAAGGTCATTTGGTTCGCCTGATCCAGAGTTTCATATATTTTGGAGTCCCTGGAGATAACAAACGGACAAAATGGTGTCGGCAGAGACAATCGGATCGATATTCATAAAAGTTTTTAAACTGGTAAGCAGCGAATAGTGAAATATTTTAATGTATTCCGGTGATGCCCTACTAGCAATTAAGTTTGGCTACAAAATGGACACTCTAATATCGATGGAGTTGCATGGGATTTGCTAACATCAAACATCAATAAATAATCGATTTCAGTGAGAAAAGAATTATACTAATCCCCAACTAGTGTGTATTAGATCAAACTCCATCGAAAAAGGCTATTGACAAGTGAGTAATCGATGGAATGGAACAGTTCCATATTCAATGGATTATAGCGAAGTGTGAAACCATCGTCATCAGGTATCAGTATTTCTATGAAAAGATACATTATCAATCATAGTTAAAGCGATCAGGCTGAGAAAAGTTGGTCGAATTACATGCAGGATTTCAGTTATCCTCACTTGATGAGATGAACAAGTTTAATCATTCTCGCAATGGCAGTATAAGGGTTAGTCGGTTTGATATCAATTTACTCGCATATGACCACACCTAGATAGCAATCGGTAGCCAGGCAGGTGTTGTGTCTTGGTGAGTTTCACTTGAGCAATGTTGGTTTATGCTGGTCTGATAACAAGTTCGTACAATATTGAGCCATAGGCCTTGTATTGGTTAGTTGAAGCTGAAGTTATAACATGATAACGTTTTGCTGGGAAAACAATTACTCATTCTCACAAGTGCTCATACTTGGTAAGATTATTAAATTGTAACAAAATTTTTTATTTGGTTTTGAATTTTACACAAAAATGAAAAGTTTCTACCCGAATTGTTTTTGTTATCAAATATTGCAATGTTTACTAAGTTGAAAGTTGATAAATGTTCAATACTGAAACAAATTTTAGAATTTGATTATAATCTGTGTTCGGTGGAAATTGATCAGTGACGTGAATAAAAGGGAAAATGTTCAGGTGAACTAATATAATGTAGTACCTTATTCAGCACACGAATTTATCAATAATAGTCAAAAAGAATGAAAACCGTGTTTAAATGAATGAAAAAATAGTTTAAAGTCGTTGTTAGGATGGAATTGTAATTTAAGATAATTTCGAAAGACGCTAAAGGTTACTTTCACATATCGTAAACAAGGCAAACATAATTTCAAATTCAACAATTTTTTTTAATGCTTCTATACATAATTTTGAAATATCTTTTGAAATTTTAGTGAAATTCTAAAAACATTTGAAGTTTATCAAAAAACAACTAGCGATGGAATTTTACTGGCTCCAACTGTCTTTACCAGCCGAGATTCGGTTTATTTTAAATCATTGGTTCTCAAGAAAGAGCGATCGAACCTCACAACCTTTCTTAACATTGTCGAAGCGAGCAACGATTTTTCTTTTTGTCAAGACACCACTCGATCCAGGAAAACCAAACAAGTGGTTTGAAATGGTTTCGCATACGAAAATCACTGTAGCTTCAAATGCATTTCACTGTGTTCCGAAGATTGATGGCCGTGTCACTTAAACAGCAAATTTATTCAGAATCTGCTCGTTGAACGTCAGGGTAAACGATTATTTGTTTTGATTTAAGAACTGCTCAAATGCAATATTTTAAATGCTTTGAGTTTTACACTTGTTTATACAGGAACCGAAGTAATTCGTTTACAAAATGTAATATTGTTGGGTTGAGATGAAACACAACAGAGAGGGTATGAAAGAGTTCGGGTTATTTATCTTGCTACGGTAAGGAGCTTTTGTTGGTCTGGAAGCACGTACTCGACACCCATCAGTCACTAATGCTGCAGGTGTGTGCGCTGGGGCAGATGACGTTACGGTGAATCATCGTTGTTTGTTCGTCCGAGCGCACACTTCTACATAGTAGAATTCTGTCGTTTTGTCTGCACTGAAGTACTAGACAACTAAACTACACAGTAAAAAAAATTTACATCTGTTTTAATGCACATAAATGGAGCATTGGAAACCATGTAATATTCCGTGTCGCATTATATTCACATGCTATGTAAATGAATATAATGTGAATTTGCATGCAAGTTTATATTCAAAGTTTTAAGTTTACATCACTTAACGTACAAATTTACATGGTTTTAAACGATTCTGTACTGTGCATTATTAACGGTGTGAAATTGTATTTGTTTTTCACTTTATGTGCTAGTAACCGTTGTGTGCTTTCTTTTGTATTAATTGTGAATTTAATTTTTTGGTACTGTGTAGAACTAGACAACTAAACAAAACCTAAAATACCTACGCCAACAATGCAATTTATATCTAATGAAGTTGCTTATCACATATTATGCTATGCTCAAAAGCAAACATACAACAGAATGAGCTTTTCAGTTTTGTAGGAACAAACGGCAAAACAATACGTTCGTTACGTGCTTGTTAATTAAAATCTTTCTGGCCAAATGAAAGCTTAAAATTTAATAATTGCAAACCCCTGCAGGTTCTAAACATCGTAATCCTCATCCTGTATCGTACCGGTTATGGCGGAGACTTTCTCGGTGTGGGTGGCACGTGGAACCTCAACGAGGAGAAAAGTCCCGATGCGGAGATTGTGGCGTCCGGAGTATTTGTCGGCTACTTCATTTACACCTCGGTTCAGCTAATTACGTTCGCCTTCGGAACGACCAAGTTGAAGCGGGAACTGTCGGACACGATAATGAACGTCGTCGGTACCTTCATGTGGGTTGCCGTGGGAGGAACGGCTCTCCACTACTGGCACGGTTACCTGTCGGAGTACGATTTCCAGCACATTTCACCGGAGCGAACGGTAAGCATTAAATCGCCACTCATCTCAGTGTTTGCGAACATTAATATATTCAAAAGTCCTCGTTCCTTTTAATTAGAACTTATGATTCTTGAAAATTCTCACCCAGCAACAGGCAAACAGTTTCGTCAATTAAACTTTGTCCATTTCATTGCGCATCATTTACGCTGTATCTCTTCCTTGCAGGCTGGTCTTGCTCTTGGTTCACTTTGCGTCGTCTCCGGTGCGCTCTACCTGGCGGATTCGGTGCTGGCATTTATACACTATGCCAAGCATGAGAACAGCAAATACTAATTGAAGGAGGGTACCAGTCCGTCGACTTAATTATACCGCTAGATTGTAAGCTTGAATTATTACCGTCTATCGCGATGCTGTCCCAAAAAAAGCATCGCAAAGTAAAGTAAAGCCACAGGCTCGTAGGTGTACAAACGAGAGGAAAAACTGTCATAATTCATAAGTATTGTTTAAGATTATCAACGCTACTTCTCCAAGTCTCTTACTACCAACAATTATGAAAAAAAAGTTGTAAGTAGCAATTAACGACAATTTTCATTTATTTACTACTTAAATAAGCAACATTGGAATTGTGAAATACTTTTACAAACAAGCAGTGGAATGACTCAACGCTAATTACAAGCAAATAAACTATTTCTCATTGTCACAGTAACTAGTAACAAGTAACAGATTGGAAAACTATTCATAAAACGAACCATAGATCAAATCATGTTCCATTATTATTTTACAATTACACAATAAATTAGGTTAAGGGAGTAATGATTCATATTTATTAATCCGATAAATTGGTACAATTGGAAATTTTTTGATCCTCATTTTGGAATCAGAAATTTTTGGTTATTTTCCCAATTATTGCATTACTTTGGGACTTAAATAAATTGAATCTGAATAATCTTTTCGACTTTTAGATGAATTTTGAGATCACAAGTTACAATGCTGGTTCTATAAGTTATCCCTTGTACGTTATAATCCTTTTAACACTGAAAGTTTGCGTAAAAGCTTAAAACATTTTCTAAAAATTTCATGAACATTCAAAACTTGAAATGAAGACCAACTGAACAACTGAAAGAATAACTTAAATATTTCTTAAAGTTTCATGTGTGTGAAAACTTCGGGATTTTCCATCAAAAACCACATATTGAGCAGAAAGTGTGATTGATAATACACAATCCACTTTTTGGTAGCACGAAGATTGGATGAATAATTTAGAAGTTATGCCTATCTAGCGGCTGTCTGTTTCGTAGGTGGCATTAAGGGACTTATACAAAGCAACGGATGAGGGTCAATGCACGAGCCATGATTTCGCACTTATTAAACTGTACGACGGTGAAAGATTTCAACGAGATGATTTGCAATTTATGCTATCGACTGAGGGATTGTATCAGGGGGTGTTTTTCGGCTTCGCAGTTAAAAAAGCAGATCCACAAGAAATCTTCCAATTTTAGTAGGGGTACTGGGGGTAAGCCCGGCAATGAGGGTAAGACCGTCACCTCTAGGATTTTAACAGAAAACGCTAATTAACTGTGTTTTGGAATGGTATTTAATATTTTAGACATTTTAAGACACATCGAAGACACCGTGAAACGTCAAACGTCAAAATAATAGACAAAACATACGCTACTGTAGCTGATGCGTAAACGGATGTAATTTTTCGTGAGTGGAACTTAAGCTTTTATTCATTTGAAAAGACTAAAATATTTTTTCGTTGCTCTACAATTTATTGCCTGTATTGTAAGCAATCACAGGAATTCGATCTGAGGTAAATTGAAGCGATAAATTCGTAGAAATACTCTTTTTAAAAAAATGTGTGCTGTCGGGGTAACACCGTCACCCACTGAGTTGAGTAAGCCCGACATGGTCTGAGGCTAGTTGGATGTTACTGACACATATTTCTCATATATTACCGATGTCTCGCTGATGAATTAATTAATTAATCGACTTAGAGCCATGCACTCAAGCTCTTCTATGATTTATGAATGATTCCAAGGGTTATTAAAGGTGTCAAATGTACTGAATCAAGTCACAAAACTGACGGCTTGCCCGGTGGTATTTGAAATATGCTCTGATGTGGTCAATTTGCTCCTGGCTTCAATGAAACTAGTTAACAATATGATTTAAAGTGCCACATGATAGGCTTGCCGAGTATCAAATTCTTTCATAGTTTATACATAATGTTCATCGGAACTTGTCCCGGCAATCTGCCCAGAACCAGCTAACCGACAACAACCAAATTCAACAGTAACATACAGGAATGTAAGATCTCTCATTCGGCGGTCTCCGAATTCAAATTGGTTCAGCTAATTCGAGTTAATTCATGAACGAACTTAGGTGCCGGTGTTATCCCCAAGGGGTGCTGGTTTCACCCGCACTGATTGCTAAACGGGCAATGATTCTGTGAAAGAAATATAACAATATTCGCCATAAAGTGCTACTAAAGAATCATTTTCCTTAGGGGGCCGGGCTTACCCCCAGTACCTCTATATTTTTTAATTGTCATTTTCGATTTGGCTGAAACTTCTCAAAGATGGTTCTATGGGCAAAAGATGCCATTTTGTGCTATTAGTTTAATTTTTTGGAACACGACTCATTTTTGAGAAGCCATTTAAAAATGCTACCTTGGGAAGCTATTGATGATAACAAATGTTTTCAGAGCCGAAATGGTATATTTGATCGGTGTGACGTCTTCGGCAATGTTGTAGATAATAATTGTCTTCCCAAAAAAATTACACTCTAAAAAATTTATTTTTTTGAAAACTAAGAACCAATTATCTACACAAGCTCATTTTTTAAAAATTTGATTTTTTTTATAAAATCTTCAAAAGACTATCTAAACAATGAAGACTATCCGATCAAGGAGAAATCAAGAAAACGAAAGTTATAATTTTTTTAAACACTTTTTAATTTTTTATTCACAGTGTATATATGTTTGGAAAGACAAAATTATGATCTACAACTTTACCAAGGACACTATGCCAATCAAACAATTTTTTCAAATTATCATAACTATTTTTTCATGATTTCTCCATGATCGGACATTTCTCAATGTTTAGGCAATTTTTTGTAAGTTTTATCAAAAAAATCCGAATTAATCCACCTAGCGGTGAGACCCAGCCTTTCTCATTCGCACTTCATTATTTGTTGAAACTAATTCGCCAAAACACTTCGAATTTTCGAAAAAAAATTACATCTTGATAATTTCTACCAGGGCCGGCGTCACATTATATTCCCGAGTGGGTAGTAAGGAATAGGGAAGGTTCATGGGTGACAAAGGCGTAGCCGGGAGGGTCGGGGGCGACCTGCTGATACCTAAACATAATTTAAAAAAAAAATCGATAGTGCATCAACAATAGGGTGCGAATGGAATGTTTAAGAGAAATTAGATATTCGAATTTCGTTCAGTAGTAATGTTTCCCATGAGTTTCCCAGGGAAGGTAATTATATAGGCTCATTGGCAAAAGCAATTCCACGCCCTTGCGAGTGGCTTGCCGAGAGTTTACCGGAACATTCGCCAAGGTAGACGAAAACATGCGTGTAGGCATGTTTTTGAGTTCTTCCTTCGATTTATTTATCAACTAGCTGACGCGGCAAACTTCGTCCCGCCTATTTTTGTGTTTAATTTAATAATTTTCAACAGCCCAAATTCATTGATTTCTTGCGATCGTTTGAAATAATTAGTTTTAACGGAATGACAACATCCTTGTCTTTTGCCTTTAGTACATCACCTCTATTCCGGAAACACTCATATTGGGTGGTATTCAGTTATTTTCGTTGTTTTTCAGAAGCTGAAAGGGGTCATCTTCGAATTCAAGATGGTGTCCAGGGTCAACGCTTGGCTTCTATACATTATTTCGATTACGAAGATATTCATATGTAGTAGTATTCGGTTGTTTCCCAGAAGTAGCCATCTTACAATTCAAAAGGGTGTCTGAGGTGAATTTTTAGCTTCATGCATCATTCTGGTTAAAGAAACACACATAATAGGTGTTATTTAGTCATTTTCGGCTGTTTTCCAGAAACCGGAAGTCACCATCTTAGAATTCAAAATGGTGTCTGTGGTCGATTCTAGCTCCTGTGTATCATTCTGGTATCGAAGCATCTAATATTGTATGGAAATCGGCCAGTTTTGGCTGTTTTCCAGAGAGCGGAAGTCGCCATCTTGGATTTCAAAATGGTATTTAGAGACAATTTCTGGCCTCTGAGCGTCATTCTGGCTTTTCGCCAGTTTCCCATTTACCGGAAGTCGTCATCTTACAATTCATAATGTTGTCTGAGGTCGATTTGTGGCTTCAATGCATCATAGCAATCCCGGAAATACCCATATTGAGTGTTATTTAGTCATTTGCCACTGTTGTTTAGGAACCGTAAGTCGCCATATTGGATTCCAATATGGCATTTAGAGACGATTTCTGGTCTCTGAGGGTCTTGAAGAAACACTCGTATTGGGTGGTATTTGGTCATTTTCGGCTATTTTCCAGAAACTGGAAGTCGCCATCTTGTATTTCAAAATTACATTTTGTGACAATTTATGGTCTCTGAGCATCATTCAGGTTAAAGAAACACCCATATTTGGTTGTTTTTGGGCAATTTTCGGCAGTTTTCCAGTCACCGAAAGTTGTCATTTTACAACTCAAAATGTTGGCTAAGGTCGATTTGTGGTTTCAATGCATCATCACGATTTCGGAAATACCCATAATAAGTGGTGTTTGGTCATATCCCGCTGTTTTTCAGAAACCGGAAGTCGCCATCTTGGATTTTAACATGATATTTTGAGACATTTTCCGGATAGAAACCGGAAGTTTCCATCTTAAATTTAACAATGGTGTCTGGAGTCGAAAATTTTTCTTGCTCTCAGAAACCTCAACATATCAAATTGGGTTCCATTTGCTTGATTTTTTAAGATGTGCAGAAATTTGTGTGGAACCCCTCCTTTCAGAAGGAGAGGTGTCGAAACATTATAGTCATCTTTGTTACCCCTAAAAAATATTCACCTGCCGAATTTGGTTCCATTTATTTGGTTAGTTCTCGAGAAGTGCAGAAATTTGTGTTTCATTTGTTTATAACCCCTCCCTCACATAAGTGGGAGGGGTGTCGAACCATTATGGACATATTTGTTACCTCTGAAAACATTTACATGCCAAATTTGTTTCTATTTGGTGGATTGGTTCTCGAGCAGTGCGAAATTTGTGTTTCTTTTGTATGGGACCCTTCCCTTCCAGAAAAGGGAGGGGTGTTAAACCATTATGGATGATTTTGTTACCCCTAAAAACATCCACCTGTCAAATTTGGTTCCATTTGCTTGGTTAGTTTTCGAGATGTGCATGAATTTGTGTTTCATTTGTATGGGGCCCCTCCCTTACAGAAGAGGGAGGGGTCTCGAACCATCTTGGTCACCTTTCTCGGCCCCTAAAACCCCTATATACAAAATTTCACGCCGATCGGTTCTATAGTTTCCAAGCCTATATGGAACAGACAGACAGAAAGACAGACAGACAGAGCTGCATTTTTATATGTATAGATTCCAGGTTTAACGCTCCTGGTTTGCCCAGAAACTCTGGGTGGGACGCAGCTGGGGAACGTTGGGTGGGTTGGCCGACCTGGGTACCGCATCAATTTTCAGCCGCCTTATCTCCTTCAACGATTGCTTCGAGTAGTGGGCCGATACCAGATCCGGCCAGAGCACCGCGTCTTCGCCCCTATGGTATTACTTGATGAACGACGCAACTTCCGGCAGGCACTTCGTACTATAAATTTCCCCGTTCACGGCCAGTACGGAGCTTCTCGCTGATTGTTAGCCACAGCAGCACCTTCTTTGGAAACTTGGCGTGTGAAATGAATTTCACCTCAGAGGTCACTTCCTTCATGAGGAAAGTAAAATACGCCCTGCCAGTCGTTGTTAACCAGGGTGAGATGGGTCTCGGCGTTGATCACCACCATCACTTCGCGATTCGCCGGAAAAATCGACTTGACCATCTTATTCAGCCGCTGTCATTGCCTGCAGGCTGCAGCTCCGAGACCAATTGACGGGACTGCCACTTTCTGATGTATATGTTCGTCTGGTACTTTTCCACTGCTTGGCCGGTTGAACCGACCTTCCGATCAAGCGTACGCAGCGATGTAGCCACTTTCCCTTCGGTCTTCCTCTTTAGCATTTTTTGGAGCTTCTCGTTGCTCAGGGCCGTCGGCCGTCGGCCGTCCGAAACTGGTCTTTCTTTTGATGCTCTGATTGTAGTCCAACAGTGCCAAGATGTTGTAGATACCGGGACAAGCGTAACCGGCGTCCCTTTTCCGTACGATGTCTGTTTTCGCGGCGGGGTAACGTAACGTTGATCGCGTACACTTCTGAACGGAGTAGCTTTCTAGCTTTCGTCATTACGGTTAGAGTTCAAGTCAATTCTTTTCTGCTGACTCATGGGCTACTTTGATTGTTTCGTCAGTGCGTGTCAAGGTAAACTCATGAAAATTCGGCATTTTTTGAGCATTTTTCAATGCAAGCGTTGGGGCACAACAATTTTTTCTTCTCGAAAAAAGTCTCCATCCAAAATTTGAGCTTAATCGAACTTCTGATAAGATTTCACTTACAGTCAAGGAAGTCTTACATTTTTGACCAACCTAAAATGCACAAGAGTAGTTCTTTGAGTTTCCGAAATCAATTTTTGCCTTTCTCCTAGGAAGGTATAGCAATCACTTGCAAAACCGAAAGTATAAAAGTGCTCCAAAGGGCCGAATGGCATATATCACTCGACTCAGCTCGACGAGCTGAGCATTTTCTGTATGTGTGTGTGTATGTGTGTGTGTGTGTGTGTGTGTGTGTGTGTGTGTGTGTGTGTGTGTGTGTGTGTGTGTATGTGTATGTGCAGATTTTTATTCTCACTCACTTTTCTCAGAGATGGCTGGACCGATTTTCATGAAATTGATTGCAAATGAAAGGTCTTGTTGCCCCATAAGACCCTATTGAATTTTATTGTAATCGGATTTTTAGTTTAGAGGTTATGTTTGAAAATGTGAAAATCATGAAACATCAATATCTCAGAAACTACACAACCGACTTTAACAAAATTGGTCTAAAAAGAACGGGCTACATAGAAAACCCTCAAATTTTGAATTTCATGAAGATTGAACCTGTAGTTCAAAAGTTATGAAAAGAAACGTGTTTTGAAGACTACTTAATCTCACTCATGTTTCTCAGAGATGGCTGAACCGATTTTCATAAAATCAGTGTCAAATGGAAGGTCTTGTTGCCCCATAATACCCTATTGATTTGTTTTGCAATCGGATTATTACTTCGCCTGTTATGTTTAAAAATGTGAAATCCAGCTTTGAAAAGGAACATATTTCGAAGACTACTTGAACTAACTCACTTTTCTCAGAGATGGCTGACCCGATTTCCACAAAATTAGTGTCAAATGAATGGTCTAGCTGCCTCATAACACCCTATTGAATTTTACTGCAATCGAACTGTAACTTCATTTGTAATGTGCCGACTTGTAAAAATCACGAAACTTCATTATCTCAGAAACTACACAACCGATCTGATTATTATTATCAGATGAGCGGGCTAGTTAAGAGTTAACTGATGAATTATGATTGAGCACGTGGTTTCAAAGTTTGGCTGCTGTACACGTTCCCATTTCATTTGATTATAATCGAACTTAAGCAACCGTTATGCATTAAATTTTTAATAAAACAACGAAAGTATATTATCTTAAAGATTACATGACTTATTTGAACATAACTAGTGTCATACGAACGAGTCATCTCTCAAACTTACAAATAACAAACTTCATAACAACGGTTCAAAAGTTATGGAAAAAAGAGAAATTCAAAGACTATTTAAAACTATACCCGCTTTGATCGATATATGTGGCCTCAACATAATTTAAAAGTGGTATCGTACTATTTGAACGTTCCAAGTTCATTGATTCCTTGCGGTTTGTTTGAAGTCTGCAAATGCACGACGAATCGGCCATAGGATATGATCAAAGTCAAATAACAAATCGTTTGAAATGATTGGTTTATCGAAAGGACAACATCCTCGTCTTTTGGCTTCTGTACATCGCCTTAATTCTGAATATATTCATATTGGGTGGTATTCTGTCATTATCAGCAGACTTTCTGGCATCAATCTAACACCGGAAATACCCATATTGGGAGGTATTTTTGGTTGTTTTCCAGTAACTAAAAGTGGTAGTCTTCAAATTCAAATTAGTGTCCAGGGTCAATGTTTGGTTTCTATGCATCATCACGTTTACGGAAATATCCATATTGAGTATTATTCGGTCATTTCCGACTATTGCCTATAAGTTGCCATTTAGCAATTCAAAATGGTGCCTGAGGTCAACTGTTAGCTCCTTGCATCATTCTGGTTCCAGAGATACTCATATTGGATAGTAATTGTTTATTTTAGGCTGTTTTTCACAAACCTGTAGTCGCCATCTTGGATTTCAAAATGGTATTTAGGATACTGGTTTTTCAGAAGCCGAAAGTCGTCATTTTTGACTCTAAAATTGCCTGTGAAATCAATTTCTGTCATCTGGGCGTAATTATGGTTCCGAAAACATTCATATTGAATGGTATTTGGTCATTTCCGGATGTTTGCCAGACACCGGAAGTCACCATCTTAAAATTCAAGCTTGTGTCTGTGATCAATTTTTAGCTTCTGTGCATCTTTCTGGTTCCATAAATACTAATATTTAAAGGGAATCGTCCATTTCAGGCTGTTTTCCAGAAACCAGAAGTTGCCATCTTACAATTCAAAATGTTGTCTGAAGTCGATTTGTGGCTCCAGTGCATCATTACGATTTCGAAAATACCCATATTGGGTGGTATTTGGTCATTTGCCGCTGTTTTTCCGACACCGGAAGTCGCCATTTTGGATTTCATAATGGCTTTTGGAGACAATTTCTGGATTTTGAACGGCATACTGGTTAAAGAAAAACTCATATTGGGTGGTATTTGGTCATTTTCTGCTGTTTTCAGAAACCGGAAGATGCCATCTTACAATCCAAAATGTTGTCTGAGGTCGATTATGGAACATATTTGTTACCACTAAAAACATTCACCTGCCAATATGGTTTCATTTAGTTGATAAGTTCGCGAGATGTGCAGAAATTTGCGAAGAAACATGTACTTCCAGAAGAGGGAGGGGCGTCAAACCATTATGGACATGTTTGTTACCTTTAAAAACATTCACATACCAAATTTAGTTGTATTTTCTTGATTGGTTCTTGAGCTGTGTGAAATTTGTGTTTCATTTTCATGGGATCCCTTCCTTATAGAAGAGGGAGTCGAATTTCAAACCATTATGTACATATTTGTTACCACTAAAAACATTTACCTGCCAAATTTTGTTCCATTTGGTTGATTAGTTCTCGAGATGTGCACAAATTTGTGTTTCATCCAACTATTATGGACATATTAGTTACCCCTTCAAACATCCACATGTCAAATTCGGTTTCATTTGCTTGGTTTGTTCTTGAGTTGTGCAGAAATTTATGTTTAATTTGTATGGGACCCCTCCCTTCCAGAAGAGGGAGGGGTCTCAAACTATCATAGGAGCCTTTATCGGCACCAAAAACCCCTACATAAAATTTTCACGTCGATCGGTTCGGTAGTTTTCGGGCCTATATGGATCAGACAGACAGACAGACTTGACTGCATTTTTATATGTAAAGATTACAACATCAATATTTTAGAACCTAAAGACATATACATTTATTGGATTGAAGCGTTCATGTAAATCTATTTTTACAAATAAAAAAATGAATGAGAAAGGCTGGGTCTGACCGCTAGGTGGATTAATTTAGGTTTTTGAAAGCAAATCTCTTAGAAATGCATGAAATGTAGATATCTGATGTTGTTTCATAAATATTTGTTTTAACAAAAATTAAATATCAGGGACATGGAAATTTTTGCGTTGATAAACTCGAGTTCTGGTGTAGACTCTTTGAGGCTCTACTTCCCGAAATCCAATCGCGCTCAAATTAGGTATGGGAAATTTTTACGAGAAAACAAAACTTTAGAACTCTACCGTAAATGAAATTTAGAACTCTATCGTAAATAAAACTATTAAAAAATAATCCTTTTTCCTGAGAAAGTTACAACTGTACATAAATATGTAGATTTATAACCTATCGCTCAACGATATCAAGAAAATCAATCGCTCGAAACATTACATTTCTTTACGGTTTTTCCCGATAGTTCCGTGTGGGTAGGTACCCACATGGATATTTTCCGAGTGGGTACTACTACCCATACTACCCACATGAAACGCCGGCCCTGATTTCTACTGGATTCTTAGTTTATTCTAAATAATAAAATTGGGTAGCCAACAGCACAATACATTCCGCGTCGAACACTCGACAGAAACGGACGTGCAAAGTGGTCGTTCTATTACAATCCGGTCCGTGTGTACGAATAGCCAAACAAAAGAGTGTATTATTCAAGGCCATCAGTTGACAGTCGAGTCCGTGTCGCTGTGCTGAGTGATCTCACACCCGGCTCACTGCTGGTGGCTGTATTGGTGCTGCTGCACTGGTGCTGCTGGCTGCTTTGGGTGCAGCTTCGAACGATCGGACAACCACTGCTGGAAGGAAGAAGTAAAGAGGTGCGTGTTCTTGTCGGCGCTAGTTCGCTAGTGCGCTACATTTAGCGCGATGGATATAGATCCCTCGCCTCCCGTGTCACCATCCCCGAACCCCCCTGACCCTGACCCTTCTGCTACCCCCTCCCCTGTTCATTCTCCAGTCCCCCCTCGCCCCAGGATTTACCCGGACGGATCTCAACAGGGCAGCTATACTGTTTATTTTCGTCCAAAGGCAGGAGTGAATTCAAAGCGATTAAACATACTGCAAATTTCAAAAGACCTGACGAAGGGGTACAAGGCCGTGACCGAAATTTCCAAGGTCCGACCTAACAAGCTCCGTGTCGTGGTCAGTGATCTGGCACAGGCCAATGCTATCGCTTGCTCTGAGCTCTTCACACGCGAGTATCGCGTTTACATACCCGCACGAGACGTGGAGATCGACGGTGTCATAACCGATTCGAGTCTGTCTGTCGAGTGTATCCTAAAAAGCGCAACCGGTTGCTTCAAAAATACCGAAACACAGGCGAAGATTTTGGATTGTAAGCAATTGCGGTCCATGTCTCTCGTCGGCGGTAAAAAAGTTTACACTCCGTCAGACTCGTTTCGCGTTACGTTTGCCGGATCTGCACTCCCTAGCCACGTCTCGATCGACCGGGTTCGTCTGCCTGTGCGATTGTATGTACCCCGTGTTATGAATTGCACCAATTGCAAGCAGTTAGGCCACACAGCCGCCTACTGCTGCAATAAGGCACGATGTAGCAAGTGTGGGGAGACTCATGCGGAAGATTCTTGCAGTGTTAATACTGAAAAATGTATTCACTGTGGGGAAAACCAGCATGAGCTCTCCACATGCCCGGTGTACATGCAGCGCAGAGATAAAATCAAGCGGTCACTTAAGGAGCGTTCAAAACGTTCTTACGCTGAGATGCTGAAGAAGACCGTGACCACTTCTACCATAACATCGAACCCCTTTGATCTGTTGCCCTCCGATGAAACCGATTCTGACGATTCATCAGCGGGAACATCTTATGCCAATCCTGGGGAGTCTAGGAAGAGGAAAAATGTTTCTTCTCCTAAACTTCCCCGTAAAGGTCCTAAGATTTCCCAAAGTGTAATGAAAAGTACGAACAAACCAAACAGTGCTGCGGAAAAACCGAGGCAAACTCCTCCTGGGCTTGCAAATTTAAAGTCCCAGAAGGAGTTCCCAGCACTGCCAGGAACATCTAAAACCCCAGTTGTTCCTTTTGCACATCCAGTTGATGAAACAAACTCTGGATTAGTGAAATTTTCTGACATTGTGGACTGGATTTTTGAAAATTTCAATATACCCGATCCAATTAAAATTTTTCTTACAGCATTCCTCCCAACAGTTAGATCATTTTTGAAGCAGTTGACTGCCCAATGGCCCCTCCTTGCAGCGATTGTATCCTTCGATGCCTAATTCAACTGCGTATATGAAGGATTCTATCTCTGTCTTACAGTGGAATTGTAGAAGTATTTTACCAAAAATTGATTCGTTTAAAGTTTTGATAAATAAAAACAAATGCGATGCATTTTCCCTTTGTGAAACTTGGCTTACTTCAAATATTGATCTCAACTTCCATGATTTTAATATTATTCGCCTTGATCGAGACACCCCATATGGAGGAGTACTTTTAGGGATTAAAAAGTGCTATTCTTTCTATCGTATTAACCTCCCCTCGATTCCAGGCATCGAAGTTGTCGCATGTCAAATGACAATACAAGGTAAAGAGCTTTGTATTGCCTCAATATATATTCCTCCCAGAGCACAGGTTGGGCAACGGCTGCTCTTTGATTTAATAGAACTTCTTCCCTCGCCACGTTTGATTTTGGGAGACTTCAACTCTCATGGCGTGGCTTGGGGTTCCCCATACAATGATAACCGCTCCTCTTTAATCTATAACCTTTGCGATGACTTCGACATGACTATTTTAAACAACGGTGAAATGACACGTATCCCGAAACCTCCAGCGCGCCCAAGCGCTTTGGATCTATCCTTATGTTCGACGTCGCTACGGTTGGATTGCACATGGAAGGTAATCCTTGATCCTCACGGTAGCGACCATTTGCCTATTCTTATTTCAATTAATAACGGGTCGACTCGCATGCGACCAATTGACATTCCGTATGACCTCACACGGAATGTCGATTGGAAGTTATACGAGGAAATGATTTCAAAAGCGGTCGAGTCGATTCAACATCATCCACCACTTGAAGAATACAACCTCCTCGCGGGCTTGATTCTCGACGCCGCGTTGCAAGCCCAAACGAAGAAATATCCCGGTGTAACGATCAAAGAACGGCCTCCCACTCCGTGGTGGGACCAAGAGTGCTCCGATGTCTACACGCAAAGATCCGACGCGTTTAAGGCCTACCAGAAGGAAGGTATTCCTGGCGACTATTTACGGTATTCGGAGCTTAATACCAAGCTTAAAAGTTTGGCTAAAGCAAAGAAACGCGGATATTGGCGTCGGTTCGTGAACGAGACGTCGAGGGAGACATCGATGAGCACTCTTTGGAACACAGCCCGAAGAATGCGGAATCACGTAACGGTCAACGAAAGTGAGGAGTCTTCAAGTCGGTGGATATTTGATTTTGCCAGGAAAGTATGTCCGGACTCTGTTCCTGAGCAAAACATTGTTCGCGATGCGTCTCCGGGCCACGACGCGATAGAATCACCTTTTACGATGGCAGAATTTTCAGTTGCCCTCCTGTCCTGTAACAATAACGCGCCTGGGTTAGATAGAATCAAATTCAACTTGTTGAAGAATCTACCCGGCAATGCCAAGAGGCGCTTGTTGAACTTGTTCAATAAGTTCCTGGAGCAAAACATTGTACCGCAGGATTGGAGGCAAGTGAAGGTGATCGCCATCCAAAAACCAGGGAAACCAGCTTCTGATCACAACTCTTATAGGCCGATTGCAATGCTATCCTGTATCCGGAAATCGATGGAAAAAATGATACTCCGTCGTTTAGACCATTGGGTCGAATCAAATGGTCTACAATCAGATACTCAATTTGGCTTCCGCCGTGCCAAAGGGACGAATGATTGTCTTGCGTTGCTTTCAACAGATATTCAGCTGGCGTATGCTCGCAAAGAACAAATGGCGTCTGCTTTCTTGGACATTAAGGGGGCTTTTGATTCCGTTTCTATTGACATTCTTTCGGGTAAACTTCACCGACAAGGATTTTCTCCAATTTTGAACAATTTTTTGCACAATTTGTTGTCCGAAAAGCACATGCATTTTACGCACGGCGATTTGGCAACTTTTCGCATTAGCTACATGGGTCTTCCCCAGGGCTCATGTTTAAGCCCCCTTCTTTACAACTTTTATGTAAATGACATCGACGAATGTCTGGCAAATTCATGCACGATAAGACAACTTGCAGACGACAGTGTAATCTCTGTTACAGGAGCCAAAGCTGCCGATTTGCAAGGACCATTGCAAGATACCTTGGACAATTTGTCTGCTTGGGCTTTACAGCTAGGTATCGAATTCTCTCCGGAGAAGACTGAGATAGTAGTTTTTTCTAGGAAGCATGAACCTGCTCAGCTTCAAACACAATTAATGGGTAAAACGATTTCTCAGGTTTTGGTACACAAATATCTTGGTGTCTGGTTCGACTCTAAAGGCACCTGGGGTTGTCACGTTAGGTATCTGATGAAAAAATGTCAACAAAGAGTGAATTTTCTTCGTACAATAACCGGACAATGGTGGGGTGCCCACCCAGGAGACCTAATAAGGCTTTACCAAACAACGATACTGTCTGTTATTGAGTACGGGTGTTTCTGCTTCCGCTCCGCAGCAAACACACATTTGATCAAACTGGAGCGAATACAATATCGTTGTTTGCGTATCGCCTTGGGTTGCATGCAATCGACCCATACGATGAGTTTGGAGATCTTAGCTGGAGTACTACCATTGAAAACCCGCTTCTGGAGCCTGTCTTCTCGTATTCTAATCAAATGTGAGGTCTTGAACCGTCCCGTGATTGAAAATTTTGGAAGGTTAATCGAACTTAATTCTCAAACCCGTTTTATGACATTGTATTTCAATCACATGTCCCAAAATATTAACCCTTCTTCGAATATTCCAAATCGTGTCGACTTATCAAATACTTCTGATTCTACTGTTTTTTTCGATACATCCATGATAGAAGAAACTCGTGGAATCCCGGATCATTTACGCGTGCAGCAGATCCCTAAAATTTTTTCCAATAAATATCGAAACATCAACTGCGACAATATGTACTACACTGACGGATCACTTCTTGATGGGTCCACTGGCTTCGGTATCTTCAATAACAATTTAACCGTCTCCCATAAGCTCGATAATCCTGCTTCTGTTTACGTCGCAGAATTAGCTGCAATTCAGTACACCCTAGGGATTATCGAAAAAATGCCCACGGACCATTATTTCATCTTTACGGACAGTCTCAGTTCCATTGAGGCTCTCCGATCGATGAAAGATGTTAAGCACTCTCCGTATTTCCTGGGGAAAATACGGGAACATCTGAGTGCTTTATCCGAAAAATCGTATCAGATTACCTTAGCGTGGGTCCCTTCTCACTGCTCGATACCGGGTAATGAGAAAGCGGACTCTTTGGCTAAGGTGGGCGCAACAAACGGTGATATTTATGAAAGACCAATTGCCTTTAATGAATTTTTTGCATTTGTACGTCAGAATACGATCATCAGTTGGCAAAATTCTTGGACCAAGGGGTAACTGGGAAGGTGGTTACATTCCAGAATCCCCAAGGTATCGACGAACCCGTGGTTCAAGGGGTTGGATGTAGGTCGGGATTTCATTTGCGTGATGTCCCGGCTTATGTCCAATCACTATAGATTTGACGCGCATCTCCATCGTGTTGGGCTCGGGGAGAGTGGTATCTGTGCCTGTGGTGAAGGTTATCACGACATAGAGCACGTTGTTTGGTCATGCCCTGTACACCGTGACGCCAGGTCTAGATTTAGTAGCTTCCCTGCAGGCCGAAGGTAGGCAGCCGGCTGTTCCTGTTCGTGATGTCTTGGCGAGCCGTGACCTATCCTACATGTCCCTTATATACGTTTTCCTGAAATCCATCCACGCCCCAGTTTAGTCCTATCCCCTTCCGCCTACATCCAACCAAACGACAAGAACACGTTAAGACCCCGGATCCGGAAACAGCAATCAGACCCGCACGATACTCTCAAGGCCCGATGGAAACAACCCAATATGCCAGTCCGTAATATCTTGGCCCAGCAGCGGAACAAATTTAATATGCTGCTTACCTATGGCAATGAAAACCATCAAACAGCAAACCTGTGCTTTTAATGCAAAATATTCTAGCTTTAAGTTAGATTTAGTTTCAGCTCGTAGTCGGCAGCGAGGATAAAAAATTTGCTTTTAGTTATTAAGATACTTTAGAAAGTAAGCTACCAGATATAATTGGCGCCGTTAAACATTGAATTGTATTTGTGCCGTGTCAAATAAACTATAGATGAAGAAAAAAAAAACAGCACAATACATTCTAGAATTGCCAAATACGATCCAAAGGTATCTCCACTCTTTGCGTTCCAAGAATAGCGATGTTGTATTCAGTGTGAATAAATTTCATAATGATATACACACTTTAAAATTATTGCCAGGTCTCGGTGATTTTTGCCGAGAGCGGCACCACTGTCACCAATGACCAATGACCATCCAATCACCGATCACCAATGACAGCTGTCACATTTTTTCGTAAATCTCGGTTCACCTAACTTTATTTTGTGAACCTTACTAGTTTTGTGAACCGATCTAACCATCTCTGAGAAAAATTAGTGACATTAAGCAGTCTTTGGAATATGTTTCTTTTCAGAACGCGATTTCACATTTGTATACATAACGGACAAAGTTACAGTCCGATAACAAGTAAATTCAACAGGGTCTTATGGGACAACTGCATACAATTCAAATTTCGTGAAAATCGGTCCAGTCATCTCTAAGACAAATTGGTGAATTTAAACAGCCTTCGGAACACGTTTCTTTCAATAACATTCGAACCACATGTTCAATTATTATAGAAATCATTAGTTAAGGATTTTCAAGGAAGTCTTTTCATTTGACATTAGTTTTTGTAGTGTAGGAGATAATGAAGTTTCGTGATTTTCACATTTTGAAACACAGTGCCTAAATTAAAAGTATGATTACAAAGAAATTCAATAGCAACCTATAAGGCATCTAGGCCTTACATTATTACTTCCATTTTACACTAATTTTGTTAAAATCAGCTCGTCGAACCGAGTCGAGTGGTTTATGATATTTGGCCATTGGGACCAATTTTATACCTTTGGTTTTTTCAGTGATTGCTAGGAGAAAGGCAAAAAATACATTGAAAAAAATTCTCAAAATAGTATTTTTGAAAAGCTTCTCAAAAATGAGCACAAAATGACATCTTTTGCCCACAGAAACATCTATGCAAAGTTTCAGCTAAATCAAAAATGGTCGATTAAATTGGGTGTCCGTTTTTTTTTTGGTATTGTTCAGTAGAAAAAAAATTGAACCGAAGATAATTTATTTTCTTGATTGAATTTGGAGTCGCAATACTCATAGTCTTTTAGTAGTAAAATTTTTCGATCATTTTCCTCAGATGTCGAGTAATTCCTGGAGCATTAATTACGATTCACGCGTCTTGGAATAAACACAGCCGAAATTTAAGCTTTCCAATTTTTCCTTGTCATTTAAATTTTTGTGTATTTCCCTCCCAATATTAATTTACCGATAAAAAAAGCAAATCATTGGTGCTACAATCTGGTTTTGAACTTGACCTTCTGTTTATTATACACAGACTTCATAGCCAACTCGTTTAATGTACAGGACAATTGCGGGGCTAGCATTACAATCCTACTGACACTAACAGTCGCTCCCGGGCCGAGATTCGAACTTACGACTACTTAGGCTAGCATCGCTTCTCGAGACCACCTGAACTTGAATCAGATCACTAGTTAATTACGGTATGCTTGCGTTCGAAACTGTGAAATTAGATAGCCAAACCCGGTGCCTCAGCATCAAGCAGCTCAGGAACTCTCAGGCTTACTACCCATGGTAGAGGGGTATGGCGAATCGCCTCTCGATGACGGCTGGTGCAGGATTCGTACAGCTAATAGGAAGACCGCAACGGTGACACTAAGAGTAAGCACCTATCGGCAGAAATATACCAATCATGGGAATATGGCGCTTTCGAGATACTCTTTATTATTCATACATTCCCCTGAGTATCAGCAAGCGCGCACCGACACGCAAAAACTCTTTTGTATTGATACTCAGACACTGTAAAAAGTACGCGAGCTCCTGCTTGCGAGTAGGAATACTCAACTGAAATTGCTCGACTAGGTGAAGTGCTTGAAAACCTGTGCTCGAAAAGGAAAATGCTTTCTTCCCGGTTTTGCTTTATGCACCGACAGTCGACAGTGGGACGAAGAATATGTAAAGTATCGCAACGTGTAGAGTATTGGACTGCTTTGGTGAATTTTTTCACAGTAATCTAATGCAAAACCAGTCGAAACAAACCACTGCCGAAGCAGTCCGATACCCTATTATTTGCAACCATCGCAAAGCATCTCGAAACAATTGTCTTCGGCTGGTCGTCCTCATGAGTTGGGGAGTAGGTATTAGGGTGGGGAATCGTTATATGGAAAAAACGAAACTTGATAGCAGAAGGCCAGAACCAAGTTTTTTTCGTTCTTTTTGGGGCCCCAAACAATCCTAAATTTATCGGAAGTCGATTGGTTTTGTCTCCGCTTGGCGCATTGCATTTCAAATTTATAGGGAGATTTGTATGGAAAAACCAACTTTTTTTGCATTTTCCATTCTATAGAGCTCAAAATGGCTCAAACCAAAGGTTTCATGACTTCAAATGGTAGGTTTTTTGATGCCTTACAACTTGGCCGAAGACAATAAATAGCTAGGGTGTCCCAAAAAAAATGCTAGAGCTGTTTAAAGTTGATTATGTCAAAATTTATGTTGCAAATCATTTTTTCTGCCAACACTGCCAGTGTACCGGCGTCAGTCAGATTTCCATCAGAAGTGACCTCAGAAACACGTTGTAGATTCTACCTATGACTAGAATGTTGACCTAAATTTGTTTGCTCGATCCAGCTGAGTGTATAAACTCGTTACGACAGGTTACTTCTGATGGGAATCCTGCTGACGCCGGTACATTGGTAATGTTGGCAGAAAACAAAATTTTCTGCATTCAAATCGACATATTCAACTTTGATCAGCTATAGCTCTTCTTATGGAGCACCTAGCTCTTCAGTGTCTTCGGCAAAGTTGTGAGGCATCTAAAATACTATACTTTAACATAATATAGTGCATTATTAGAGTATTATTGAGCTCTCTAAAAAGGTAAATGCAAAAAAGTAGGTCTGGAACTGCATATAGTCGGAAATAAGCCAATTTTTCAACTTAGTGCATCGAGCAAGCCCTCTTCGGGAATCATTTCTGTATAGTTTAAGCTAGTGAAAAATCATCAGAATGTTCGGATTATTAATGTTGTCATACATTTAACATAGTTGAGAAAGTGGGCTTCTTGTTCACTCACGGCTTCTCTATTTTCACGTTGTTTGCCCAGGTGATTTATTACAGAATGCAGAAGTAGTAATGAATGTTATAATAGTGTCGAAATGATTATATAGCCTTACTCTAGCATTCTTACAACTTCAGATATCCTTTTTGAAGCCGTTTTATGGAAACAAGCCCTCCACAAAATAGGTATAATGAAATACTTGGCATTCCAACTTCATGTAAAGTTTTAAATGGTATCCCCGCCGATACCCGCGCTCATTCAAAGACTAAAATGTTCCCTCGTGTTCATAGAGACAGGAGCAAAAAAGGTTTCTGAGCAATTTTCGCCGAAACGTTCACAATATCAAAAACAAAAACGAGCATGCGACGCGCATGCGCCGCGCAAGCGGCCATTTTTTAGCAAGCAATGTTAGCTTAGAACGCTACTCATAAAATTAAAATTCAAACTACCTAAATATTAATAGCCGTTACGCATACCTTAACTTGGTTTGATACACCTGGATCATAACATGCTATAAGTAGCCGTAAATCGTGTTTTGTAAGAATAATTGCTAAATTTCTCAAAAAATACATCAGGTACTAACTTCCTATCCAAGGAAGAGTTTCTCAAAATACTATTCTCTACAAACTTTCTTTAGACATTAACCTTTTATTTTGCTTCCTCGAGAAGTTAGCTATAGCGCCCCCCTAGTGGTGAAATTTCGAACTACATAGCCATCACCAAAAGTTGGCCAGTAGTTTCAGGATCAACTTTCGAGAAGACATCGTTCATCTAGGAGGCAACCCTTAGTAGTTATTAATTTCGCCCTGATTCCAGTCCTTTCCGACCACTGTGATGCACCAAGCGGAGACAAAATCAATCGACTTCCGGTGAGTTTAGGGTTGTTTGGGGCCCCAAAAGGAACCAAAAAAACTAGGTTCTGGAAAACCGATCATTTTTCCCCACCCTAGTAGGTATACACGAGTACACACGAGGAAAGTAGAATAAAGCAGACATTATACGAGGCAAATGTTTGCAATATTTGGTGTGTAATTTATTTGCGCAGAATTTTTCTTCGGGTAAATATATTTGTTACGCTAACTATTACACTATAACAAATATTTATTCAAAACTCTGTTTGCTCGAATAACATCCAAGTCTCTTCGCTATTTTTTTGCAAATATGTTTGCTGTGCTATTACACGATGCAAATTATTTCCAGAAAATAAACTTTGTAGAAAATATAGCAAATCTAGTTTCCATTCTCCAACAATGTTTCATCTGCCTTTAGAAAATATAGGAGAATGTAAAAATAGGTAAATAAAATAGGAGAATGCGAAAAATGCAAGTGATATGCTCAAAAAGATCAGGATACAACTATACAGTGTTTTATCAAGGAATCTAAGAAAATTGATCCAATATTCATACTAAGGTGTACTATATGGTCACCAACGGAAAATATTTTTTTCGCTGCACTTAAAACATTGTTTATACAATTTGCTTAACCCACGACCTCTAAAGGTATCTGTCAACGCTCCAAATTTTTTAGGATTGCTTCAAGTGTACAATGTTAATGTAAACAAACCGCGATTTTAGAACGCCTTTAGGAAATTCAGTTTTAATGTGTTGAAAATCGAACAAATTTGAGAGTTTTGCACCATAAATTGATAGTTTTAGGACCTACTGTGTTAGATCATTTAGTTTTTCATTTAAATAAATGGTTTGTTAGACAAAAAATTGAAATTTCTTACTAAAAACGTTTCAAGACACCACTTGTTTAACTTCTTACTTCGATCTATTCTTTGAAAAACATGAAGTCTTACTGTAATTTATTTTTAAATTACTATGATATTCTGTACTTTTATAATTACAATAAAGTAACTTACAATGCAGTGGCAAAAAATTTCCCATTATTGTTATTGGGGTTAACGGGCAGAGGCAACTATATTGCCACCAATTTTTTCAATTGATTCAAGGGTGTATTTTTAAACAAAAAAAACGTATGTGTTCTTCCTGCTGTAAAGAGTACGTTTTACTGAAGTTTGTGCTGATTCCTTGTCTAGTTTCTACACCCTTATACACGGTTAATGTATAAAACTACTCTCTAAATTTGAACTATACGCGATAAATATTTGATGTTTGACGCCATGTTTTCTATGTTGCAATAATTTCGTGTTCACCGTTTAGAACCGGTAGTTCTCTACGGAATCGACACATAACGCTTCTCGCGGAGAACTTGAACGTCTCTGGAGTTTTCGAAAGGAAGATGCTGTGGACTATCTACGGTGAAATACAGACGGACGATGGAGGATGGCGAAGACATAAGAACTATGAGCGGCAAGCGCTGCTTGGAGAGAATCCTATTGCACCACTACTGGCGAAAGTCAATAGGCTGCGGTGGACCGGTCACGTCATGCGAATATCGGATGATAACCCTGTGAAACCGCTTCTTTTCACGATGGCTCGAACTGCTCGAAGAAGACTTGCGGTTGGTGAGACGCCGAAACACAGCTCAAAACCAAGCAAAAACAGTGGTTTGCCGGTCTCACGTCACGCACTCTCAATATGGGTTACGTTGTGGTAGGTATATGAATGCAGAAGATTATTGAAGAGAAAATAGGAGAGAACATCGTATAATACAATATGAAGTATTTTCCTGCTATTTTTTAGTAATACCGCTTCAAGAAATACTAATAGCACAGAATGGCATCTTTAGCCCATAGGAACATCTGTGCCCAGTTCCAATCAAATAAAAAATGACAATTAAAAAATAAATTTTAAAATTGGAACATTTTTGGGGAATTGCTCAGTAGGTATGATGCAAACATAATGGGTGAGTCATAAGTGTTTTCTTTAAATTCATTTCTTTATTGCATGTTTACAAGGTCATACCATGTGTGTTTTAGATGTGAAATAATTAAACAGATAGTGGCTTCACGCCCTTCATATTCAGGATTCTCATCACCGTGCCCAACGACGGTTGAACCTTTTGGCCAGCTTTTTTATTGTTAGCCACTGGCCTTCCAGCGTAGAATCGAAGGTTCATATTGTAAATGGTAATGGTAATAGCCACCTTCGATTTCGGATGCTTTCCAAACACCCGGAAGACGCGCTCCCGGAGAAATCTCTGTTTCGCGACGTTCATTTTAAATAAACAAAAACGCACGAAACAATGCCTACAAAGAAGAGAACAGAACCACACATACCTATTTGTCTCTCTCCAGCATGTGAGGCAGACAACGTGACATGAGTTTAGTCCTGGTTTAATTACCTTTTGCGTCAAAAAAACCTTTTCCCAAAATACATAGATCTTCTATTTCACTATAAAGGCATTAATGTTTCATGATTGAAAACAAGGACTACAAAATATTCAAAATATCCTATCTGGAAAGTTATTGATAAATATCGTATCTTTACTGCATCGAACAACGTATTTGAATTCTATATTCTTAAGGAATGGTTTTTTTAATATGTAGAACTTCAAAGGAAAAGAACTATTTGAAACATTTAGGTTAATGGCGACAGAATTAAAAATAAATCTGGGCTCATAATTATTTCGGCATTTTAAAATAACTTGAAATTAGTTATTTCCATCAGTTTCAAGTAGATTTGTGTTTTCTGTTCGTTATATTACTTCGATCGGGTTATACTCAGCAGATATAGCTTCTAAATGCTGAAAGCAAGCGGTTGAGTTGAGAAAGAGAAGGGGTCATTTGAAGCTGATAAACTAAAAGGTTTTCCCAGTCGGGAAATCGGACGTTGACACACAAGATCGGGTGAAGTGATAAGGAATCATTTAAAGGATCCACAAAAATATTCCACTGTATAGCGAAGGTCGAAGAGATGGAAGCTGTCGATGAGGGACAATCGGAGTATTGTAAAACTAACGTCAAACTCGATTATATCGCTATCGAAAATCAAATGCGCTCTGAGACTACCAGCCTGTAAGCAAACAACTCGCAATACTTTGCGTACCATCTCCAACATGAATAAGTGAAAATGCTGCAATCTGAAACGAACATTTGATTCTGATGAAGCTTTGTATATGTTTTCGACTGAAGCACACATGACGTTACACAGGTATTTAAACCAGTGACTCCAGTTTAATTTAAAAAAAAACGGCCCATATGTTGTAAGAGGTTAAATTTTTGAAAAGCTTAGCTTTGGAGATATTTGAGCCTTCAAGACTCAAATGTCTACTAAAACTTTAGATGAGTTATGGTAAATTGATTTTCACAACGGTAAAAAAATTCAAAAAATTTAGTTATGGTGTAATTGAGAAACTTTTAGGTTTTGCAACAAGTCAATGAAGCATTTTCTTCAATTTTTTTTTTTTGAAAAACAAATTTTTGTACATTTTTGAAACCATTTTTTCATATGAACCAGAAAACACTAACTTATTTTATGTGCATCTTTTACACATGTTTTTCGTGTTTTAACGCCAGGATCTTGAAATGTTTAAGAGGAGCATTTAATTACCAACAACAAAACTGCTACTAGCAACTGTCGTATACACGCAAAACTTTTCCTTATTACTTCAGAAGCAATAGCGCCAAATTGTCTTTTAGGTAACAAACCTATTACTTAAAAGGCAATAAAATTCTTCTCCAGTCAAGTAACAACACATACTGTCATATATTAAGCACGTGTTACGGGAGTACGACTATCTAATAATGGTCGTTTCAACCACATGCAAGATTTTTTCTGTCAAAAACTGCTCCCTTTCCATCTCAAGTAAAAAAAATCACACACCGTCGCATATGTTGCACATGTTACAAATTTCTTCAATCTCCAATTCATCCGGTGAGCGTGTATTAGTTCGCTCGTTGTATGCATACGGATTAGAGAAAGAATATGACAAGAGCTGCCAAGCAGCATTTTCCCCGTCATAGAGTATGCAAACGTTGATGATTTCAAAGACTTGAAATGCGACTTGAAATGACATCACGATCTGTAAACTGCGTTAGAGAAAAACAAAAACATTCGCTTTCTTGCAAGCTATCCAAAACACATACTCATTGTTTCATGGAAACTCATTTGCACCTGTTTGAAAATACAATACTCGAGCCCATCCAGAACAATATTCGCAACTTCGGCAACTCTGTTCAGACAGTATAACATATTTTCATTTCAAGTAAACACTGGGGGGCGAAACGAAAGTGTTTCTAATTAGACATTTGAGGTTGACGGGCGAGATTCTCATTATGTGTGGATGAAGGGGACAAAAATTAATCTGATCGTTGTAACAAAACAAATGCAGCGAGTGAAATCTTGCTAACACATGCATTGCGGTGCTTGGCTGTATGTTCTCCTGCAGAAACACATACAAGCGTATGCCCGTCATAATTTTTGTTACTTTTCGGTTATTACTATTTGTGTATAACGCGCAGTCATGAGACACAATAAGTGATAAAAAATGCCCTAAAGTAATAAAATGTTCCCCGTTTGCGTTGGGTGTACCAACTCCTTTGTACGGCGCACGGTGCTCCCACAGACCGTTATTATAAAATAAAATGCACCAAAGAATCTGAGTACACCATTCGATTCGAGATGACGTCCAGAATCTGTGGTCAAAATTTCAAAATCATCGTACGGTACATTTTTGAGTAATGCCCTTTTGAAGGTCGTAAAGTACAAAAAAGTGATATAAAAACGACGATACACTTATTGTAAAGCACGTTTTCAACCATCATTTCATAAATTACTTCAAAAATAGTTTCTACACATTCAAAAGGTTATATTTCAAGACATTAATATTTGGTTAAAAGATTTTTTTGAAAATCCCACAGTGCACAGTGGTCTAAATTCGAAAAATTTGGATCGCTTTAGATTTGACTGTGAAAAATTGATTTTATGTACTCAATGTCTTCAGCAAAATTGTTTCATAGAACAAGGCCTTACTTTTAACGTTTTTAGTTTTTTGATCAATCCACCTAACAGTTAGATGAAAAAACTAATTTTTCTAATTTTCAATATATCAAATAGCTTTCTTCAGCAAAGTTGTTGGAAATTTCAAAAGAAACACAATTGCTGAATATTGCGATGTCCTACCTGTACGTTGGACACGACAAAATAGAGTTTTTTTGTGGAACACCTCTCCTCAAAATTAGTTTTTTGTCTATATTTTTTTCTGTAATGATCAAAACAATGCAAAATGTTCTAAGATTTCATTCATTCAACTAAGATTCTCTCAAGACTTTATAAAATTTATTGTTTTGACAATAATAGAAAAAGTTATATACAAAAAACTGATTCGAAAGAGAAGTGTTCTACAAAAACTCTTCTTCGTAGTGTCCAACGTACAGATAGGACATCGTAGTATTCAGCAATTGTTTAGTTTTTGAAATTTTCCACAACTTTGCTGAGGGAAGCTATCTGGTATATTGAAAATTAGAAAAAATATTTTTTTATCTTACTGTTAGGTGGATTGATCGAAAAACTAAAAACGCCAAAAGTAAGGCCTTGTTCTATGAAACAATTTTGCTGAAGACATTGAGTACATAAGATCAATTTTTCACAGTCAAATCTAGATGATCAAGATTTTTCGGGTTTAGACCACTGTGCACTGTGGGATTTTCAAATAAATCTTTTCACCAATTGTTAATGTCTTGAAATATAACCCTCAAAATGTGTAGAAACTATTTTGAATGTTATTTCATGAAATGGTGGTTGAAAACATGCTTTACAATAAGTATTTCGTCGTTTTTATATCACTTTTTTGTACTTTACGACCTTGAATGGCATTACTCAAAAATGTACCGTACGATGACTTTGAAATTTTGACCAGAGATTCTGGACGTCATAACAAATCGAAAGGTGTACTCAGATTCTTTGGTGCATTTTATTTTATAATAACGGTCTGTGGGAGCACCGTGCGGCGCCGTAAACCATAAACAAACTTTCGTCAACTCCGTCACCGCTACCAAAAGAAACCCCTGATGTTCCGCCGGTTATTTAAAGTTTATAAAGTTCAAAAAATTCATTAAGTTTATTAAACACCGGAATTTGTGAATCGTATACCTATGAAAAGAGTATTGGAAATATTTGCGTCTGATTTATTCTGGGCATTTTTTTGCTTAGTTACTTTTCAGAAACTAATAGAATAGGAAGAGTGCTATACTGTTGGAGTAGATATGCATTTTGAACTTTTAATTAAAAACACCCAGTTTATAATTCAGTGTATTTGATCTCATTGACGATATTTTGATTGGATTTGCACTTTCTGAATGCCTAGTTGGCAACTTGTATCATACGATTCTTCAATAACTGACAAAATGTCGAAAACAAAAGGGGTTTGACTCCCTAAAACTGAAAACACACTCCGCAAATAAATACAAGCGTTGTGTTTAAGCGTGTGAACAATGCGTTGCATTCATGTTGTAAATATTTGCAGCAATTGATTCCGCAAAGCCAAATCGATAACATTCCACTATTATCGAGTGAAGGCTTTAGGGAAATTATTTGCTAATTCCTCTGTTTCTACATTTCACTGCGGTCGACTGCAATTGCAATGACTTCTTACCTGTTCGATGGGTTTCTTAGATTCCAGTAAGTATTCAACCGCGTCGCTCCATGATCTCGATCGTTTCAAACTTTCGCTCCGACTTACGTAGCCTACACTAACACTGTGCCGTTGGTTTTGCTGATTTTCATTTTTCAAACTTTCTTCTCCATCGATCATGCCACTATCACAAACATCGGCCAATACGGGTGAATCGATTTCATCGGAGGATCGTTTCACTGCACTTACTGGTAATTGATCCAGGCTGTCCAAATTTAGTGCGTCCACATCACGTTCCACATTTGCGCTCCAACGAAACGATTTACGGTTCACTTCACTGAGAAACTTAAGTTTTTCATCGTCGATACTGTTACGATACAGATTTTTGTCCAAGTCAAAATTACTATCGAAATCGAAACTTTTTCTCACCAAAGTTTTTCGTCGAAGATCATGATTGCTTTTCTGTCGCCGTCGGATTACAGGTGGATTGGCGGCTTCTGCAATGGGAAACTCGACTGCTGGAGTCGGTGGCTGAGTCAGCGATAAATCCCGCTGGCTTATGCTGAATTTTCGTTCCAAATGGGCTTCGTATTGGTTAAACTGGTCATAATCCACGAAGCTCAAATCGTCATAACTAACCATGAAATCTTCCTGACGAAGGTTTTGTAATGAAGTGTTCCATTTAGCTGGAAGCTTTGGCTTCTTGTCCGAGCGAAAGCTTATCTTACGTCGAAATGACGCCAGGATGCTGTTCGAGCGTTCAAGCTTCGGTGGGTCCACTGGGATTGGGGCTACATTCTTTTCCATTTCCTCGTTGCTCTCGTTGTGCTCTAGAATAGCATCCTCGTGAACCCTGCCAAGGTTCGACTCGTTCATACTTCTTCGATAGTTTTTCTTCAGTTGGATTGAGGAAAGACTTAAACTTCGTGTGAACTGATATGGTTGGCCTGATGTTTCACTGGGAGCCGCTAAAGACTCTCGACTTCCACTTAGTTTATTGTAGATTTGTGACAGCTTGCGGGTAATCGAAAAACTATTGGAACGCTCAAACTTGGGTGGAGGCTCCGAAATTTGAACCTTTTTATTCTCAGCGGGTTTCGTGTCCAGGTTGCGCCCTGAATCAACTTTGGCGTGGACGTCTTTGAATTTTCCATTCTTTTGATTGCGTGTACTAGATTTACTTCGGGAAGACTCTGATGATTTAATCACCGGGTTATTAGAATCCAGAGTAGTAGGATTAAGCGATGGTGCTTTTGTCGCTTTAGGACCGGATTTTCGTTGAGTTTTACTCTTCGAACGATTCATGGTCACTGTGTTATTTTTGCTTTTGATTACACTGTTTCTAACTAAATCTACAGCAAACACCACAAAGAAATTCCAGACGCCGATGTAAACGTTGAACACTGAATTAGCTGAAAAGTTTTCTTATCATACTACTGCCATTATAACGAGATACGCTCAAAAAACGACAAAAACAACGGGAGAAGAAACAACATGTCACTTGTGCGCGGTGGAGGAGAGCTTACAGTTTCTCGCGCGATTTCGCGTTGACCGCCGTGGTCGTAGTACTAACAGGTATGTATCTGTTCTATGCGATACTAAGCAGCACTGTGAGACCGATGGGGGTGTGTGTACGAAGCGGGTGGTGTTGAAGGGTGGGAAGGCTTTTTGCCTTTTACACACTGGTTGGAACTGTTCACTTGCCGGTTTCAGTCGCGTTTGCACGCGTGTAGTTTGTTTATCGCGGTAACTCTTTTTTATTATTCCCTGTTGCTGCTGGAGCCGCTGTTACCTTCAACTGTTTGTCCAGAGAAGTGTGATATCGCAATCAGACCGTTTGGAATTGGAAAGATAAAACACTTGAAGGTGTCATATAATTGCTTCCCGGGAAATGGTTCTTAAAATGTGAAGAGATAGAAAGTGTAAGGGAAGACTTGTTTTGAGTGAATATCGTATACTCTCCCGTCGAAGTGTTTTTTTTTAAATACCACATTTTTTCCAGTATAAGAAATTGTATGTATCTGCCATGCCTTTATTGTTTCAAGTTGCAAAATATAGTTGGGTTTTGATAAAAAACTAGAAGAAAGGTAAAAACTGTCAAGTTAGTTCTATTATCAAAAGGTCTATTTCTATTCTCGAAAATTTTTTTTTTATTGGAAAAGAAAGAGAGAGAGCCTTGATATATTCTTGCTTGTTTCAGCATCTTTTATTCCAATAGGTTGAAAAAAAAAACACGCCATTGCTACATCGTTTATTTGCGACCTAATTAGGAACATCCGTAATGAATGTCTTGCAGAATCCAATGTACGGATTGGGTTCGAATATAAACTTACAGTTACATAATTTGGTGAGAGATTGATGATTCACACAGTGCCAGTCCTCATCATAATTTAGAACTTTGAGTTAGAGAGTTAGTCTTAACAGCATGGTTTAGATTTTCAATGTAGAGTCTACTGATAAATGTTATTAAAAACTTCTGCCAGGTTTTAATTTTAATATTGCATTCATGATAAATCATCAAAAAACACCTTTATTCGTGGAATATTTATGTTTTTAATCATTTTACAATAAACTCAACTTTGCCTAACACACCACATACTTTTGGGACAGAGTTGCCATTAGTAAACACAATTTTAAGAACCATTTCCATTTTGAACCGCCACACTCAAACTTCTTATCACCATTAGCCTAATTCACAGTAAAACATGAATTCGCAGGACTAACACACTTAATTTATCTCTCTCGCTGTCATCGAATAGCACTTTTCGTCCAAAACAATCAATCTGTTTTGAAATGTAGTTGATTTGGACTGACACTACACGATACAAAGTACGCCCAAGCCGCCACCGAATCAGCACTGCTAGTTGCACCAGAAAGGTATACCATCGCTATTATCGGTGTCTTATCGGAGCCAACAGAACTGATAAACATCAAAACAAAACAAAGCATCGATAGATCACTCGATTCCAAGAAACCGACAGCAGTGACAGCAAATGACAGCACGCCGCGCGAACGTAAAACTTACATTCGATGCATCTCGTGATGATGATGCTGAATCACACGAACCGGCCTTGCGATCCCACCCTCGCGCACACTACAGTAACTGGTCCACGAGACACACACTGAGCTGCTGTTCCGCAGCAGACTGGAATGGGCACACTTACACCTAGCTACCGGTAGGTACAGAACAGCTGATCATCGCTGACGGAATTTCGGTTTCTGTTAGGTCATTATTGCTTGTCAACACAAGTGCTTCGACATGCGACTCTCACGTTGGTCGCGTTAAGCCATTCGTGGTAGTAAATGCCTTCGTGTGTCAAGTATTCTGATGTATATTTTTTTGTTCTTTTTTGAAGTATTCTGCGACTTTTTCTTTTTCTGTTCGCTTTTTAAAACATGCGTTGATACATTCTATCGTCCAAATCCTTCCAGCAGAATTCAATTTCACTGTAATATCAGTTTTTATATGATATCATGTTTTGAAATAGACATTGGGGTGCCTTCGGTTGAGTTCGAAATTAAAGGAATGTTGCACGGAAACCGAAAGTACTCTGCCGGCAGTATCAATGCAGTACCGTTAATCGGTCAAAAGTTTACGCGGATAGGATGGAAAAAGCTTCAGTCCGCAGTTGAAATACAAAAAACTTTTCGTGAGCTTCCTGTGCTTTTCTACTGAACTTCGAAGCTTTTATGTGCCTACCTTTGTGATAAGACATTGATTACACTGGTCAACGGAGAATTAGTAATAGTGATTTGCGATTAAAGCGCAACTAGCAAATTGTAAACATTGCAAATATAAACTGATAATGAAGAGAAGCTGTTTTTGTTAGCCTATTTAATGAATAGTTCACTTTTGAGCACGAGATAAGTAAAGGTGTTTGACACTTGCAAAATCAGCTTAATTTGTACGTGTTTTTGACGTTGACTAACGTCTATATCGAAGTTAGGCCCCTGAATTTAAAAATCTAGTAATTCAACCAGGGAAAACCAGAGAAAAGTGGTCAGGTTTTGAGCGCTTATTTTGCAGTCATCTATAATCAGGTTTTCGAGGTTTTGGCATCAATCGATCAGAAATTCTTTTACGGTTAAATTTATGTAACAAAAACAAACTATTGTTTGAGATACACTATTGAAAAATTGGTAATTAATATCGATTGTCTAAATCATACCGCGCAGCCAATCACTACCTCTCTTCCCAAGCACAGTCGACACTAACGGATACAATCGATCTGACTTTGTTGTTATTGTTGTTGTCACTTTCTGTTTCCGATGTTTATGCTGCTGCTAGCGGAAAATACCTTGCAAATATGCATCTTTTTGTTGGTGTTTATTTTACGACAGCGGCCGGCGCCCCATCATTCTGTTTCCAAAACCGCACCAGTGACATGCGGACGCTAGGTGATAGCAGCTGAAAGGAGGAAATACAAAATAGTACCGGTCATCTCGTGCCGGTTTCACCCGTAATGCTGGTGGCTTTAGTAGTAAATGGCTACTGCAAAACACTTAAATGGCTGGAATTCTGGACGGACTAACCAGGAAACTATAATCGGCAACTGGCACCTTTTGGTGCCTCGAAATTTTGGTACAGAAGCGGCTAATTGAATTTTCTGTTTTACCAAATGCTGCTGCTAGCGGAAAAAAACCTTGCAAAAATGCATGTTTGTGTTGGTGTTAATATTACGACAGCGGCCGGCGCAGCTTTCAAGAAACATTTGTCTCTGCCATTTCATCATCTATGTAGCCCATCCCTCTTTCTATTTATCTGACGAAGCCTTGGTATAAAACGTATCGTTCGAACATTTCACCCCATCAGTTTCATTATTAAACCGTACCGGATACATACGGACGCTCGGTGTTAGCAGCTAAAAGGAGGAAAAACAAAATAGTACCGGTCATCTCGTGCCGGTTTGATCCGTGATGCTGGTGGCTACTGCAAAGTACTAAAATGGCTGGAATTCTGGACGGAAACCAGTAAACAAGAAATCGGCAACTGGCACCTTTTGGTGCCTCGCAGTTTTATAATAGAAGCGGTTAGTTGAATTTTATGTTTTACAATTGCTGTTGCTAGCGGAAAAAAAACCTTGCAAAAATGCATGTTCATGTTGATGTTAATTTCACGACAGCGCTAGGTGTTAGCAGCTGAAAGGAGGAAATACAAAATAGTACCGGTCATCTCGTGCCGGTTTCACCCGTTATGCTGGTGGCTTTTAGTAGATTAACCAGAAAACAACAATGTAATCGGCAACTGGCACCTTTTGGTGCCTCTAAATTATGTTACAGAAGCGGCAAATTGAATTTTCTGTTTTACCAAATGATGCTGCTAGCGGAAAAAATCTTGCAAAAATGCATGTTTGTGTTGGTGTTAATATTATGACAGCGGCCGGCGCAGCTTTCAAGAAACATTTGTCTCTTCCATTCCATAATTTGCGTAGCCCATCCCTCTTTTAATTTATCTGACGAAGCCTTGGTATAAAACGTACCGTTCGAACATTTCACCCCATCAGTTTCATTACTAAACCGTACCGGCTACATACGGACGCTATCTTGAAAGAATTCTGGACGGACTGACCAAAAGCATGGATATATTCGGCACCTGGCCCCTTTTGGTGCCTCGAAATTTTGTTACAGAAGCGGCTAATTGAATTTTCTGTTTTATTACAAAATGCTGCTGCTGGGGGAAAAAACCTTGCAAATATGCATCTTTTTGTTGGTGTTAATTTTACGACAGCGGCCGGCGCCCCATCATTCTGATTCCAAAACCGCACCAGTGACATGCGGACGCTAGGTGATAGCAGCTGAAAGGAGGAAATACAAAATAGTACCGGTCATCTCGTGCCGGTTTCACCCGTAATGCTGGTGGCTTTAGTAGTAAATGGCTACTGCAAAACACTTAAATGGCTGGAATTCTGGACGGACTAACCAGGAAACTATAATCGGCAACTGGCACCTTTTGGTGCCTCGAAATTTTGGTACAGAAGCGGCTAATTGAATTTTCTGTTTTACCAAATGATGCTGCTAGCGGAAAAAACCTTGCAAAAATGCATGTTTGTGTTGGTGTTAATATTATGACAGCGGCCGGCGCAGCTTTCAAGAAACATTTGTCTCTTCCATTCCATAATTTGCGTAGCCCATCCCTCTTTTAATTTATCTGACGAAGCCTTGGTATAAAACGTATCGTTCGAACATTTCACCCCATCAGTTTCATTATTAAACCGTACCGGATACATACGGACGCTCGGAGGAAAAACAAAATAGTACCGGTCATCTCGTGCCGGTTTGATCCGTGATGCTGGTGGCTACTGCAAAGTACTAAAATGGCTGGAATTCTGGACGGAAACCAGTAAACAAGAAATCGGCAACTGGCACCTTTTGGTGCCTCGCAGTTTTATAATAGAAGCAGTTAGTTGAATTTTATGTTTTACAATTGCTGTTGCTAGCGGAAAAAAAACCTTGCAAAAATGCATGTTCATGTTGATGTTAATTTCACGACAGCGCTAGGTGTTAGCAGCTGAAAGGAGGAAATACAAAATAGTACCGGTCATCTCGTGCCGGTTTCACCCGTAATGCTGGTGGCTTTAGTAGTAAATGGCTACTGCAAAACACTTAAATGGCTGGAATTCTGGACGGACTAACCAGGAAACTATAATCGGCAACTGGCACCTTTTGGTGCCTCGAAATTTTGGTACAGAAGCGGCTAATTGAATTTTCTGTTTTACCAAATGCTGCTGCTAGCGGAAAAAAACCTTGCAAAAATGCATGTTTGTGTTGGTGTTAATATTACGACAGCGGCCGGCGCAGCTTTCAAGAAACATTTGTCTCTGCCATTTCATCATCTATGTAGCCCATCCCTCTTTCTATTTATCTGACGAAGCCTTGGTATAAAACGTATCGTTCGAACATTTCACCCCATCAGTTTCATTATTAAACCGTACCGGATACATACGGACGCTCGGAGGAAAAACAAAATAGTACCGGTCATCTCGTGCCGGTTTGATCCGTGATGCTGGTGGCTACTGCAAAGTACTAAAATGGCTGGAATTCTGGACGGAAACCAGTAAACAAGAAATCGGCAACTGGCACCTTTTGGTGCCTCGCAGTTTTATAATAGAAGCGGTTAGTTGAATTTTATGTTTTACAATTGCTGTTGCTAGCGGAAAAAAAAACCTTGCAAAAATGCATGTTCATGTTGATGTTAATTTCACGACAGCGCTAGGTGTTAGCAGCTGAAAGGAGGAAAGACAAAATAGTACCGGTCATCTCGTGCCGGTTTCACCCGTTATGCTGGTGGCTGTTAGTAATAAATGGCTACTGCAAAATACTCAAATGGCTGGAATTCTGGACGAAAATAATCGGAAACTGGTACCTTTTGGAGCCTCGAAATTTTGTTACAGAAGTTTTGTAAAAGAAGCGTTGCAATTCCCTATACTATTTGCTTCAATGGAATATTTTTTTTTTTTAAGAATACGGTAGTCAACGTCATGCGGTCGTGTCTTGAATACCACCCTCCTACTTTTTTTACATTGTGTATACATCCACTGTGGAACAAATTTAATTGTTTTATCTGCTTATTTTCGTCATTAACCTTCAGAAATGTATGTTTTGCTATTGCGGTGTTGTTTGGATAGGTATGTGCTAAATTGTAATCATAGTTAGTCGTGAAATGGGACTTAGTAATAAAGCCAAAAAGCGCACCTCATACTACAACTCATGTAAATTTTTAAATGTGTTCCACGCGAGATACTATCATCAAATTACCATCGATAGTTCTAGCTCCATATATTTACATCTAAGCCGATGGTAAGCGGTTGAAGATGGTTACGTTTTCGTTTGAATTTTATGCTTTTCGCATAGCTTCATAAAAGGGTTGTGATACAATACACAATACAATGTCGCACGCTATCCTGGTGGTCTCGATCAACTAGATTAGTTGAGAAAATTCGTTATCGATATTGTTTTCGGCACATTTTGCATGTTGTAGGATAAGGGCTCGAAAAGATCCTCGACCTGATCGGGAATCGAACCCGACAACCCAACCGTTTGGAAAAGCTAACCGACCTACATCGAAAACCACAGAACCACGGGAACCAGAGGTTGTGTTACATTCAACTCAAATTTACAAATTTGTAGTTAAATATTCATCTATATTCGGAATTCGATATTTGTTGTTGAAATACGGGAGGTTTCTGAGAAAATAACAAACTTATTTAAAGTTTTTCAAAGGGTAGAAAAGGCAAACTTTTATTGCTTTGAGGACTCACTTGAAGAAACTCGATTGAGCTTGAATTTTGCATAAGAACTTTTTTTGAGAAGGCAAAACTTTTGAAAGCTGCCATTTTAAAATTCAATGGTCAAGGTGTTTCCTATATTTTCTATTGGCACCCTACTATTTATGCATATTAATATTACACAATAATGGGACTGCAAGAATATTGAAATAAGCTAAATAATGGCAGTCCCAGAAAAGCTTTTTATAGTATAAACAAACAATACCTCATTCTAGCGATGTCAGTAGTTTTCAAGAACAATATACCGAAAAATAGACCGCCTTTGTCATACAATTCGAACCACTGTGCATTAGGGAATATAAGAATTTGCAAGTACATTTTCAGATCTTAATCTAAATTAATGTGAATAACATTAAAATGAATACCAAAAATCGATGTAGAATAAGCCTTTCTTATAGTTTCTTAAAAACTGCGTTTTTCTTTTTGATCCATTTGAAATGAGCCTTAGAGCATTCTGACAACTACTTCTAAACAAACAAAAATATTTATTTTTAATTCCAAAGTGTCTTTTGTTTTGGGTAAAATATTCTAACGCCCTTCACTAAAAACTTGATTAAATAATTTTGTCGATTATTACAAAAGAAAGGATTCTTGCAATGAATTTTGTCACTCTTTTTAAAGCCAATGGTGTAATCAAATGGTTTGTTTACATTTTGTTAGTTGTGCCTTCATCGCGAGTCACTTCGGATATTGATATTTAATTCATGACATGCAGGGCCGGTGTTTCATGTGGGTAGTATGGGTAGTAGTAGCCACTCGGAAAATATCCATGTGGGCACTTACCCACACGGAACTATTGAACAAAACCAGAAAAAAGTACTGTTGCGAGCGACAGATTTTTTGATGGATATCGTTAAGCGGGAGGTTATAAATCTACAGACTTATGTACAGTTGTAACGTTACTCAGAGGGAAGGATTATTTTTTTTAATTGTTTCATGTACGATAGAGGTCTGAATTTCATTTACGATAGAGTTCTAAAGTTCAGTACTCGACTTTTCATGCATTCCTAAGAGATTTGCTATAAAAAAAAATCGATTTCTGAAACTCTTGTGCATTTTTAGGTTGTTCAAAAATGTAAGACTTTCACGACTGTAAGTGAAACCCTCTCAGAAGTTCGATTAAGCTCAAATTTTGGATGGAAACTTTTTTCGAGAAGACAAAATTGTTGAGTCCTAACGTTAGCATTGAAAAACATGCTCAAAAAAGGCCGATTTTTCATGAGTTTCCTTTTACACGCACTGACGAAACTACCCATGAAGCATCAATCATAGTAACCCATGAGTCAAAACAGTGAAGCTACTCCGTTCAGAAGTGTGCGCGATCGAAGAACGTTACCCCGTCGCGTCGAAAATAGACTTCGTACGGAAAAGGGACGCCGGTTACGCTTGTTCCAGTATCTACAACATCTTGGCACTGCTGGACTACAATTATAGCATCGAAAGAAAGACCGGTTCCGGACGGCCGACGACCCTGAAGCTCCAAAAAATGCTGAAGAGGAAAACCGAGGGGGAAGTGGCTACATCGCTGCGTACGCTTGATCGGCAGGTCAGTTCAACCGGCCAAACAGTGGAAAAGTACCAAGCGAACATGGACATCAGATAGCGGAAGTCCCGTTCATTGGTTTCGGAGATGCTCGATGGTTGAGTCGATTTTTCCGGCGAATCGCGACGTGATGATGGTGGTCCACGCCGAGACTTATCTCACCCTGGATGACAACAACTGGCAGAGCAGGAAATTCATTTCATACACCAAGTCCCCAAAGAAGGTGCTGATGTGGCTGACAATCAGCGAGAAGCTCCGTACTGGCCGTGAACGGGGAAATTTATAGTACAAAGTGCCTGCCAGAAGTTGCGTCGTTTATCAAGAAATACCGTAGAGGCGAAGACGCGGTGCTCTGGCCCGATCTGTCGGTCACTTCTCGAAGCAATCGTTGGAGGAGATGGAGCGGGTGAAAATCGATGCGGTACCCAGGTCGGCCAACCCACCTAACGTTCCCCAGCTGCATCCCATCCAGAGTTTCTGGACAAATCAGAAGCGTGAGACCTACCTCAACAATCTTGACGCTAAAATTGAGGAGGAATTGATAAATAGAACGAAGAAAGAACTCAAAAACATGCCTACACGCATGTCCACCATGGCGAATGTTCCGGTAAACTCTCGGAAAGCCACTCGCAAGGGCGTGGAATTACTTTTGCTAATGAGCCTATATAACTGCCTTCCATGGGAAGTTAATGGGAAACATGACTACTGAACGAAATTCAAAAATCTAATTTCTCTTAAACATTCCATTGGCACCCTATTGTCGACTTTTCGTAAAATATCGTTCAGGTATCAGAAGGTCAACAACTGGAAGAAGGTGATTTCGTGATGTAAAATAGCGCATAGTTCTTGAACTAGATTCCGACGTTGTAGCTGTACAGTAAAAGCAGAGACGTGCAAATATCAGCATTATACAGGCAAACTTCGATATAAGGTACATTTCGAAATTTGATTTGTACTTTATATCGAATTGTACCTTATATCGAATCATGAAACATTCTCAATAATAAAGCTTCAAACACTTTATTTTGTTGTCTTTTGTCTACGTATAGCTTATTTTGAAAATAGTATCCAACTATAAGTGTGAACCGACTTGTTTTGAATACAATTCAAATTACTTTTTTTTTTGCTTTTTTGGAGACTTTCAGCCGCGTCCAAAAAAGAGGTAGTCTAGAGCATAAAAAATTGAAAAAAAATTCAAGCCGTTATGTTATGTTTTTATTTAACATTTATTTACAAAAATACACATTTTTTATCGAAAATACGTCTTTTTTTCTTGTTGTTGTTTTTTTTTTAATTTTTGGTTCAATGAATAAGAACCATGAATATCTGCTTACGGATTGAGATCTTTTTCAATTATTTCTCCGTTCCTTGGGATTTGGAAACTTGCATTTTCCTCGTTGAATTTTAAAATGACCGTTTGAACTAACTTTTCATTACACATAAAAGTGGCCCATAAATGCACATTGCATAGTGGTTTGAAACGCGAAAAACGTGATCGTCAACCTTTTGAGTGTAAAAATGCTATAGTGTATTTGACAAATTTTGTTTATATCTTAAGGAGAAACTTTTGATGCAAATAGATTCTTGATTAATCTGCCTAAAAGTGAGATGATAATTTTATTTATTTTATTACTTATCAAATCAAAGTGAAATCTTTAGCAAAGTTGTAGGTAATTTCATGAAGAAAAACTTTGCTGAAGACACTTTGGTTCTATCTCATGAACATAGACCATATACAGGTAGTTTCATAAACGCAAATTCTCAAATTTTCTAAAAAAAAAAAACAAATACCAATAAACTTTTTGGGGTGTGATTTAAGAGGCCTACTATGTCCTAGACATTTTTTCATATTTGAGAAATACATTATTCTGCCGAACATACTTTAAGCATATTTTCAACTTTTTCCTAGATTCTATGACGTTTTTGATAAAAATGCTCTATTTTTAATCAAAACTTGTTTCAGCTGAGAGAGTGTTCAAGTGCGGTTTATGAAAGAAAAACTGGGTTTGGAACATTTTTTTGAGCATTGTTTTTTAAATTTCACACAGATTGTTCAGGGGTCAAACTTTAAGTTAATTATTTTATCAGCTTCCTCGTTCCCATCCACACTATATCATGTTTTCTCGGCAAAAATATTTTTTTTACCTTTTTTCAAACTTCCGCTGAGTGTAACGTAATTTATGGACACTCCCCAAATAATCAATAGTAAGCAGAAACGTTGACAAGATAACCAGTATGTTGTTTAAAGAAGTTTCCATACCAATTTTGGAGTTATTTGTAACATAATATAAATATGTACCTTGTATCGAGGTAAAATGTACCTTATATCGAGTGACGCTATATGAAGGTACCTTATAACGAGGGTACCTTATATCGAAGTTTGCCTGTAATCACAAAATAAGCTATTATGTCATTACTTCATAACTACAACATAGGATTACGCTCTTTTTCATTATTTTGAAAATATCATGTAAAATCGCGCGCGTTACACAGATATAATTGACTACCTTTCTTAAATTAATATATGACATGAAAAATAAAGGGTTTTTTTTTTTATTTACATACATACAGATGTATTATGCTGATGTATGTTATGAATATTGAGTTTTTGTGACACAATAAACTTTTAAGTAGTTCTGGACATACGTCGGATTACTCGGGAAAATTATGACAATTTTGACTGTCTTTGGACGTTGAAATTCCTAGCTGTTCTAGGACTTTTTCGGATTGGAAATTTTCTAGACTTCCCTAGGTGGGGACATCCTCATGAGTCTCATGTTAAGTTCACGGTTTACCTGTGCTTTGCTTGCTGAGTTCGGCGAGAATGGCCTTGTTGGGACTGTGGCAATTTAGCTGTGGGCTAGATTGGGTGTTGGCTTAATTCAGATGTGAATAATGTTCAATTGATTGAAAGAAGTAAAATAATTAGAACTAGGTAATCTTGGTCGTAGAACGGCTTAGAAATTTGTGTTTAAATTTTTTTTATTCAGTTATACTGCCGTTTAAGCATTGGAATACTATGGAGGATTTTATATCTGTATTGACAAAACCAGTCCGTTTTTTTTTGCTTTCTGGTTTAATTGAAGTAATAACTAATTATCTAATAGATAAATCGTCTACCTCAAATCTTTGTAGGGGTAAGAGGCGGGACCATCATCATCATCATCATCATCATCATCATCATCATCATCAATCGGAATGATTATTAATATAAAGAACCTACCATCACAAATAGTTATTTATAATTATAGCGTGTGGATAAGAACGAGAGAGTAAATCAAAGAACGAATATTCGTAATAAACCAACTTGACATTTCACCTTGCGTCAGGTTCAAATCTCTATGCATGTCATCACAGTAAAAGTTAAATCTCGGTAATTTTTACTAACTGAGAAGAATGAAAAGAAAACAGCATTCGCAATCAGGAGGGCAAGAAATATTTACGGCGGTGTGCCAACTCAAATTCATCGTCGGCGACGAATACAAAAGTGTCAACTCAGTAGTTTTTTTTTCAGTTCCACCTTTATTTGAAAGACTGCGCCGCCAAAACTGTTGCCCGATTTCAGACAGAGTTCCCAGTCTTCTTGATATGATGTTTTTTGCTAACGATCTCTCACGAGCCGAGACCTGAACCTACGACGACTGGCTTGTTAGGCCATCATCATTCCTCGAGACCAGCAGGGAGCCAGCTTTTCGGGAAACATAATTATTCAAATTTTCTTTATCAACAACCTTGTGTTTAGAATCAGTTTATTTCAATTATTCTAAAATGGCAGTTCTTTTCCAAGAATTAATGTGTTCTTTACAAAATGCAGGATATGTATTTTAAGAGTTAATAAATATAAATCAGGCAGCTAGACTTTGAATAATTGATAGGCATACAATTCTACTTAATCAAGCATTGATACGATTACTCGAAACACTAGACTCAGCTGCTGAGGGAAAAATTATTCACTTTGATTAACATTGAATCTGTGATGTTGGTCTATTCAAATCGTAGTATCAGAACATGTTCAAATGGGTCGCTATTTTAATATGTTAGTAACTAGGTTAATATGTTGTATAACGATATTATGGTTTATTGTAAACATTAATGGGAAACTAATAACATTCGGATCGGTGGTGTATGGCTCGTTTTTATTCAACGGTTGACGTCGTTGAGGATTCAGTGGTAGTAGTCTCAGCTTCGGTTGTAGTACCTGCAGCTTCGGTTAAAGTGGTTGCACCTTCGGTTGTGGTGTCTGCAGCGGCAGTAGTCGTAGTTCCGGCAGTGGTGGTTGTCGCATCCTAAAATAAATAAATCGTAAGAATAAGCTTCGTTGTTTACTGCAAAAGGGCACAAAATCTGCTAGAGATAATGCACACTGCGAAATTGATTTGCTATATTTTGAGGCGAAACATTTGGATGCATAAAATTTTCTCTAATCTTCTACTCAAAACTACATTGAGCAATATGTTACCACAAAACAAACTATCAAGAAATCTACACCAATTAGATATGGACCCCAAAATCATAACATGAAATCTGTGACTTTACTAGCGAATTAGAAAACCTTACCCATGAACCGTTTAGTTCTCTGTAACAGCAAGAAAACTCATCATACTCACGGAACTGAATTGCTGAGTTAATCTAGCAATGAACGGTACACCCTATCAATTTTACAGCAAAATTAGAATGTAATTTATAGCGGTCGTTATCGCAGAAGAACACTAAGATAAAGTATTTTTACGATAACTCATGTCTAGTACATTACATTTATATTACTATAATTTAGTTACACAAAAGATACACTTGGAATTCCGGTAAACATTCAGTGCATATGTCAATTTCAACACTAAAAACCGTCTTTTCATATTATGGAATCCGGTAGAAAATATTGTCAACATAAAAGAATCAATTTTAACACACAAAATCTCAGCAACATTAAATATGCTGCTAATTTGTATATCTGAGAAAAAGCGCTATTTTGTGGCCGTAAACTACCTGTTCAAAGCAAAGCAAAACCTTGGTGCTACATTCCGATTCGGAACTCGACCTTCTGTTTCTTATACACAGACTTCTCAGCCAACTGTTTAGTGTACAGGACAATTGCGGTGCTAGCGCTACGATCCTACTGACACTTACAGTACCTCCCGAGCCGAGACTCGAACCCACGACAACTGGCTTGTTAGACGAGCATCGTACCTCGAGACCAACTGGGATATATGTTGGGATATAAACTACCTGTTCATTTAAGGTAAAAAAACGCAATATCTAAACTTACCGCCTCGCAGGACCCTTTAACGCAGTCCAGCAAACCAGCGTCGAATATCGTATCTTCCGGACATTGGAACTGCACTGGTTCGAAGAATTCGTCGCAGATATAGTACACAGCACAGTTGAACGGATCCACGAAACCTTGTGGATGGCCTTGGGTCTTATCGCACTCGTTGTTAATGCAACCGGATTCTACTCCATCGATGCACATTCCCGCGGTACTATTGAACCGCAGCCCTTCACCGCACTCTCGAAGGAATGCCTCACCACCAACACACAGAATATATTGTTCACAAACTCCCTCCACAGGCAAGCGATGAATACCCGTGGAAGGACAATTATTAACCAGACACACATAACTTGCATCGCACTTCACTTCGGTTGGGTTGAAGTAATATCCGGCTGGACAGGAAACCTCATATGCAATCCCATTGTAGCAACTATAATACAATGAACAATTTGTGGGATGAGGTAAAAATCCGTTTTCCATCCCATTCTCGACGCAAACATTTGCAGCGCAAACACCGATCAAAATGCTGCTTATAAACAAAACTAGGGTTTCTGTAAAGATAAATATTTTAAGTCAACTGTTTTTTCAATCAAAAAAAAAAAAACTCACTTCGTAGCATTTTACAGTAACTGCTTCTTATTCCGAGAAATAATAATGACCGACTGTTTCCAAACGAAAATGATCTCTACTTCTAACTTATACCACCCAAAAAACTGCACCACGTTTCAATACATAATCTTATCAAGACCCTTCATGCTTAAATGATTGAAAAAAAAAAACGACTTCTGGTAGTCGTTATCGATAAAAAGAGTTCTGTGCGACAACTTTATAGGTACGTTTCTTATATCGAAATTATTTGGTTACGTTGCAACAACAGTTTTATAATAGTCGGGCAAAACAATTTGGAAGAGATAAGAGAACTTCTTCACAAGAAAAAGAACATTATTCAGGTCAATTGGGAGATCACGACAGTAACTTTATAATTAAATGAATCAACTAAATCTCTGAGTTGTATTTTGTAGAATATATAATAATTAGCGTATCAAATTTCCCTTGAACAGTGAAATTGTTGTTTGTGCCAATTGGCTGTATATTATTTTGACTATATATTAAGTTAATTGATAAGAAAATCCATGTGTGTAATTTAACCTCGATTCTCACCGTCAATCAATCTGCCGTACTATTACACTTATTTCCACTAGTAGTTAGGTTTATTTTAAGAAATGTAGTATTAAGCGAATAGTTGTAACGAATATAAATTTTTCCCTTCACCTGAATAATAATTTTAGCACAATTTTCAATATAAATCTTCCGATTAATTAGCTCTTCACGTTATAGTTAGCTAAATGTTTACGACTTGTATATCAGATTCGCTGACGTTTTGTCTTCTTCTCTCTTTCTCTTGGCGTACTACACTGTCATTATAACGTCTTCTCGGCATTTGTGATGTTCTATGGGGAGGTGCTTACAGATACTGGAGGCTCCGAAGACACTCCCCCCCAGTTCGCTGACTCCGCCTCTGAGTCAGCTAACTCTTCGTTTCCTTTCACGTCAAGCACTGCCACCTTCACGGCTGGTCTCTCATACACACCAGTTGCCGTTTTAATGGTTACGGTTCGTACCTGTCCATCGCGATTGACTACACCAATGACCCGTTCTTTCGGCCAGCAGTTCCTTGGGAGATCCGGGTCTGCGATAAGCACGATGTCGTTTCTTTTGATCGGAGGCACAGCTCGATGCCACTTGGTACGCCTGGTTATTTCCGGAAGATACTCCCGGAGCCATCTTTTCCAGAAGTGGTTGCCTATTTGCTGGGATAGATGCCAGCCACGATGTAAAGCTAATGAATTCACGTTCAAATCAGTCCATGGTTTGGATCCGTCTGAACTCCCCAGTAGCCAGTGGTTTGGAGTCAGTGCCGGGGCCGCGTCATTCTCTATAGGTACGTGGGTAAGCGGCCGTGCATTCAGGACGCCCTCGATTTCGGTTAACGCGTTTCTCAGCTCTTCCTCTGACGGACGGCGGGGCAAACGGAGTTCCGACAAGGTGCGTTTGACGGACTGCACGAGTCGTTCCCAACTTCCACCCATGTGGGGTGCTGCCGGCGGATTGAAACGCCAGGTGGTAATTGACGACACGAGCTCCTGAGCCATTCGATGTTTGTCTAACGCTAATAGTGCTTGCTTTAGTTCCCGCTCGGCACCAATGAAGTTCGTTCCCCTATCACTATAAAACACGGCTGGTGTGCCTCGGCGCACGATAAAGTTGCGTATCGCCATTATACATGAGTTAGTAGTTAGAAAGCTTGCCAGTTCCAAATAGACTGCACGAATCGTGAGACAAGTTAGAAGGACCCCCCATCTTTTCTCAACCCTTCTCCCAATAGCCACTTCCATCGGTCCGAAATAATCAATACCGGTGTGCGTAAACGGTCGAACAAACGCTGCTAGCCTGCAGCTAGGCAGATCTGCCATTGCTGGAAGATTCGGACGTGCGTCACGCAATTTACACCTTTGACAACCCGCCCTGATTTGAGCTTACAACCTACGGAGTCGGCTTATGCAATATTTTTGACAAATCTCGTTTATTACAGACTCGTGATTTCGGTGGTGGAACTTTGTGTGATAGTTTTCAACTAGTAGGTGCGTAACCGGGTGGTCACGGGGAAGAATGATGGGGTTGACGGTCTCCGCTACCAAGAATTTGCATGCTCCTGTTCTACCGTGCATTCGTAGCAGCCCTCGCTCATCAATGTATGGGTTAAGCTTGTACAGCGCACTTCGTTTAGGAATGTTCGCATAGTAGCGGTCACGTTCTAGTATCGTAAGCTCTTCGTTGAATTTATTTCGCTGCGCAGCGCGGAGGTTAAATTCTTCTGCGTGGCGGATCTCCTCGCTGCTTAGGCCTCCATTAGTTCGTGCGGTTTTCTTTGAGCGAATGTTTTGTGCGAATCTGAAGACATATGCCGTCACACGAACTAGGAATCTCCAGGTTCGAAAGCTTCTAGCGAAGATCAGCTCACTTGCTATTTCTGAATGCGTGTTGACGCTGGCACGTATCTCTTCCATGGTATTCGTTAGTTTAACTGATGTTATCGGCCACTTTTCCTCACGTCGCCAAACAAACTCCGGACCCTTAAACCATCTGCAGTCACTTGTTAGTGATGGGCGATTCTGCCATTTTGTGCCCTCATCAGCAACATTCCACTTTGTTGGGACCCACTTCCATTCCGAGACGTTAGTAAGCTCCAGGATTTCACTCACTCTCGTGGCTACATATGCACTGTAATTGCGGTGGTCAGCGCGTATCCATGCCAGCACATTTCTGGAATCTGTCCAAAAGATACGCTTCGAAATTTTCAAGGATAGCGCTTGTTTCACGGAGGCAGCTAGTCTCGCTCCAATCTTCGCTGCTTCAAGCTCCGCCCTTGGGATTGTGAGGTACTTAAGAGGTGATACTCGAGTCTTAGCGGTGACAAGCGAGCACTCAATGGTTTCTCTCTCCGCGTACCGAAGATACATTAAAGCTGCCATCCCTTTCTCGCTAGCATCCACAAAAATGTGCATTTGTACTTCCGTGTCAGAACCAGCCGATGTTTGAAATCTGTAGCACCGTGGAATACGTAAGTTCTCTATTTCTGGCATCAGTTTCAGCCAGGCTTGCCACTTCTCGAAGCACTTTTAGTCGATGTTCTCATCCTACGTGATGCCGCCAGATCTCCTGCAAGAGAACCTTGAGGTGCATGAGGTAATGTGCGATTAGACCTAACGGATCGTATATGGTCATCAAAATGCGTAAAACTTCCCGTTTAGAAGGACAACAAGAACCTTTCAGCAAATCTCTCCCCAGTCTGTCCCAGTTGATTTTGTACTTGAAAGTGTCACTTTTGGTACACCACCACATGCCGAGCACTTTTTCGGTAGCTAAGCCAGATGACAAGTCGAGATTTTTCTCCGGTTGTGATTCACCACGAAGCGCTGAGAGAACAGCAACAGAATTGGACATCCAGTTACGGATTTCAAACCCGCCTTGATTGTGTATGTGCCATACCGATTTCGCTAACTCCACTGCTTCTTTCACTGTTTCCGCGCTACACAGCATATCGTCCACATATGTGTATTTTATTATCGCTCTTGTAGCAGCCGGAAACTGTTCGCTAAATCGCTCTGCATTCAGATTTTTCACGAATTGCGCACTCGCTGGAGAACAGCACGCTCCAAACGTCATCACCTGCATGACATACACCTTGAGTTCACCTTTATTGTTTCGCCATAGGAATCGCTGGCTGTGCTGATCCTCGTCGCAAATGCCGACCTGGTGAAACATTTCGCGAATGTCACCACACAGTGCAAAACGGAATTCACGAAACTTGTAAAGCACATTAACTAGTGGAGTGAGTAGATCAGGTCCAGGTAGTAGACAAGAATTAAGCGAAACACCGTTTGTTGTAGCAGCCGCATCCCAGACGATTCTGATTTTACCGGGCTTGTTGGGGTTGGTGACTGGGAATAACGGTAAATACCAAATGCGTTCATGGTTTTCCGCCAATTCCTCGACAGACAGCTCACGAACATAACCTTTCGTAACATAATCTGCTATTTTGTCTTTTAACACCTGTGCTAACTCCGGGTCTTTCGCCATGCGTCGTTCTAGACAGTCGAACCGTTTTAGTGCCATGGGTTTACTATCAGGCATCCTCACGTCGTTGTGTCGCCACAGCAAACCGGTTTCATACCTTTCACCAGTATGGCGCGTCAAGTCACGCAAAAGTTCCATCGCTCTCTCATCATCGTTTGAACGAATCTGTTTAGCCGGGGACGTTATACCTAAGCACTCAAGAGAGAAATGCTCCCGCACCGCGCGTTCTATGTTATTGTCGACATCTTCTGCCTCATGGTTACAGGAACAAACATGGTAAGTATAATGAACCATACTTAATGATTGACCCGCTGGATGGCCACCGTAAATCGTCCAACCCAGGTTGGTTAATTGCGATCGGTTGCCCTGGTTTTCCTTCTCGGCTCTTTCTCACGAGGGTCGCGTATGCGTGCTGTACTCCGATCAGCAGGCGCGGTCTGACGTTTTCATATGACTCAACAGGTATATTTTTCAAATACTTATTCTCGTTTTTGAGTTGTTCCACGTTGAGTGTTTGATGAGGTAATTGTAGTTCCTTTACCGTTCGAACATCCCTGAGTTGGAAACGCTTTCCCTTCAGGCCGGAAACCTCGAAATCAACGCTTCGTGAGTCATCTTCCATACGATGAGTTCCACCGGTCCATTTGAGACACAATGGGCGCAGTTTTCCGGTTAGATTGAGCTCAACTGCCAAGTCGTTATCCATAAAAGTCAATGAGGATCCATCATCCAGGAAGGCATAGCAGTGTACCATGATGCCGTTGCCATATACTGTAACCGGCACATAACGGAATAATGTGGCACTTGATTCGGTTTGATGTGTGTTGCATGACTGTGCATCTCGTGATTGTCCAGCTGAAGCGGACGACTCTGCGTTGATCTCTTTATGCAACAGTGGATGATGCTTAAAGGTGCAACCGTTTACTCCACATTCTTTCGATTCACATCCTCCTTTGTGCCGTTTCAAACACTTGCGGCATACTCTTGCCTCACGTATTACCGCCTATCGCCCGTCGTAGGATAGCTCCAAAAACCGCCTACATTTCGGCAACGTCGCACAAGCGCCCTGGCAGATAACACAGCTAGTTACGTAAGCTTTTTTAAGAAACGTCGGCTGTGGTGTGCTGCCGTTAGAATGGTTGTTTGAATCCTTACGTGAATTTTGCTGTTCAACGTGTGTGTTCACGAAGGCTTTGGGTTTCTTACGCGGCTCCTGATCTTGGTGGAAGTCTTGGATTTTTCGTGGCTCCGAAACTAGACAGGCGTCTTCAGCCATAGCGTATATCCATTCACTGAATGTAGCCAAATTTACTTTTCGCAAACGCCTGGTATACCGCGCCCATTCCAGCTTCATTGCGGCAGGAAGCTTTCCAACAATCTCGCCCAATAATGTAATATCCCGCATGTATTTTTTTCGTCCGCATGCGTCGATCGTAGCAGTTAAATTTTGCACCTCTAATGCGAAATCAATCAGCTTATTCATAGAATCAGCTTTCAGCGGGGCAATTGCTAAAACTTTGTTCTTCAACGAATGGATGATAAACTGCGGTTGTCCGAACCTCAACTTAAGTGCATCTATTGCTTTTCCCACCATGGATGCGTGCAACAAAAAACTTCGCACTGTAACCAAAGCATCGCCCTTCAAACAATGTCTCAAACGAATCATATTTTCGTTGTCTCGTCACATACGAGTTGTGGTTTCGAAGGTAGAATGAAAGATTGGCCACTCTTCTGGATGGCCCGAAAACACGGGTAAGCCTTTCGCAACGACCTGGTGAGCGGCAATTTGGTTTCGCGTCAGGCTCAGCTGATTATTGGTGTTTCTCAGTTGCTGGTTCGTTCTTTGCAATCTCGGTGCTGAGCGGTCTCTTGGATGAAACTGCTCACGGTTGAATGTGCATACGCTTTCTTCCTCGTCTTCAGTGGAGTCATCGTAGCTATCTTCTGAATCAACTTCATCGTTTTCTTTGTTACTCCTACTTACATGTTCACGCCCTTCTCGTAATGATTTACAGTTGTCACTCAACCATTCGTTCACTTTAGAAGCGCCGTCTCTTTCGCTCGACGCATTCGATTGTCAATCGTCAATATCGGCTAGTTCCTGTAGAATACTAAGACGCTGGTCAATCAACCGCTTTTTTTTTCATCCAGAAGCGTCTGTTCTGCTTCGAGCTTCTCAAGCTGTAATGCTAAATAAGCTTTAGATGACCTTTTTGATGCTACTTACGATTCCGATGCTACTTCCGACACTTTTTTTGCATCATGAGTTTTCCGATGGGATTTTTTTTCAGCAATTTGTTTCGGTACACCGACCGCTTTTGGTTTTGGCGCCTTCGGCTTCTTAAAATTACGGTTAATTAGAACTCTCTTCTCACATTTAATACACCGCCACGGTTTCGTTTCTATCTGACTGTCGACACCTACGCAGTTGAAATGGTGCCACTCATCACAGTCATCGCACTGCACCATACGGCTGTTATCCGCGGAATCACAAGACCGACAACTATGACCGACTTTTTTCACCGAACTCGCAACGGAAGCACGAGGTCGCACGTTTATATTTACTTGTTCCAAAAGAGCGTATGCGGCCTTGTAAAAGGTCAGTGGTGAACAATGCTCTGGCTGTGTCTCTACGGAGAGACAGAAGCTCCAAACGAACTAATAAGCAGCGACTTTCATAGCTTGGTAGACGGAAGCGATCCGTCCATGGCAGTTTACGAAGAGCGAATCTCAAAAAACGCCGTTGAACTGATTCTATTTTTTCCACGCCATTGTTGTAATGAGGAGTCCAGACAACCGAGCAGTACTCCAGTATAGAGCGAGATAATGCGCAATACAATGATTTAAGGCAGTAGATATTCGTAAAGTCTTTAGCGATCCTGAAGATGAATCCCAGAACTCTAGAGGCTTTGTCGACAGTGAACGAAATTTGAGGCTTGAAAGTGAGCTGGAAATCCAAAATTATAATAATTTTTTTAACTTGGTTAACGCGCTCGATCTCAGTTCCTAGCAAAGCGTATTTGTAATGTATAGTCTGTTTTTTTTTTCGCGAAAATGATATAATCGAGCACTTGGATGGATTAACGTCCATACGGTTCAGATGGCACCAATCGGCAAAAACATCTAGCTGACGTTGAAGAAAGTGACAGTCTTCAATTGTGTGAACTTGAAGATAGAGTTTGAGGTCATCCGCGTAAGACAACCGTGGTCCTTTAATAACTTGGTTCACGTCATTAAAATAGAGCAGGAAGATTAGCGGTCCTAAGTGACTTCCCTGCGGTATTGAAACCATAGTAAAAGATTCCCGTTGATTCCAAGATTGTCAAGTTTTGCAACGGCTATGCGATGATTCAGTTTATCGAAGGCAGCTGTCAAGTCAGTGTAAATGACATCCGTCTGAGCACGTTTCGCCATAATGTCACTGATGTACGAAGTGAGGCAAAGTAAATTAGTGGCGGTGGAGCGACCGGCTGTGAATCCATGTTGGTCAGTGCTTCTGAAAGCTTTGCAGTGAGCGAGCAAAGGCTCCATGATAACAAGCTCGAACAGTTTGGCAACAGCACAGAGCGATGTGATGCCACGATAATTGCTCAAATCGTTTTTGTTTCTCTTCTTGTGTACTGGAAAAATGTACGCCGATTTCCAGCAGGACGGGAAGACACCGAAAGCGACAGATAGCTGGAAAACATGCAGAAGTGGAGATATTAGGTTATCAATCTGCATTTTGAGAAACGTCGACGGAGTCCCGTCAGGACCTGGGTTTAATGATGCTTTGAGTTTGCAGCAGGCTCTAGAAATCATTGTCGCGTCTAAATGAAAAATGTTCAAAGTTGGACCGGACCGTGGGGTATTACTGGATCGCTCAGTGTCTCGTCAGTGAACACGCTGGCAAATTTCTCGGTGAAAAGCTGACAGATGTCCTGCGGGGTGATTGCCTCCTTACCGTTGAATGTCATAGAAGAGAGTATACCACCTTCGTGTCGTTGTTGATTGACGAACCGCCAAAACTGCTTGGGACGAGACTTGAGCTTTCTCTGTAAATCTTGATGATATCGGAGAAAGCATTGTTTCGCAACACTTTTGTAGGTGTGGTTGATTCTCACGTAATGACGTTTTAGGGACAGCGTACGGTGCTTAGTACATTTTTTCAAAGCAGCTCTCTTCTGGGATTTCAACTGCCGAAGTTCTCTCGTTTGCCACGGCTGTCGGGGAGCAGGATGCTGGCACTTCTTTGGGACGTATCGATCGATGGCGTAGGCCAATACGTTGGAGGAAGTTTGAGCGGCGACATCGGCATCGACGGAGTCAAAAATAGAGTTCCAGTCGAGCTCGGAGAAAAACTCAGCGATTTTCTGGTGATCAGCCTTGCGGAAGTCGTAAGATACGGTAGCAGATGCAGTGTCAAGGTCGCGTTTCAATTCGGCGTTTATAGTCACTAATAATGGTGGGTGGTGGGGGACTATTTTAACCAATGGAGCAGGGGCCTCCCATAAATATGGAGCCGTGTCCTGGGCGCTCACAAAGCAGAGGTCTAAAATGCGGTTGTTCTGGTTGGTTATATGGTTAATTTGAGTGAGTGTGGCTGAGCTTTAGCAATCCAAAAGTAAAGCTGCGTTAGGATGGATGCTCGAATGATCCAAGTCCAGAAAGAGAAACCCGTCTCGAAATTCTCTCCATGAAATCCGGGGAAGATTGAAATCGCCGAACACCATAACTTACTCTGTTGGTTTTGCAGTTTCCGACACTAAGAAGACTGACTGACAATGAGCAACAATCAATTCACGCTCATGTACTCGATCCGGAGGTATGTACAGAGAAACAACTTTCGATCGCCCAGTTTGATCGCTGTCCAAACTTGTTCCAGGCTCAAGGAGGCAGCATCCACTAAAATTTTGGCTTCGAACTTGGAACTAACAGCCACGAGAACGCCACCACCAGTAGATTTGCGACAATTATCGGAGCTCCTATCACAACGGAAAACCTCGTAGTTATTTCCAAACACCTGACGAGAAAGTGTGCGGGAATCCAGTAAAGTCTCCGTAAGAACTATTATATCGTAGCAATGATCCGAAACGGCAACGCGGAAATCGTCAACAACGCTGTTCATACCGCCGATAATCTGGTAGTACACGGTGACCTCTTGGTGGCGGCTAGAGAGCAGGCTGCTTGTTGGTCGTGTTGTTGATGTGCTGCTCGAAGTGCCGGAAAGGCAGCTAAAATGCGAAGCGGTATCAGGCATCGATTGGGACGAGTTGTAATAATACTTGCCTGCTGAAACAGGTTGGAAGACCCCCGATCCACATCTGTCTTCAGGACCGAGACGACTGTGTTGAGTGCTGGCTGCAATAGGCGCGACTGGGGCAGAGAACCGGGGGGCTTCCATATTGCTTTCCACATTGCGTCCCGGTTGCAGCTGCATTCCAATATTGGAGGGCTCGTTATCGACGCTGAAATTTAAAAAGGTGTCGGGAAGCAAAGAGCAATCGAAAAGCGCTCGAGTCGGATACTTGCCTTGCCTTGCTCTGAACTCAGTACCGGGACGGCTCTGTAAGCGGGAACATTGACGAAGAACGGAGAGATTATCGATTCTCGAAGATGGTAGAACCGAGACAGAGTCAGAGGGGACTCCCATTAAACCTTGTTGGGTGCGTCCCGGTATAGCCATATAAGTCGCTAGCTCGAAGATGGTGGATCGGTCACTGTGGCATGGCTGTGTAGTTGCGAGGGGGTATTCCGGGTTTAGCTCAATCCCATCATGGGCGTTACTGGAGACGAAGCCTGGGATAGCAATAGCGGTGTCGTTGATATTTTGGTTTTCAGCGGTACGCGAAATTTTTGTGCCTTATAATCCTCGAATTCGCGAAAGAGAGTATCCTCCGGCCGGGTTTCTGGATCTAGTGCCTTGGCCTTTAGGGATGGATCAACTCCAATTTTAAAGGACACGAACGTAAGCGTGCTAATATCCCTGTCCTTCGGAACAAGTTTGACAACAACGGGGTCGTTGTCGGTCTCGAGATAGGCTTTCGCTATAGTTGACATAGATTCCGTAGAGAAATCAGGTCGAATCCTAGATATATACACTCATCACGACAGAGTTTGCGGAATGTTTCAAAGAGGTCGTCTTTAGAAGTCTTTGATTTTTCACAACATACCATTACACTTTTGGTAACATCAAAGTTATAAACCCCAAAGGTTTCTGGGCTTTTGTAAATGAAAAGTGGAAGGCAAGCGGACTCCCTTCTCACATGTTTTTGGAAGGTGAGAGTGCACTCGCGATGGCATCTGCAACTTGTTTACCAAACATTTCTCAAGTGCATTCAACGCATCCCCTGCTAGCGCTATACAGGTAGAAAATGCTCTTAAAAACGTTCCGAGCAGTGTTATGAACTTTTTGAAGTATTAGTAGGAGGCGTCCTGCTTCGCGAAACCAAAGCGTATATCTCGGTAGACCAACATGGTTTCTTTCCTGGTAGATCTACAACAACGAATCTGCTACAGTTCTGCTCTCATTGTATCAAACATTTGGAAGATGGTGCTGATGTGGACTCTATTTCCACGGATCTCAAAACTGCGTTTGATCGCGTGGATTACAACATCGTGTGGGCGAAAGTTGAGCGGCTAGGTGCAACATCGAATCTGGTCGGCTAGCTTCTGTCTTACTTAGTTGGACGCACTGTGTCTGTGAAACTAGGAAACAGCGAGTCATACAGTTTTGTAAATTTGTCGAGTGTGCCGCAAAGAAGCAACCTTTGACCGTTGATATTTTCCTTATTATTCAACGGTGTTTGTTTTGTTATTCCGCCAGGATGTAAATTAATCTACGCCGATGATTTGAAGATTTTCTTCGTCGAAAGGTCTACACAGCTGACTGTGAGTAACTACAGCAGTACATTGATGCTTTCTATAACTGATGCATACGCAAATACCTGACAGTTAGTATCTCCAAAAGCGCTGTGATTTCATTGACCCGTAGAAAAAAATCAATCCTATGAAGTTACACAATCTTTGGTCAGCCGCTTGAAAGAGTCACAGTAGTTAAGGATCTTGGTGTGCTCTTGGATTCTCAAATGTTCTTTAGAGATCACTACACTAACATAATTGCACAAGTGAATAGAAGCTTAGGGTTTATAATTTGAATCGCCAAAGAATTTTCGGACCCATATCGCCTACGTTCATTATATATTTTCCTGTGCGTTCGGGGCTAGAAACATCTCCTGTTGTTTGGTGCCCTAATGCGGAGCTTTGGAAGAATAGAATTGAGTCAGTGCAAAGCAGGTTTATCCGTTATGCACTACGTACTCTACCATAGAGTAACACGAGTGAGCTTCCTCCAAACATTGATCGCTGCCGTTTACTGGATATGGACACTTTGGTAAAAAGAAGAAACTTTTCGCTGGAAAAATTGATGCACCGGTCGTTCTCTCCCAACTCAACATCTATGTGCCTGTGAGAAGCCTAAGATCATGGGACTTTCAACGACTTGACTACCAACGTACTAAATATGACCAGAACGAACCTATGAGGGCGATGTGTGACGTATTTAATAGATTTTTTGAATATGACTTTAATATAACCATTGCAATTGACGTTTTCAAGAATAGGTTAAGACGATTCATATAGTGCATAGTTCAAAAATGTTTCATATGTTTGTTTAATAGTTTGTATTGTTGGAAAGTTGTTTGTAAATGTTGCACTTTGTTCTTTGTTTCTTATTGTACCAACTTTTGATCAAGACCCCTGCGAGTCAGATGGAAATAAATATGAATAAAAATAAAAATAATAATAAATTTCTGGTAGTAGGGTTTAAAGCATTTGGTAAAACAAGCTATAGTCATCAGCTTTTTTATTGATAGACTTGGAGTGATTACGATTACGAGTTTCTTATTTAGCAAACAAAAATGTTGCAAGGGTTTTTTTATGAGACACAACCCCAAGCCTAACGTAGAACAAGGTCAATGTATTTGTTGCAACGGCCATTGTATCCAGCTTTTTACGCGCCATAATGGCGGACGCTATAATGCAAAGTTCGTAATAAATTACACACCCTTATGACAACTCTGCTTACGTCAGTTTGAAGTCTCCATATATTTTATCAAAAGAAAAACATATCTGGCAACATTTTTGTTCATTCCGCGTCGAACACTCGACAGAAACGGACGTGCATAAAAAAAAGTGTTCTATTACAATCCGGTCCGTGTGTACGAATAGCCAAACAAAAGAGTGTATTATTCGCGCTAAAGGCCAACTAGATTGTGAGTTGTATCGCTACGTTCTGTACCCGGCTCGCAACTTTGGCTGTATTGGTGCAAAATACCAGCTGCAGTTTTGATCTGTGCACAGTGAATAGATCTTTCTAATTCAAGGCCATCAGTTGACAGTCGAGTCGTGTCGCTGTGCTGAGTGATCTCACACCCGGCTCACTGCTGGTGGCTGTATTGGTGCTGCTGTACTGGTGCTGCTGGCTGCTTTGGGTGCAGCTTCGAACGATCGGACAACCACTGCTGGAAGGAAGAAGTAAATAGGTACGTGTTCTTGTCGGCGCTAGTGCGCTAGTGCGCTACATTTAGCGCGATGGATATAGATCCCTCGCCTCCCGTGCCACCATCCCCGAGCCCCCCTGACCCTGACCCTTCTGTTACCCCCTCCCCTGTTCATTCTCCAGTCCCCCCTCGCCCCAGGCTTTACCCGGACGGATCTCAACAGGGCAGCTATACTGTTTATTTTCGTCCAAAGGCAGGAGTGAATTCAAAGCGATTAAACATACTGCACATTTCCAAAGACCTGACGAAGGGGTACAAGGCCGTGACCGAAATTTCCAAGGTCCGACCGAACAAGCTCCGTGTCGTGGTCAGTGATCTGGCACAGGCCAATGCTATCGCTTGCTCTGAGCTCTTCACACGCGAGTATCGTGTTTACATACCCGCACGAGACGTGGAGATCGACGGTGTGATAACCGATTCGAGTCTGTCTGTCGAGTGTATCCTAAAAAGCGCAACCGGTTGCTTCAAAAATACCGAAACACAGGCGAAGATTTTGGATTGTAAGCAATTGCGGTCCATGTCTCTCGTCGGCGGTAAAAAAGTTTACACTCCGTCAGACTCGTTTCGCGTTACGTTTGCCGGATCTGCACTCCCTAGCCACGTCTCGATCGACCGGGTTCGTCTGCCTGTGCGATTGTATTTACCCCGTGTTATGAATTGCACCAATTGCAAGCAGTTAGGCCACACAGTCGCCTACTGCTGCAATAAGGCACGATGTAGCAAGTGTGGGGAGACTCATGCGGAAGATTCTTGCAGGGTAATGCTGTAAAATGTATTCACTGTGGGGAAAACCAGCATGAGCTCTCCACATGCCCGGTGTACATGCAGCGCAGAGATAAAATCAAGCGGTCACTTAAGGAGCGTTCAAAGCGTTCTTATGCTGAGATGCTGAAGAAGACCGTGACCACTTCTACCATAACATCGAACCCCTTTGATCTGTTGTCCTCTGATGAAACCGATTCTGACGATTCATCAGCGGGAACCTCTTATGCCAATCCTGGGGAGTCTAGGAAGAGGAAAAATGTTTCTTCTCCTAAACTTCCCCGTAAAGGTCCTAAGATTTCCCAAAGTGTAATGAAAAGTACGAACAAACCAAACAGTGCTGCGGAAAAACCGAAGCAAACTCCTCCTGGGCTTGCAAATTTAAAGTCCCAGAAGGAGTTCCCAGCACTGCCAGGAACATCTAAAACCCCAGTTGTTCCTTTTGCACATCCAGTTGATGAAACAAACTCTGGATTAGTGAAATTTTCTGACATTGTGGACTAGATTTTTGAAAATTTCAATGTACCCGATTAAATTAAAAATTTTCTTACAGCATTCCTCCCAACAGTTAGATCATTTTTGAAGCAGTTGACTGCCCAATGGCCCCTCTTTGCAGCGATTGTATCCTTCGATGCCTAATTCAACTGCGTATATGAAGGATTCTATCTCTGTCTTACAGTGGAATTGTAGAAGTATTTTACCAAAAATTGATTCGTTTAAAGTTTTGATAAATAAAAACAAATGCGATGCATTTTCCCTTTGTGAAACTTGGCTTACTTCAAACATTGATCTCATCTTCCATGATTTTAATATTATTCGCCTTGATCGAGACACCCCACATAGAGGAGTACTTTTAGGGATTAAAAAGTGCTATTCTTTCTATCGTATTAACCTCCCCTCGATTCCAGGCATCGAAGTTGTCGCATGTCAAATGACAATACAAGGTAAAGAGCTTTGTATGTATTCCTCAATATATATTCCTCAAGAGCTTTGTATATATTCCTCAATATATATTCCTCCCAGAGCACAGGTTGGGCAACGGCTGCTCTTTGATTTAATAGAACTTCTTCCCTCGCCACGTTTGATTTTGGGAGACTTCAACTCTCATGGCGTGGCTAGGGGTTCCCCTTACAATGATAACCGCTCCTCTTTGATCTATAACCTTTGCGATGACTTCGACATGACTATTTTAAACAACGGCGATATGACACGAATCCCGAAACCTCCAGCGCGCCCAAGCGCTTTGGATCTATCCTTATGTTCGACATCGCTACGGTTGGATTACACATGGAAGGTAATTCTCGATCCTCACGGTAGCGACCATTTGCCTATTCTTATTTCAGTTACAAACGTGACAACTCGCATGCGACCAATTGACATTCCGTATGACCTCACACGGAATGTCGATTGGAAGTTATACGAGGAAATGATTTCAAAAGCGGTCGAGTCGATTCAACATCATCCACCACTTGAAGAATACAACCTCCTCGCGGGCTTGATTCTCGACGCCGCGTTGCAAGCCCAAACGAAGAAATATCCTGGCGTAACGATTAAAGAACGGCCTCCCACTCCGTGGTGGGACCAAGAGTGCTCCGATGTCTACACGCATAGATCCGACGCGTTTTTGGCCTACCAGAAGGGAGGTATACCTGGCGACTATATACGGTATTCGGAGCTTGATACCAAGCTTAAAAGTTTGGCTAAAGCAAAGAAACGCGGATATTGGCGTCGGCTCGTGAACGAGACGTCGAGGGAGACATCGATGCGCACTCTTTGGAACACAGCCCGAAGAATGCGGAATCACGTAACGGTCAACGAAAGTGAGGAGTCTTCAAGTCGGTGGATAATTGATTTTGCCAGGAAAGTATGTCCGGACTCTGTTCCTGAGCAAAACATTGTTCGCGATGCGTCTCCGGGCCACGACGCGATAGAATCACCTTTTACGATGGCAGAATTTTCAGTTGCCCTCCTGTCCTGTAACAATAACGCGCCTGGGTTAGATAGAATCAAATTCAACTTGTTGAAGAATCTACCCGGCAATGCCAAGAGGCGCTTGTTGAACTTGTTCAATAAGTTCCTGGAGCAAAACATTGTACCGCAGGATTGGAGGCAAGTGAAGGTGATCGCCATCCAAAAACCAGGGAAACCAGCTTCTGATCACAACTCTTATAGGCCGATTGCAATGCTATCCTGTATCCGGAAATTGATGGAAAAAATGATACTCCGTCGTTTAGACCATTGGGTCGAATCAAATGGTCTACTATCAGATACTCAATTTGGCTTCCGCCGTGCCAAAGGGACGAATGATTGTCTTGTGTTGCTTTCAACAGATATTCAGCTGGCATATGCTCGCAAAGAACAAATGGCGTCTGCGTTCTTGGACATTAAGGGGGCTTTTGATTCCGTTTCTATTGACATTCTTTCGGGTAAACTTCACCGACAAGGATTTTCTCCAATTTTGAACAATTTTTTGCACAATTTGTTGTCCGAAAAGCACATGCATTTTACGCACGGCGATTTGGCAACTTTTCGCATTAGCTACATGGGTCTTCCCCAGGGCTCATGTTTAAGCCCCCTTCTTTACAACTTTTATGTGAATGACATCGACGAATGTCTGGCAAATTCATGCACGATAAGACAACTTGCAGACGACAGTGTAATCTCTGTTACAGGAGCCAAAGCTGCCGATTTGCAAGGACCATTGCAAGATACCTTGGAAAATTTGTCTGCTTGGGCTTTACAGCTAGGTATCGAATTCTCTCCGGAGAAGACTGAGATAGTAGTTTTTTCTAGGAAGCATGAACCTGCTCAGTTTCGAACACAATTAATGGGTAAAACGATTTCTCAGGTTTTGGTACACAAATAACTTGGTGTCTGGTTCGACTCTAAAGGCACCTGTGGTTGTCACGTGAGGTATCTGATGAAAAAATGTCAACAAAGAGTGAATTTTCTTCGTACAATAACCGGACAATGGTGGGGTGCCCACCCAGGAGACCTAATAAGGCTTTACCAAACAACGATACTGTCTGTTATTGAGTACGGGTGTTTCTGCTTCCGCTCCGCAGCAAACACACATTTGATCAAACTGGAGCGAATACAATATCGTTGTTTGCGTATCGCCTTGGGTTGCATGCAATCGACCCATACGATGAGTTTGGAGATCTTAGCTGGAGTACTACCATTGAAAAACCGCTTCTGGAGCCTGTCTTCTCGTATTCTAATCAAATGTGAGGTCTTGAACCGTCCCGTGATTGAAAATTTTGAAAGGTTAATCGAACTTAATTCTCAAACCCGTTTTATGACATTGTATTTCAATCACATGTCCCAAAATATTAACCCTTCTTCGAATATTCCGTATCGTGTCGACTTATCAAATACTTCTGATTCTACTGTGTTTTTCGATACATCCATGATAGAAGAAACTCGTGGAATCCCGGATCATTTACGCGTGCAGCAGATCCCTAAAATTTTTCCAATAAATATCGAAACATCAACTGCGACAATATGTTCTACACTGACGGATCACTTCTTGATGGGTCCACTGGCTTCGGTATCTTCAATAACAATTTAACCGTCTCCCATAAGCTCGATAATCCTGCTTCTGTTTACGTCGCAGAATTAGCTGCAATTCAGTACACCCTAGGGATTATCGAAAAAATGCCCACGGACCATTATTTCATCTTTACGGACAGTCTCAGTTCCATTGAGGCTCTCCGATCGATGAAAGATGTTAAGCACTCTCCGTATTTCCTGGGGAAAATACGGGAACATCTGAGTGCTTTATCCGAAAAATCGTATCAGATTACCTTAGCGTGGGTCCCTTCTTACTGCTCGATACCGGGCAATGAGAAAGCGGACTCTTTGGCTTAGGTGGGCGGAACAAACGGTGCAATTTATGAAAGGCCAATTGCCTTTAATGAATTTTTTGCATTTGTACGTCAGAATACGATCATCAGTTGGCAAAATTCTTGGACCAAGGGGGAACTGGGAAGGTGGTTACATTCCAGAATCCCCAAGGTATCGACGAACCCGTGGTTCAAGGGGTTGGATGTAGGTCGGGATTTCATTTGCGTGATGTCCCGGCTTATGTCCAATCACTATAGATTTGACGCGCATCTCCATCGTGTTGGGCTCGGGGAGAGTGGTATCTGTGCCTGTGGTGAAGGTTATCACGACATAGAGCACGTTGTTTGGTCATGCCCTGTACACCGTGACGCCAGGTCTAGATTTAATAGCTTCCCTGCAGGCCGAAGGTAGGCAGCCGGCTGTTCCTGTTCGTGATGTCTTGGCGAGCCGTGACCTATCCTACATGTCCCTTATATACGTTTTCCTGAAATCCATCCACGCCCCAGTTTAGTCCTATCCCCTTCCGCCTACATCCAACCAAACGACAAGAACACGTTAAGACCCCGGATCCGGAAACATCAATCAGACCCGCACGATACTCTCAAGGCCCGATGGAAACAACCCAATATGCCAGTCCGTAATATCTTGGCCCAGCAGCGGAACAAATTTAATATGCTGCTTACCTATGGCAATGAAAACCATCAAACAGCAAACCTGTGCTTTTAATGCAAAACATTCTAGCTTTAAGTTAGATTTAGTTTCAGCTCGTAGTCGGCAGCGAGGATAAAAAATTTGCTTTTAGTTATTAAGATACTTTAGAAAGTAAGCTACCAGATATAATTGGCGCCATTAAACATTGAATTGTATTTGTGCCGTGTCAAATAAACTATAGATGAAGAAAAAAAACATTTTTGTTGCCAATTTATCAGTAATCGCAAATCTGACGTAAGCAGAGTGGTTCGCATATTACGAACACGCATTATAGCGACCGCCATTATGGTGCGTAAAAAACTGGATACGCTCGATTGGGGATATCAATGTGATGTTCTGAAGCGGTAAATTTCAGTAATAATTCTCTCTCGCTTCTCTCTTATTTTTAATGATTGGAAATCCTAAAGTCGAGCGTTGGTTCAAGTGGCTTAAAGTATCGAAAAGTACTGTTGCGTCTCTTGCAGACTACGACAGCAGCGTTCAACTGTACGCTTCTCTATTTGAGAGAATCGTGTGACTTGAAGCCAACACGGATGGTTAACGATTTTCTTTTGTGCCGATCTCCGGCCGCTTCGATATCTCGACTGTCGCATTGTGCGAATGACAATAATTAGCAATCATGCGACACGGTGCTCCCACAGACCGTTATTATAATAAAATGCACCAAAGAATCTGAGTACATCATTTGATTCGTTATGACGTCCAGATTCTCTGGTCAAAATTTCAAAATCATCGTACGGTACATTTCTGAGTAATGCCCTTTTGTAGGTCGTAAAGTACAAAGAAGTGATATATAAACGACGAAATACTTACTGTAAAGCACGTATTTCAACCACCATTTTATGAAATAACTTCCAAAATAGTTTCTACACACTCCAAGAATTATATTTCAAGACATTAGCAATTGGTGAAAAGATTTACACCAGAAGATTTGAATCTCAACTTCTAATCTGTTTCATTCGAAAATAGTTCGCTGTAGCGAAAGTCTCATCCAAATTTAGCATATTTGAGCAAGAGCAGGACAATAAAAGCATGAATCTTACAAATTCAACTAACGTCCTCGGACCCAAATAAACATCGATGCTAAGTAAATTGATTCCATTTGAATTCGTAATAAATGCAATAAATAGCGCAGACAGCTACAGTCAATAACACACGAGCCAGAGATTGTCTATACAATGTCAACAATATAAAGAGAAGTGAGCGAGAGAATTGTTGTTCATATTGAGTTCGTGACAAAAAACAAGTGATAAAGCAGATCGTATGAAACTTCGGTAGCTGCTACTGTCGTGTAGTGTTTCATTTCACGGTGGTAATCACAAAAATCTTGCTACTGTCGTGTGAATACTGTAGCGTACCAGTACATTTCCCCAACCTGCTTGTGACAGCATTTTAAAGCTTGAGCTTGACGATCGCACATTCTGTAGTTGCTCATTCGTGATGGATCTGAGCTAGAGAAGTTGCACAGAAAACCACGAATATGGTAACTTGGGATTAGTGTACCATCTTCAATGTACATCAATTCAAGAGCTTTCGTTTTGTATAGATCCATAACGGCGCCGATCTTGGTCGTATGCTGACAAATGCATTCGGCGAACTGCCGGTCTATCAGTTTCCAAGAGAGCACACGAGTGCTTTCCGAAGTATTGAAATCCCGCGGATTCGACGTCGTAGCGCTGCAGGAGGTGTGCTGGAAGGGCTTAATGGTACGTACGTTCCGGGATGGTCATGCCATCTACCAGAGCTGCGGCATTACGCATGAGTTGGGGACAGCTTTTATAGTGATGGGCGAGATGCAGAAACGGGTGATTGGGTGGTGGCCAATTAACCCTCGAATGTGCAGTAGAGATGGTCGGGTTTCGGGTTTTCAAACCCGAAACCCGAGCCCGACCCGTACCCGACGGGTTCGGGTTTGGAAATTTTTGAAAATGTCGGGTACGGGTCGGGTTTGGGTTTTGTGAAAAAAATATTTTCGGGTTCGGGTTGGGTTCGGACTTGAAAATGTCGGGTTTAGGTATGAAAACCCGAAACCTGACTATAAAATATATGACATCTCGGGTTCGGGTCGGGTTCGGGTTTCACAATTTCAGGTTCGGGTCGGGTTCGGGTTTCAGAGAAATAAAATTTTCGGGTTCGGGTCGGGTTCGGGTTTGAACGAAAAAAAAAGTTTCGGGTCCGTGTCGGGCTCGGGTTTCGACCGAAAAAAAAATCGGGCTCGGGTCGGGTACGGGTACGGGTGTAATAACATCAAACCCGACCATCTCTAATGTGCAGGTTAAGAATCAGGGCCGTTTCTTCAACATCAGCATCATAAACGTGCACAGCCCTCACCTCGGAAGTACCGAAGACGACAAGGATTAATTCTACGCGCAGTTGGAGCGTGAGGACGACCGCTGCCCAAAACATGATATCAAGATCGTCATCGGGGATTTCAATGCTCAGGTCGACCAGGAGGAGGAATACAAACCGGTGATTGAAGGGTTCAGCGCACACTAGCTGACCAACGAAATGGGCCTAAGACTCATCGACTTTGCCGCCTCCAAGAACATAGCCGTGCGCAGTAGTTGCTTCCAGCACAACCTCCTACACAAGTACACCTGGAGGCCACCAAATCAGACCGAAACACAGATCGACCACGTTCTGATTGACTGTCGGCACTTTTCAGACATCATCGACGTCAGATCCTATAGGAGCGCTATCGTCGACTCGGACCACTACCTGGTGATGGTTAAAATGCGCCCAAAACTCTCCGTTGTTAACAACATTCGGTACCGACGCCCGCCTCGTTTAGATCTCGTGTGACTGAAGCAGCCCAACGTCGCCGGAAGCTACGCGCATTCGCTCGAAGCTACCCTGCCTGAGGAGGACCAGCTGGTGAAAGGTCCTCTTGAGGACAGTTGGAACACCATTAGAACAGCCATCAACAACGTAGCGGAGAGCGTCATCGAGCATGTGGGACGAACGCAACAGAAAGAGTAATTCGACGACGAATGTAGGAGGGTGATAGAAAACGAGAACGCTGCGCAGGCGGCTAAGATGCGCAGTGCCACTCTTCAGAATGTGGAAAGACATAGACAGAAGAAAATGCAGCTAACCGAAATCCTCCGGAAGAAAAAGCGCCAGAAAAAGGAACAGCTGCATCAATCTCAGGAAACTTGAAAGTTTTATCAGAAGCTCAACGCATCCCGTAGAGGATTTGTGCCGCGTGCCGAAATGTGCCGGGATAAAGATGGTAGTATTCTGACGGACGATCGTGAGGTTATCGAAAGGTGCAAGCAGCACTTCGACGAACACCTGAATGGCGCCAAGACAGGAGACCATGGCGGCAGAGAAAGCAGAATACGTGCCAGCCCCAACGATAGGCGAAGTTGAGGATGCCATCAAGCAGTTTAAAAACAATAAATCGGCTGGCAAGAATGGCCTCGGAGCGGAGCTTATAAAGATGGGCCCAGAAAAGCTGGCCATTTGTTTGCACCGGCTGATTGCAAGAATTTTGGGGTTATCTGTCCCATTTATAAGAAAGGCGACAAATTGGACTGTGGGAACTATCGTGCGATCACCGTTCTGAATGCCGCCTACAAAATGCTTTCTCAAATTATTTTCCGCCGCCTCTCACCCCTAGCCAACAGATTTGTAGAGAGTCATTGTGGAAGGACGGTCTACGACGGACCAAATCTTAAAAATACCGCATATCCTCCAGAAATGCCGTGAATACAGAACCCCCACGCACCGCCTATTAATCGACTTCAAAGCCGCGTATGACACTATCGACCGATAAGAGCGGAAGGTCATGGACGAAAACGGCTTTGCGGGGAAGCTGATTAGACTAATAAAGGCTACGGTGGATGGGACGCAGTGCTGTGTGCGGATTTCGGGTGGATTGTCGGGTCCATTTGAATCCCACAGGGGCTTCGACAGGGTGATGGTCTCTCCTGCCTGTTATTAAACATTGTGCTACAGGGTGTAATGAATTGAATCGGACATCAACACACGGGATACGATTTTCAACAAATCCAGTCAATTCGTTTGCTTTGCTGATGACATGAACATTGTCGGCAGAACAACTGCGGCGGTGGCAGAACAGTACACCAGACGAAAACGCGAAGCAGTAAGGATTGGGTTGCAGATAAATACGTCTAAAACTAAGTATATGCTAGCCGGCAAAACCGAAGCCGACCGACATCGTTTAGGCAGAAGCATTAAGATCTACGACGATGAGTTCCAGGTAGTCGACGAGTTTGTCTATCTTGGCTCACTGGTAACCGAGGACAATGATACCAGCCGTGAGATCCGGAGGCGTATTATCAGCGGAAGTCGGACCTACTATGGGCTCCACAAGCAATTGCGGACGAACAGACTAAGCCCCCGTACGAAGTGTAACCCTTACAATACGCTCATAAGACCGTTTGTTCTTTACGGGCATTAAACGTGGACAATGCTCGAGGAGGACCTGCGAGTGCTCGGAGTTTTCGAACGTCGGGTACTAAGGATGATCTTTGGCGGCATGCAGGAGAACGGAATATGGAGGCGAAGGATGAACCACGAGCTCGCGCAGCTCTACGGCGAACCCAGTATTCAAAAGGTGGCCAAAGCTGGACGGATACGCTGGGCAGCGCACGTTGCAAGAATGCCGGACAACTACCCTGCGAAGATGGTGTATGCCTCGAATCCGGCAGGAAGAAGACGACCAGGGGCGCAGCGAGCAAGATGAGTAGACCAAGTGGAGCGAGTTCTGGCAGAGAGTACACGGTATCCCAGGGATTAGAGAGCAGCAGCCAATAACCGAGTTGATTGGAGAAATTTTGTTTATCACGCTATGTCATGACGGAATACCAAATAAATAAGAGCAATTCTCGCTGAAACTAGGCCACTAGGAGCACAAGGTCTTTCAAATTTGATATAAATGCACATAGTTATTAAAAATAGAGAAGAAATGATAATGCCATTTTTGTTTGATCGAATTTGTTGACCCCTTGGTCAGGGCCGGATTTAGACGGTGGTAACGTTCTGAAAGGTGACGAGCAAAAAAAAAAGGTCGCCCAAGGACTAGGGGGCCCCTTGAATCGGGAGGCCCGGGGCATTTGCTCCCTTTGCCCCCCCTCAAATCCGGGCCTGCCCTTGGTCACCAAGGGGCGGAACAGTTTTTAGAAAAGCTGAAATTTTTGCAATTCTTGATGTATTATTTGAGCTGTATCTCTAAAGTTCGTTATGTAAAGTACTACAAGTAGCACCATTCTGTAAAGAGGAATGATAGAGCTTTCATTTGAAGTGATCAGAATTCAGGCCGCCATCTTGAATTTGGCCGCCATCTTGGATTATATTAGAAAAATGCAATTTTGACCGTATTCGCAACTACCGATTTTCGATCTGAGACCAGCATTGGAAAGCTGAGAAAAAATGCTATAAGATGCAAGAAAAAAATTAGGTGAGCATCAGTGTTAACCCATCGATTGAACCTATTTTCCAAGCTGAGTATTAAAATATTCAACGTATACCGCGCGATCAACGTAGTAACCTGTCTACTGAGACCAAGTGGATGCACATGTTATAACCCTACTAGCTCCATATATGGTCGGCGTGCAACCAGACCGAACCAAGCGCCAGTTTTTTGAAAATTGAGTTTTCAACACCAGTGGATGTTAAAATTGATAATTTATCTTTCATGAAAAAAATAAATCATCTGAACAGTTCATAATGATCTTATAACAAAATTTTTCTGCAGCAGCTTGCAGGAAACATACTGGGTGGTTAAACTTTGATCGCCGATTACTCGTAATAATGTTTTTGGCACTTGGTTCGGTCTGGACGCACGCCGACCATATCATAATCGATTGGTGCTACAACTAATACGCCACTACTGTTTTTTTGAGTTTAGTGAAAATAATGAATACAACACTAACATGCTTGATACTAACAAAGCGATAAGTTTTTTATTACTGAGCAGTTCCACAAAAAATGTCCCAGATTTAATGTTTTATTTATATTGTTATTTTTAATTTGGCTGAAACTGTGCATAGGCAAAAAATGCCATTCTGTGCTACTGGTTTAATTTTTTGCAACACGACTCATTTTTTTTTACAAATATTTTCAGGGCTAAAACGGTTTGTTTGATCGGTATGACGTCTTCTATCATTTACCCCCTGGACGATAATAGGTAAAACCTGACGATAATAGAGCCGATACATATCTAAAAAGGCTATTTTTTTATAAAAACTACAAAAGATTACCTAAACAATGCAACCAAAGAAAAAGTTATAGAGTGTATATTTTTTTCGGAGAGACAAAATTATTATCTACAACTTTTTAGAAGACGTCAAACCGATCAAACAAACCGTTCTGGCCCTAAAAATATTTATAATCATAAATACCTTCTCGAAATAGCATTTTCAATTGCTTCTCAAAAATGAGTCGTGTTCCAAAAAATTGAACCAATAGCATAAAATGACTATAGAAACGTCTATGCAAAGTTTCAGTCAAATTAAAAATAACGATACAAATGGAATATTAAAACTGGGACATTTTGTGTAAAACTGCTTAGTAATAAAAAACCTATCGCTTTGTTTTTTTTTTTTTTTTTTTCTTGTAAAAATGCGGTTTATTGGTCAAGAAAATAATAATACTAATTTACATGAATTCATTAATTAAACTTCGGTATCCAAAAAAAAATCTAAATTTTGAATATCAATCTCATCGTTATGTTCGTTGATGTAAGCTATATAATTATTGACAAATTTTAATATACGAATCCTGAGTGGATATGTAATCCCTAGCAGTTGAGGTCTAACTAGCTCCGCAGCGGACAGCCTCCGCCATCCTCGGAAAAATGAATCAGTTTTGCGACGTAAAAGCTCCCAAGCTGGTACGACTCTTTGGCATTCGGTGAATTTATGCTGTAGTGTTTCTCTAGGTGCATTGCAATGTTGACAATTCTCTCTGTCGGTACGGCCAATACGTGTGGAGAGAATACGGTGTTCGAGTTTTTCATTTACAAGCATATAGAGTAGATTCTTCGCTTTACAACCCAGCTGTTTCATACCAACGTTTCTCCAGCACCTCACCCAATTCGTATTTGGATACTTCCTTTCTACTCGGGGTATATCTGTTAAGCTGATGTAGTGTTGGTGTATCAGACCAGCAATCGGGTTGTACTGCAAATTTATAGGCAGTTCGTTAAAATGCTGTCTAATCATTCTTACATCTGGAAGATTAGGCGGGATGATAACAGCTGAATTATTTTGGGTTGGCATGATTAGAGATTTGTAGTACGGCATCGCATCAATCTCTCGCATGTGTCTGCTAATAAGCAGAGCTTTACATTTTAGAGCTGGAAGCTGCAGCTTAAGGCTACCTTTGTTGTGATCACGTGCAAGTTGCTGTATTGCCACTCTTGCAGGAACTCTGTTCCATAAAAACGTACCTATAGTAGCGGTAATTTTCGCGACGTGTACGTTATTTGGAGGCAAAATAGATGACATAAACCAGATCTTGGATGTCATGTATGTATTGACTACCACTATCTTTTGGTGAAGAAGAGCATCCCAATTTAATTTGACCATTACTCTGATTGAGTTGGCAAAATATACTCCGAGAACTTTTATTTTGTCTGCCGTCTGTAACCAAGAAACTGGTATTGGATTTCTATTAATGAAACCGACATCCATCGGCATTGTTTTGCGCCAGTTGATTTTTGCTCCCGATATTTCCTCAAATTTTGAGAAAATTTCCCTCATTTCGACGATCTTCTCAAGAGAGGATGCGATGACGGTTATGTCGTCGGCATAGGCCACGATCAGATCATTTCCACTAATACGTTCGAGCTGTTTAAGTAACGGATGTAAGAAAAGGACAAAAAGATGCATGCTCATCGGATCACCCTGTCTAACTGAGCGTTTGATCGGGAACGGCGCCGATAGATGCCCGTTTATCATTAAGCGTGAAGACGATACACTGGCAATATGGGATAGTAGTTGAACAAAATCGGCATTTATTCCGAGAGCATACATGGTTCGATGGAGAAACGAACGACGAACTCTATCAAAAGCTTGCTCAAGATCAAACGAGACGAGCTTTGCTCTCTGTTTGTTCCTGATCAATTTCGCTATTCGATCCTTCAGAGCCAGAGTAGCTTGGTATATGTTACCGTCGGGATTAGCACACTTTTGCACATTGCTTATGATACGATGTTGTCTCATCACGTTTTCGAGTCTCACTTTCAGGATTCTAGCTAGAAGCTTGTAGTCATAATTTAAAAGAGAGATTGGCCTATACGCTCAAACAGTGTTGTCGGAGCCTTTCTTTTTCACTAATACGATCACCCCATCTACAAACTCCGATGGAACATTTGAATTAAGTGCCTCATTCAGCACCAGATTCAGCTCTCGGTGTATGATATCAAAACAGCGCAGGTAAAACTCTTTGGGTATGCCATCAGGTCCCGGAGATTTTTTTGCAGCACTAGATTTAATGGCTGAGTAAATTTCGGCAGTGGTGATTACACGCATACAGGCTTCATTTGCATCATCTTGCTCCGGGATGGCTCTGTCGTATTGAAAAGAGCCGTCATCGGGAACCTCGTTCTGCGTGTCGGCGTATAAACTAGTAAAGTATTGCAGCATATGTGATTCGATTTCTTCAGTGCTCTCCAGAACTTCTTCCCGATCGGTTTGCAGTTGTGTGATTGTCGTCTTCTTCCGTCTTCGTTCTCCGAGTTGATATGTTGATAGCGGCTCTCCAGCTAGAACGGTCTCGTTGATTTGGATGAACATCTGTGAAAATTTGCGCTGTAGGGTTAGCATATTGGCTTTCAGTCGATTTATGGTCTGCAGCGACTCCGGGTGGCCAAGTAGTCTGTTGTATGCTTGATTTAGTTGTGCGTATAATCTCTGGAATTCACCGTGAAATTCGTTGTAGGCGGCTCTAGATTTGTATTTAAAAAATTTTATTATTTGTGGCTTTGCGTAGCTCAGCCACCATAGTATCCATGATTGGTAATTTCGTCGTTGACGCGTCCAGTACTGCCAGCGATTTTGAAGCTCTTCAGTGTTTTCCGTTGTTATGATGTGAGGACGCAGTGACCAAAACCCTTTACCGTTTGGCCGCCCAAGGGGGGAGAGCGATTCGGAATGTAACAGCCTTGTGATTTGTAAAAGAGCAAACGTGAGCTTCGATGGTTCTTGCTTGCTCTCGCCGTCCTCGGTCTATGTAGAAACGATCAGGTCTGGCTGCAGAGTTGTGTATGATGTACGTAGGTCCGGGTTCTCTCGCTCTCAAATGCTCCCATACATCACACAACTGGAGTTGCCGTACGGTTGCTTGTAGAGAAGGGCTCATGTTGTATCCCGTTGCATCACACTGTCGTATTACACTATTAAAATCTCCACCAAGATGATGTGGTCAGTTCGTTGGCGAAGGTAAAAGGCTTTGTTAGTATCAAACATGCTAGTGTTGTATTCATTATTCTCACTAAACTCAAAAAAAAAAAAACAGTAGTGGCGTACTAGTTGTATTATCAATCGATTATGATTCATGGAGCTATTAGGGTTATAACATGTGCATCCACTTGGTCTTAGTAGACAGGTTACTACGTTGATCGCGCGGTATACGTTGAATATTTTAATACTCAGTTTGGAAAATAGGTTCAATTGATGGGTTAACACTGATGCTCACCTAATTTTTTTTCTTGCATCTTATAGCATTTTTTCTCAGCTTTCCAATGCAATGTCTCAGATCAAAAATCGGTAGTTGCAAACACGGTCAAAATTGCATTTTCCTGATATAATCCAAGATGGCGGCCAAGTTCAAGATGGCGGCCTAAATTCTGATCACTTCAAATGAAAGCCCTATCATTCCTCTTTACAGAATAGTGCTACTTGTAGTACTTCACATAACGAATTTCAGAGATACAGCTCAAATAATACATCAAGAATTGCAAAAATTTCAACTTTTCTGAAAACTGTTCCGCCCCTTGGTGATCAAGGGGTCAACAAATTCGATCAAACAAAAATGGCATAAATTTTTACTCTATTTCTAATAAATATGTGCATTTATATCAAATTTGAAAGACCTTGTGCACCTAGTGGCCTAGTTTCAGCGAGAATTGCTCATAAATAATAAACAACTCCGTACGATTCGTATGAGCAAAAAACACAGAAAATGTTCACGAATTTCGTAGAACAAATAAATCGCTGCACTTAGTAGGTTTAAAAACAAACGAGTATCTTAGAATTTTCACTACTAAAATGCACGCAGAAACATCGATGTTTATTTTCAAAAACGGAATGTGTGTTTTGAATTGCAAGCGATTGTTAATGTGCTAGTAGAGCAAGTACCGAAGTAGCTAAATCGAGAGTATTCTGGAGCAAGGTTTTATATACGAAACTAAAATCAACATCTTCGGATCTGATGGAAGACGTATGGTGTGGAGAAGGGAGTTTTATGTTCAACATTTGGTTCCCACAGTAAAACACGGTACAGTGAACAAAAAATGGACCGAAACGATGCCACGGCATTTGCAGGTAGTGCTAGACCCCAAGAGCGGCCACATCAAATACTAAATGATTAATATGTTATTTGCCACCAAGTTCAACTGATTTTTTATGTAAAAATAGAGCTATGTGCCCAATTGACCATGTCTGAATTGAAGATTTTTCATTTACTTTTTATATTTTTTTTTATATTCCATTTCAACTAGCTAAGATAACTCATAGAGGATCGATTCTATTAAGAAAAAAAGATGTTTTATTTCTTCATCTAAAACAAAAGTTGCTTCGAATTATCTATTTTTGAAATCCGCAAAACTAAAATACAACTAACCCATTCCCGGCGGGTGATGCCGTATGACATCACCTGACATCTAAACTCTGATTACAGCTTAGCATTTATACTTGCCCAAGTGTGTATGCTCAATTTCATGATTGACTGTATGTTGATTGCTTTCACAATTTTTTCATGCATGATTTCAGCCGAGAAGTTTTTTGAATAATTATCATAAATAGTTAATAAGTTATATTTAAATGATTAACTAATGTTTTTATATACATATGACCAACAGACGCTTTCTCAACAGTTGAGAAAGATTTTATCACTACGCTAGGTAAACTGAAACCGTTGGTACAACAAGAATTGTTCGGTAGCATCTGTTTAGTATATCGTCAAACATAGTCTAGTCTAGTGAGAATAAAATACAAGATGATAATAAATGACGTTGATTACAGCTGTCATGTAGTAGGTCATGATTATTTCGGTTGATGCAGTAATTGTCCGACTATTTTTTTCACGACAATATGACACTTTGAGTAGGAAACTCGAACATAAGGCATCGAGACAATGAAAACTATGAAAAATTACTGGGAGTTCGGCAGTATAGGAGTTGTATCCTAATGTTTACCAGAGTTGATGTATTATTTTTCAACACCGTGTGGATTAAAACAATTATGTTGTCAGTATAATACTGGTTTGAACTCTATCTTGCATTTTATTCAAATGACCATTTGGTGGAAATCGGTTCAGGCATTCCGGAGTTAAGATAGAACAAACATTCAAACGATCATAGATACAAATGTTAAGCTGCACACTGAGAATGATTTGCAATTAATTCTGAAGCATTCAACCATTGGTTACTCATACTATTTGTTATGTCTTATATGTTTATATGATATGCTATTCAAGCTATATGTACTCAAAAGACGACCTTAAACCATTTGTTTGAAAGCAAAAGGAAAGATAACACCTCTTCGTATCATTGTAAAAAGCAGTCATTGGGTAAAAACCAGTTCCCTGCGCTCTGATTTCAATTAAGATACGTTTTCCGTTACACTTAGCTGATACATGTTTAACATGCTTTTCTACTTTTAATAATATGTAACGGGTTATGTATGTATGACGCCAGTGATCAAAGGTATAAATATTACTGGCGTGCGAGTTGGAATCATTTGTTAGTATTTCCTTTTTTCCGAGTTATAGCAAAGCCATTGACAATTGTGCGCAGAAATGAAAGGTATGGATAGCTACATCGCAAAAATGTAGGCCTATTTTTTAATCTGTTGATTTCCAGCTTTGATTATAGTCCACTTTGGACTGCTGATACACATGGCCACCGCAAGGTTTATATCAGATAATGTAAGTTTTTGATAAATAAGCAAAAAACAGCTTTATCAGTTATGTACCCTTAAATACCTAGGTATGTTTGGCTATGCCGAACGGCCAAAAGTTACCCGTTACGAATGACTGCGGTTCCTATATTGTTTGTGTATACAATACACAAAGTATTCGCCACTGTGCTAGCGGAACATTGTTCGATCCAATGACAAATGTGTGCAACTGGGCGAGTATGGTGAAATGTGGCGAAACACCAACCCTGCCGCCATTTTGGCAGCCAACAACGGTCACAGAGCATCCCATTGTCACACAAATGCCAATAATAACCACTCCATTTTGGCTGCAAACAACTAGAGCTCCGATAATTGTGCCTTCGACTACAACTACAACAACTACCACAACAACCACCACACTAGCACCGATCACTACACGGGCTCCCGAGAAAAATCCTTACCCGAAATGTACTAGTGATGGATTCTACTTCATTCCTCACCCTTCGACATGTGAAAGTTATTACATATGTGCTTCTGGAATGCTTGTACTTCATAGTTGTGGCAAAGGAGTCTACTGGAATTCGGAAACAAATCAGTGCGACTTTCCTGCTAATACCAATTGCTCAAATTTACCGAACCCAGCAAAACCACAAACGTCAACTCCATCGAATGAAGTGACTACGGCATCTAAACTTCCGAGTAAGTAAAATTTTTCTCATAAACTCTCCAGTAGACTCATTTCTCCCTCTTCAGATTGCAGAAGCAGTGAGATTTTCCATCCAAGCATCGAGAATTGTGCAAAGTATTACATCTGCATCGGATCATCACCAATTTTGATGAGTTGTCCCTCGGATTACGTCTGGAATCCGAGGATTTCCCAATGTGATCGACCGGAAAATACACAATGCGCTACTTCCTTCAATTGAAAAACGGTGTGATGCGAGGTGGATACTAATTTTATAAGGTTGTTTAGATAATTTATTCCAAGATGATAGTCATTCAGTAATAAAATCTGATATGTTAAAATGGACATTCTCACTAGTCTGAAATTTACGAAGATGTATTTATCATCACTGTCGGCGAAAGCTTCAATGCTTATCTACATTTGTAAAGATTTTCGGAACGAATGTAATCGATAATTTAGCTTTTATCACGTATTTTGTGATTAGCCTCTAGCGTTTACTGCTCTGGTATTGTCGGGAGGACATATTAGCTGCTCTATCAGGCGTAATTGACTCTCAATAATTATTGTTCCAATTCATCAGCGTATACCATCTACAGAGAGTTGATAAGAAATGCCTATAACATTAAACTTCCATATAACATTTAACTTGAGTTTAACGATGACGACAATGGGACACCCGAAACAAATTACAATTCTAAGAGATGGCGCTGTAGTGGTAGTGGTAGTAAAATCGAAAACGAGAATTTCGTTTAATAACCAAAAAAACTGCTATTAGTTTCTCTGTTTTATATTATTCTAACTTTCTAGTACTTACTTTTACTATATTCAATAGGGTGGGGAAAAGTGATCGATTTCCCAGAACCAATTTTTCTGGTTCCTTTTGGGGTCCCAAACAACCTTGAACTTACCTGAAGTCGATTGGTTTTGTCTCCGCTTGGCGCATTGCATTTCAAATTTGTATGAAAATTCATATGGGAAAATCAACTTTTTTGCATTTACCTTTCTAGAGAGCTCAATAATGCTCTAATAATGCACATTATGTTAAAGTATAGTATTTCAGATGCCCAACAATTTTGCAGAAGACAGTGAAGAGCTAGAATGTCTTTAAGAAGAGCTATAGCTGTTCAAAGTTGAGTGGGTCGATTTAAATGCAGAAAATCTTGTTTTCTGCCAACATTACCAATGTACTGGCGTCAGTTGGATTCCCATCAGAAGTAACCTGTCGTAACGAGTTTATACACTCAGCTGGACCAAGCAAAAAAATTTTGGCCAATATTCTAGGCGTAGGTAGAATCTTTAACGTGTTTCAAAGGTTACTTCTGATGGAAATCTGACTGACACCGGTACACTGGCAGTGTTGGCAGAAAAAATGATTTGCAACATAAATTTCGACATACTCAACTTTGAACAGCTCTAGTATTTTATTGGCACACCCTAGCTCTTTAGTGTCTTCGTCCAAGCTGTTAGGCATCAAAAAAACCTACCATTTGATGTCATGAAACCTATGGTTTGAGCCATTTTGAGCTCTTTAAAATGGAAAATGCAAAAAAGTTGGTTTTTCTATACAAATCTCCATATAAATTTAAAAGGCAATGCGCCAAGCGGAGACTAAACCAATCGACTTCCAATAAATTCAGGATTGTTTGGGGCCCCAAATAGAACAAAAAAAAAACTTGGTTCTGGCTTTCTGCTATCAAGTTTCGTTTTTTCCACATAACGATTCCCCACCCTAATATTCAATCTATTTTTTTCAATTTAAACACAAGACCAGAGCCTAACAAAGTCATTTTCAATTGACAATTATCAGGTTATAGTGACGCATTGACCCGTCGCTTTCAATTGAAAAGTTAGAGTTCGAGCACTTCGTGAGTCAAATGAAAAGTTCGAGTTCGAGCACTTCGTGAGTCACATGACACACAGTCGAAAGCTCTTGCTGTGATTCTGACAACTGGCCCTTCCTTCAATTGATACAATACTTTTCAATTGAAAGCGGAGATTATCACTATCACTCTCACATGACGAATCTCAATTGAAAATGGCAATGAGCGCTGACGGAGACAGAAGGCTTCTATACAGTATATATATAGGAAAGAGGAAGGAAATATTGATCGGAACTTGCGTAACGAATTTATTGGAGGCCATTGCCGTTCTTACTATGGCCTACCATCAAACGACGCGATGCAGTGCTAATTTCAATTGAGACGCTGAAGGAAAGGATAGAGTCTCTCCCTCCGTCACTCTCTCCGTCGATTGAAATAGTCTTTAGTTTCATTTGAAATGATCCGAAAGAGGAAAGAGGGAAAGAAGTGATTCGTTGATAGTAGCCGAAAGGAATCAAGGGAAAATTAAACTGTTCGAATCCAAATGACAGCGCGAGTATATCAGTTTCATTGTTTTGTTTCGAAAATTTAGAACCCTGCACAAGACAAAAATTTCAATAATTTTATACATTATGCTTATAAAAACACCCAGTTTTATTTTTTGGTATTTTTTATTATAACTAGGAATAATCACCTTTTATTTGATCCAGAAGGATTAGAAATCGATCAACTAGTTCAAATGTTATGGATTTTTTTGAAATTAAATACAGGGTGACAAAAAAGTCCGGTCACACAGGAAAATCTCAATATTTCAAAGAATAAGAAGAAAATCTGAATCTGGCTTTCATAGCTTTATCATAGTTACTGAATAGTAACTCATAAAGATACTTTACAGACGATACCTCGGAATTACACCACCTTTCTTTGATCGAACCAGCTTCAGACGTATCGGAAAGTCGTCGCAAGCGGCGCGCACGTGCTCCATCGGCAACTCGTCCCAGATTTTCGTGATAACTCGCTTGAATTGCTCCAAATTTGTTATTTTATAGTCGTTCAGCTTCGACATCATGTATCTCCACACGAAATAATCCAGGGGATTCAGATCCGGATACGACGGAGGCCATTCATTCTTCGAAATGAAATCGGTCAAGTTTTCTTCACACCACGCCTGAACAACCTTTGCGGTGTGGGATGGGGCGCCATCTTGCTGGAAGCAGTAGTAATCGTCTTCAAACAATAGTTCAGCTTGAGGCAGAACATTTTTATTCAAAACCTGGTAGTACGCTGCGTTGATTTTGACCCCTTTACCGATAAAAATAAGAGGCAGTTTACCTCTATTGCCAATGGCTCCCCAAATCATCACTGACGTCTTATTTTGGAACCGGGAAACGTTCAGCTTGTCCGCAGGAGCTTGCTGGAGGCTCACACTCCAAACTCGATCATTTTGGCGATTGACTGTTTGCTCCAAAACGAATAGCTTCTCGTCCGAAAAAATAATCTCGTCATCTGCGCGCCAACCTAGCAACTCCCGCGACCGTTGGTACCTCTTGTCCTTTGTAGATTTGGTAACCCCATGAACCACCTGTTTTTTGTACGGTGTAAGTTTTAAATCCTTGCGCAGAAGCAAGCGGATTGATTCTCGGTTCATTTTAAGGTTCCTGGCCAGCTTCCGTGCAGATTGAGTGGGATTCCCGCGAATTCAGTCTCGTATAATCTTTTTCAGTCTTGGAGTTCTCACAGACCTTGGTCGTCCAGATCGTGCCCTGTCCTCGGTGGCTCCGGTCTCTAGGTACCGATTTATGGTCCGGTACACAAATTTACGGTTGATTCCGAGCGGTTTTAGGCGTTTGAATATGTGTCCGGGTTTGTACCCTATCACATATTTAGCGATAACAGCTGCTTTAACTCTACCATGGCTCACAACTCAATGTAAACAAACTGCACAGAAACGAAACTCTGCCACTTTGGGCAGCAAAGTTAATTTTCATGGCACCAGAGAGATGCAACGTGTAGGCTACAGGCGACCCCAAAAAAGTGTGACCGGACTTTTTTGTCACCGTGTACATTGAACACAGTCGTTTTTTATGGTCACCCTATTTCGAAGTTGGCCACGCAAAGTGCTTCAATTGTGCTCAAATTCGTAGGGATGCATCTATGTTGAAAATAATCAAACCCGTATTGTTTCGTTGGGTTGTTAAGGGAACTAGCTCCGAAATAGGGTGACCATAAAAAACGGCTATATTCGATGTATTTTATATAAAAAAATTCATAACTTTTGAACCAGTTGATCGATTTTCGATCTTTTTGGGTCAAATTAAAGGTAATTACGTCTAGTTATAAGAAAAAAATACCAAAAAATTAATCTGGGTGCATTTATATGCATAATGTATGAAATTATTGGAATTTTCGTCTTGTTTTTGAATTGAATTTACTTAAATTTGAAAAATCACATATTTTTAAAAATTTCTCCATTTATAGAGTCAAGTATGCCCTTCAAAATTAGACCAAGAGATATTTTTTATGTTTACCCCAAAAAGAATGACATACAAATGAAAAACGCATATTTTTTGATGAAAAATATTAACAACTTTGAGTAAAATTGAGATATTTACGATGTCAGCATTGCAAATTGTTTCTCTTAGAAAGTTCTAAAAGTCGTTCAAAGACAATTTTGAGATGAAACTTGAAATGAAAAAGTTAGAGGGTAAAATGTGTTTTTTCAATATAAATCGATTGTTTTCAAAGATAGATAAAAACTTTTTTTTACAAAGTTACTTAAAATTAATGGAGCTATAACATTGTAAAACAAATTTTTCTTCTATCTACAAAGATAAAAAATTAGATACTGGTTTGCATTGAAAATGTTGGTCACCCTTTTTTTTGATAATTTTTCAATAAGCGCTTTATCATATGTAACAACTTTGTAGAAAATTGTTTTTCTCTAAAATGTTGCTTTAGAGCTCTAGACCCAAATTTCCCTCTAAATTTGGTTTCTGGACCATTGTGCAATGGGACACCCGAAACAATGTTTAATTCTAAGAGATCGCGTGTCGAACCCCTTACTTCATTCCGTCACGTTGCATTTCGTTCACAATATTGTATCACCCTGTTTACTCAACACAACTTCAACCGTGGTTCATGGGTCTGCACACTCTATCTTCCTATTTTTTGCTTAATATTGAAACGCTCAAAAATCTCAGACATATGATTCTTTCAAGTACCAAATGTACTACAGTGACTGCAAATGAGTGGAACGGGGCGTCGATTTCGTGCTACTAAGAAACCAAATGAAGGTGTGTCAGTAGTTGTTCTATGCGTATTCAGGATAAAAGGCAAATTCTTCCAAGAGTGCCCACAAGACGACATAGAGATAGTCGTCGGGAATATGTCGGACAAGTCGGACGACAGGACGTCATTCGCACCGTTATTGATGGAGAAAGCCTCTACTCTACCACCAACGACAACGGCTCGAGGCTAGTAAACTTCGTTGCGGCCAGGGGTATGGCCAACTGTAGCACATATTTTGCACCACGAAAAGTTCGGAAGCACACCTGTCAATACCCCAACGGAGAGACATGCCCCTAGATCGACCACGTGCTGATAGACGGTCGGCGCTTTTCATCGTCATCAATGTGCGGTCTTTTCGGGGGCCGGACGTCGATTTGGATCACTATCACGTAGTAGGCATGATTCGAGCCCGGTTATCCAACGTGTTCAAATCATAAATTTGTAGAAGTTGCTACAGTGTACACACGAAAAATTGAAGTGGACTTGAACGAGTAATGGAAGCACATCCACGACGTGGTCAGTGAAAAAGCGCGAGAGGTGATAGGTTTGGTATTATGAACTACGCATAGTTGGTGGTTTGATACTGAGTGCCTGGAAGTGTCGGAGGAAAAGAACCGAGCCTACGCGAACACATAAAGAGCAACTAACCGTATGACACGTCAGTTGCGGGAGATATACGAGAAAGCTAGAGCTGCCGAAAACAGGCTTCAGCGCCACAAGAAACGTGAACAAGACGATCGCGTCCTCGTGGAGGCGGAGAACTGCTTCACCTGGCACGACTACTACAGTGGCGTCGACATAGCGGAACGGGGCGTCGGTTTCTTGCTACTTGGAAACCAAATGAAGCGTGTCATTAGGTGGAGGCCTATTAATGACCGTCTATGCATATTGAGGATTTAGGGCAGATTTTTCAATTACAGTCTTATCAACGTGTACGCGCCGACAAACGATAAAACCGATGACGTAAAGGAGGAGTTCTATGAGCTCCTTGCGAAAACGTATGGAGAGTGCTCACGACACGGTATAAAGATCGTCATCGGAGATACGAACGCGCAAGTCGGACGGGAGGTGTTCGATCGCCCCGTTATTAGTAGGGAAAGCCTTCCCTCTACCACCAACGACAACGGCTTGAGGTACCATAAGGCATTAGATTAAATTGGCTCCGTAAAACATTAATTTGTATTTTGCCGTGTCAAATAAATGTTGGTAAAAAAAACGGCTTGAGGTTAGTGAACTTTGCCGCGGCCAAAGCTATGGCCATCTGTAGTACTCACTTTGCACGTCTGAACATTCGGAATCACACTTGGAGACATTCCAGATCGACCACATGCTGATCGTCGTAAATGTGCGGTGTTTCCGAGAGCCAAATACCGACTTGGATCACTATCTCGTGGTAGGCAAGAATCGCGCCCGGTTGTCCAACGTATTTAAATCGAGATCGGCGAGGAGGATATGTCTGGACATCTAGAGGTTATCAGCGGAAGGAGTTGCTGCAGAGTTTACTCGGAAAGTTGATAGACGGATCGGTGAACCAGCTGAAGTGGACCTGAACGAGCACTGGAAGCACATCCATGATGAGGTCAGCGAAACAGCGCAAGAAGTGGCATGACAACGGGAACCACGCGTAGTGGGTGGTTCGATGCTGAATGTCTAGAGGTGACGGTAGAGAAGAACCGAGTCTACGCCAACACATTAGTAGCAACTAATCGTGTGACGCGTCACACGCGGGAAAATACCAGGAGGCAAGAGCTGTCGAAAAGAGGCTTTACCGCTGAAGAAACGTGAGTAGTACGATCGTGCCCTCGCGGAGGTGGAGAATTACTTCATCAGGCATAACACGAGGAGCTTCTATAGAACGATCATCGGAATTAAGAATCGGACCGTGCCAGTACCTGCCATGTGCAATGACAGGAGGGGAACCTGATTACCGCTAAATTGCAGGTGGCCAGGCGTTGGAAGCAACATTTTGAAGTGGAGTTGAACGGTGAGGAAGGTAGGAGAGTCGTTGAGGGGAACAAGATAGAAATTCGGAAAGACGGACAAGCTGTGAAACCACCAACATTGGACGAGGTGAAGAATTCTTGCAAAGAGCTAAAGAACCAGCCGCCGGGAAGGACGGCTTACCGGCCGAACTTTTCAAAGTCGGGAGCGAGCGGCTGTGTAGTGCAATTCACCAGATTATCCTAAGGGTATGGTCTGAGGAACAACTACCTACGGATTGGTTGGAAGAACTCATAGGACTATCTACAAGAAGGGACATAGACTCGACTGTAGTAATTATCGAGGCTTAACTCTCCTCAATTCCGCTTACAAAATTCTCTCCCGTATCCTGTTCCAGCGACTGAGCCTGTTGCAGGAAGCCTTTACTGGAGAATACCAATGCGGTTTTCGAGTGGGGGGATCCACAACGGACCAGATGTTTACCTTGACACAAATCTTTGACAAGTTTCGAGAACACAACTTGCAGACGGAAAATCTGTTTATTGACATCAAGGCGGCGTACGACATAGTGAAACGCAACGAGCTGTGTCAAATAATGCTAGAACATAGTTTCCCAAAAAAACTAATTAAACTGTTACGTGCGACGCGTGACGGTTTCACATCATGTGTCAGGACAGCGGGTGAATTTTTGGACGCGTCTGTGACGTTAGATGGTCTGAAGCAAGGTGACGGGCTTTCGAACTTGCTGTTCAACATAGCTTTAGAAAGTGCAATACGAAAGGCAGGTGTGCGGAGAAGTGGCGCCATCATCACTAAGTCTCACATGCTTCTGGGCTTCGCGGATGACATTGATATAATCAGTGTTAACCGTAGAGAGGAGGCCTTTACGGCTCTCAAAACGGAAGCTGCGAGAATTGGACTCACCATAAATACTGCCAAAACGAAGTACATGGTGGCTGGCAGAGAGCATGGTAGTTCTGCGAGTGTAGGTGCTGCGGTGGAGATGGATGGGGATACTTTCGAAGTGGTAGACGAATTTGTTTATCTTGGTACTCTCGTGACATTTGACAACGAGTCGAGCCGCGAGGTGAAGAGACGGATTGCGGCGGTGAATAGGGTTTATTACGGATTGCGTAGCCAGATTAGGTCCCGTAGCCTACAGATCCGTATGAAATTTGCGCTCTATAGGTCTCTGATCTGATGGTCCCCGTGGCTCAAAAAATGTGCCAAAAACAATATCGATAACGAATTCTCTCAACTAATCTAGTTTATCGAGACCGCTATTAGCCTCAAGGCTAAGCGTGCGATATTGTTCTGTTGTTAGGTCTCTCGTGGACGTGGAAGGAGGCCGATCAACGAGTGCTTGGGGTCTTCAAGCGTAGAATCCTGCGATCAATACTCGGAGGAAAACTAGCTAATGGGGTGTGGCGCAGGAGCATGAATCACGAGCTGTACGAAGTATACACACACGCTGATATTGTCAAGCTGATGAAACACGATAGGTTAGAGTGGCCTGGCCACGTAGCACGGATGGCGGATGAGTGACCGGCAAAGATAATATTAAGCAGGGAACCATATAGAAGCCGACGACTTCGAGGCAGACCTCGCACCCGCTGGATGTGTGCTGTCGACGAGGATGCCAGAGCAGCGGGTGTAAGGGGAGACTGGAGAATAGCAGCCCAAGACCGAGTTTTGTGGAGACATATTCTGGATTCGGCATAGGATCTCAATGACCTGTAGCCATCAAAGTAAAGTAAGTAACAAGCCTGGCTAGGGATACCTTCGAAGTGGTTGATGAAATTGTCAATCTTTGTACACTCATAATATGTGATAACGAATATGCGAATATGCGAAGTGGAAAGACAAATGGCGGCAACGAACAGAGCTTATCACGGGTTGCGTAGCCAGTTTAGATGCCACAGCTTACAGATCTACACGAAATTTGAGCTCTACTGATCGCTGATCCTCTCAGTGACGCTCTACAGATATGAACCTTGGGAGTCGAACGGCGAGTGCATGTGGTCTGCTAGCGTAAAATCCTGCGATCAATACTCGGTGGCAAACAAGAAAATGTAGCGTGGTGCAAGCGCCTGAATCACGAGCTGTTCTGATATTGTTAAGCTGGTGAATCAAGGCCGGTTATAGTGGGCTGGCCACAAAGTACGTATGGCGGATGAGCGACCCGTAATGATAATATTAAACAGCGACCCGGATGGAAGCCGACAACTTTAAGCTAAACCCCTCACGCTCTGGATGCTGTCAACGAGGATGCCCGAGCAGTGTGTGTAGCGAGCGATTGGAGAGGAGCAGCCCAAGGCCAAGCATTATGGAGGCGTATTCTGGATTCGGCATAGGATCTTTCTAATCCGTCGCTATAAAAGTTAAAGTAAAGTAGGTAATATTGTTTCCTGGTGTTTCGGCATGTAGTCTTTTTTGTGAAAGTGAAGCAGACATTTGTGTACTGTCTTATTGTTCGACTGAGTGTATTTAGCCTTCTCCAACGTTATCGTCACAAACAAGACAATGTGCCCGAAAATGTATAATAAGGGTAGAGTGTCAGAAAAAATGTCTACTTCCGTTTATTGAAGCTCCGGGGAATTTCTGACAGATTTCGTAAGCTACCACTACAGTCGAGAGGTGGGGATTATATTGAAAATTGTCATCGTCGAGTAAAAATGAAGGAAGTGTGCCAAAAGGAGCCAGGATGCTGCTGACATGAAGAGATCGTGGGATAAAATGACCACTGTAGTTGACTGACAGGGAGTACAAACTTTAAAGGAGGGTATCAAAAAAATACATGTTTTTTTTTTGTTCATCTATAATTTATTTGACACGGCACAAATACAATTTAATGTTTAACGGCGCCAATTATATCTGGTAGCTTACTTTCTAAAGTATCTTAATAACTAAAAGCAAATTTTTTATCCTCGCTGCCGACTACGAGCTGAAACTAAATCTAACTTAAAGCTAGAATGTTTTGCATTAAAAGCACTGGTTTACTGTATGATGGTTTTCATTGCCATAGGTAAGCACATGTTCCGCTGCTGCGCCAAGATATTACGGACTGGCATATTGGGTTGTCTCCCTCGGGACCTGAGAGTATCGTGCGGGTCTAGTTGCTGTTTCCGGATCCGGGGTCTTAACGTGTTCTTGTCGTTTGGTTGGATGTGGGCGGAAGGGAATAGGATTAAACTGGGGCGTGGATGGATTTCAGGAAAACGTTTATAAGGGACATGTAGGATAGGTCACGGCTCGCCAAGACATCACGAACAGGAACAGCCGGCTGCCTACTTTCGGCCTGCAGGGAAGCTACTAAATCTAGACCTGGCGTCACGGTGTACAGGGCATGACCAAACAACGTGCTCTATGTCGTGATAATCTTCACCACAGGCACAGATACCACTTTCCCCGAGCCCAACACGACGGAGATGCACGTCAAATCTATAGTGATTGGACATAAGCCGGGACATCACGCAAATGAAATCCCGACCTACATCCAACCCCTTGAACCACGGGTTCGTCGACACCTTGGGAATTATGGAATGTAACCACCTCCCCAGTTCCCCTCTGGTCCAAGCATTTTGCCAACTGATGATCGTATTCTGACGTACAAATGCAAAAAATTCATTAAAGGCAATTGGCCTTTCATAAATTGCACCGTTTGTTCCGCCCACCTAAGCCAAAGAGTCCGCTTTCTCATTGCCCGGTATCGAGCAGTAAGAAGGGACCCACGCTAAGGTAATCTGATACGATTTTTCGGATAAAGCACTCAGATGTTCCCGTATTTTCCCCAGGAAATACGGAGAGTGCTTAACATCTTTCATCGATCGGAGAGCCTCAATGGAACTGAGACTGTCCGTAAAGATGAAATAATGGTCCGTGGGCATTTTTTCGATAATCCCTAGGGTGTACTGAATTGCAGCCAATTCTGCGACGTAAACAGAAGCAGGATTATCAAGCTTATGGGAGACGGTTAAATTGTTATTGAAAATACCGAAGCCAGTGGACCCATCAAGAAGTGATCCGTCAGTGTAGAACATATTGTCGCAGTTGATGTTTCGATATTTATTGGAAAAATTTTGGGGATCTGCTGCACGCGTAAATGATCCGGGATTCCACGAGTTTCTTCTATCATGGATGTATCGAAAAACACAGTAGAATCAGAAGTATTTGATAAGTCGACACGATTTGGAATATTCGAAGAAGGGTTAATATTATGGGACATGTGATTGAAATACAATGTCATAAAACGGGTTTGAGAATTAAGTTCGATTAACCTTCCAAAATTTTCAATCACAGGACGGTTCAAGACCTCACATTTGATAAGAATGCGAGAAGACAGTCTCCAGAAGCGGTTTTTCAATGGTAGTACTCCAGCTAAGACCTCCAAACTCATCATATGGGTCGATTGCATGCAACCCAAGGCGATACGCAAACAACGATATTGTATTCGCTCCAGTTTCAATATGTGTTTGCTGCGGAGCGGAAGCAGAAACACCCGTACTCAATGACAGACAATATCGTTGTTTGGTAAAGCCTTATAAGGTCTCCTGGGTGGGCTCCCCACCATTGTCCGGTTATTGTACGAAGAAAATTCACTCTTTGTTGACATTTTTTCATCAGATACCTAACGTGACAACCCCAGGTGCCTTTATAGTCGAACCAGACACCAAGATAATTGTGTTTCAAAACCTGAGAAATCGTTTTACCCATTAATTGTGTTTGAAGCTGAGCAGGTTCATGCTTCCTAGAAAAAACTACTATCTCAGTCTTCTCCGGAGAGAATTCGATACCTAGCTGTAAAGCCCAAGCAGACAAATTGTCCAAGGTATCTTGCAATGGTCCTTGCAAATCGGCAGCTTTGGCTCCTGTAACAGAGATTACACTGTCGTCTGCAAGTTGTCTTATCGTGCATGAATTTGCCAGACATTCGTCGATGTCATTTACATAAAAGTTGTAAAGAAGGGGGCTTAAACATGAGCCCTGTGGAAGACCCATGTAGCTAATGCGAAAAGTTGCCAAATCGCCGTGCGTAAAATGCATGTGCTTTTCGGACAGCAAATTGTGCAAAAAATTGTTCAAAATTGGAGAAAATCCTTGTCGGTGAAGTTTACCCGAAAGAATGTCAATAGAAACGGAATCAAAAGCCCCCTTAATGTCCAAGAACGCAGTCGCCATTTGTTCTTTGCGAGCATATGCCAGCTGAATATCTGTTGAAAGCAACGCAAGACAATCATTCGTCCCTTTGGCACGGCGGAAGCCAAATTGAGTATCTGATAGTAGACCATTTGATTCGACCCAGTGGTCTAAACGACGGAGTATCATTTTTTCCATCAATTTCCGGATACAGGATAGCATTGCAATCGGCCTATAAGAGTTGTGATCAGAAGCTGGTTTCCCTGGTTTTTGGATGGCGATCACCTTCACTTGCCTCCAATCCTGCGGTAGATTCTTCAACAAGTTGAATTTGATTCTATCTATCCCAGGTACGTTATTGTTACAGGACTGGAGGGCAACTGAAAATTCTGCCATCGTAAAAGGTGATTCTATCGCGTCGTGACCCGGAGACGTATCGCGAACAAAGTTTTGCTCAGGAACAGAGTCCGGACATACTTTCCTGGCAAAATCAAATATCCACCGACTTGAAGACTCCTCGCTTTCGTTGACCGTTACGCGATTCCGCAATCTTCGGGCTGTGTTCCAACGAGTGCTCATCGATGTCTCCCTCGACGTCTCGTTCACGAACCGACGCCAATATCCGCGTTTCTTTGCTTTAGCCAGGCTTTTAAGCTTGGTATTAAGCTCCGAATACCGTATATAGTCGTCGGGTATACCTCCCTTCTGGAAGGCCAAAAACGCGTCGGATCTTTGCGTGTAGACATCGGAGCACCCTTTGTCCCACCACGGAGTTGGAGGCCGCTCTTTGATCGTTACGCCGGGATATTTCTTCGTTTGGGCTTGCAACGCGGCGTCGAGGATTAAGCCCGCGAGGAGGTTGTATTCTTCAAGTGGTGGATGATGTTGAATCGACTCGACCGCTTTTGAAATCATTTCCTCGTATAACTTCCAATCGACATTCCGTGTGAGGTCATACGGAATGTCAATTGGTCGCATGCGAGTTGAACCGTTAGTAATTGAAATAAGAATAGGCAGATGGTCGCTACCGTGGGGATCAAGGATTACCTTCCATGTGCAATCCAACCGTAGCAACGTCGAACATAAGGATAGATCCAAAGCGCTTGGGCGTGCTGGAGGTTTCGGGATACGTGTCATTTCACCGTTGTTCAAAATAGTCATGTCGAAGTCATCGCAAAGGTTATAGATTAAAGAGGAGCGGTTATCATTGTAAGGGGAACCCCAAGCCACACCATGAGAGTTGAAGTCTCCCAAAATCAAACGTGGCGAGGGAAGAAGTTCTATTAAATCAAAGAGCAACCGTTGCCCAACCTGTGCTCTGGGAGGAATATATATTGAGGCAATACAAAGCTCTTTACCTTGTATTGTCATTTGACATGCGACAACTTCGATGCCTGGAATCGAGGGGAGGTTAATACGATAGAAAGAATAGCACTTTTTAATCCCTAAAAGTACCCCTCCATATGGGGTGTCTCGATCAAGGCGAATAATATTAAAATCATGGAAGTTGAGATCAATATTTGAAGTAAGCCAAGTTTCACAAAGGGAAAATGCATCGCATTTGTTTCTATTTATTAAAACTTTAAATGAATCCATTTTTGGTAAAATACTTCTACAATTCCACTGTTAGACAGAGATAGAATCCTTCGTATACGCAGATGAATTAGGCATCGAAGGATACAATCGCTGCAAGGAGGGGCCATTGGGCAGTCAACTGCTTCAAAAATGATCTAACTGTTGGGAGGAATGCTGTGAGAAAAATTTTAATTGGATCGGGTACATTGAAAGTTTCAAAAATCCAGTCCACAATGTCAGAAAATTTCACTAATCCAGAGTTTGTTTCATCAACTGGGAGTGCAAAAGGAACAACTGGGGTTTTAGATGTTCCTGGCAGTGCTGGGAACTCCTTCTGGGACTTTAAATTTGCAAGCCCAGGAGGAGTTTGCTTCGGTTTTTCCGCAGTACTGTTTGGTTTGTTTGTAACTTTCATTTCACTTTGGGAAATCTTAGGACCTTTTCGGGGAAGTTTAGGAGAGGAAATATTTTTCCTCTTTCTAGACGCCCCAGGATTGGCATAAGTTGTTCCCGCTGGTGAATCGTCAGAATCGGTTTCATCAGAGGACAACAGATCAAAGGGGTTCGATGTTATGGTAGAAATGGTCACGGTCTTCTTCAGCATCTCAGCGTAAAATCGCTTTGAACGCTCCTTAAGTGACCGCTTGATTTTATCTCTGCGCTGCATGTACACCGGGCATGTGGAGAGCTCATGCTGATTTTCCCCGCAGTGAATACATTTTTCAGCATTTACACTGCAAGAATCGTCCGCATGAGTTTCTCCACACTTGCTACATCGTGCCTTACTGCAGCAGTAGGCGGCTGTGTGGCCTAGCTGCTTGCAATTGGTGCAATTCATAACACGGGGTACATACAATCGCACAGGCAGACGAACCCGATCGATCGAGATGTGGCTAGGGAGAGCAGATCCGGCAAACGTAACATGAAGCGAGTCTGACGGAGTGTACACTTTTGTACCGTTGACAAGAGACCCAGACCGCAATTGCTTGCAATCTATGATCTTTACTTTTACGTCGTGACACAAAGCATTTTTGAAGCAGCCAAAACCGCTTGCCAAGATACACTCGACCGACAGACTCGAATCGGTTATGACACCGTCGATCTCCACGTCTCGTGCGGGTATATAAACGCGATACTCGCGTGTGAAAAGCTCGGAGCGAGCAATAGCGTTGGCCTGTTCCAGGTCGCTGACCACGACACGGAGCTTGTTGGGTCTGACCTTGGAGATTTCGGTCACGGCCTTGTACCCCTCCGTCAGGTCTTTCGAAATCTTTCGGAGAATTAACAGAGGAAGGGTTGGCAGGAGGGACAGGGTCGGAGGGGTTCGGGGATCGTGGCACAGGAGGCGAGGAATCTACATCCATCGCGCTAAATGTAGCGCACTAGCGCCGACAGAACACGTACCTCTTTACTTCTCCTTTCAGCAGGGTTAGTTGTCCGAACGGTCGAAGCTGCAGCCGTTACAGCCAGCAGCACCAATACAGCAGCTCCAAACAGCCACCAGCAGCGAGCCGGGTGTGTGATCAATCAGCACAGCGACACAACTCGCTGTCAACTGTTGGCTTCTTCTTTTTCCTCCTTTGTGTTGAGATTCTCGTCCACTGCTGTAGCACAAATCACTTAGCAGCCAAATCGGCTTACGCACCAGTAAACAACCACGATGCGAAACAGTTGCACAAAGGCGGGCGACCTTGAACCTTCACTCGACCAGGCAAACAATGCCAACACTTGCTCGCGCGTCTTTTGTTCTATATTCTATCGGAGCGATCACCAAACACGTCCGATGCTGATGCGTGTTCGACACAGAATGAAAATACATATTTGTCAAAACTCTAACGAAATAATTGCTCGAATATTTTTGCCTTTCTCCTAGAAAGGTATAGCAATCCCTTGCAAAACCGAAAGTATAAAAGTGCTCCAAAGGGCCGAATGGCATATATCACTCGACTCAGCTCGACGAGCTGAGCATTTTCTGTATGTGTGTGTGTATGTGTGTGTGTGTGTGTGTGTGTGTGTGTGTGTGTGTGTGTGTGTGTGTGTGTGTATGTGCAGATTTTTATTCTCACTCACTTTTCTCAGAGATGGCTGGACCGATATCCATGAAATTAATTGCAAATGAAAGGTCTAGTTGCCCCATGAGACCCTATAGAATTTTATTGTAATAGGATTTTTAGTTTAGAGGTTATGTTTAAAAATGTGAAAATCATGAAACATCAATATCTCAGAAACTACAATACCGATTTGAACAAAACTGGTCTTAAAAGAACGGGCTACCTAGAAAACCCTTAAGTTTTGAATTTCATAAAAATTGAACTTGTGGTTCAAAAGTTATGAAAAGAAACGTGTTCTGAAGACTGTTTAATCTCACTCATGTTTCTCAGAAATGGCTGTACCGATTTTCATAAAATCAGTGTCAAATGAAAGGTCTAATTGCCCCATAAGATTCTATTGATTTGTTTTGCAATCGGACTATTACTTTGCCTGTTATGTTTAAAAATGTGAAATCCAGCTATGCAAAGGAACATATTCCGAAGACTACTTGGACTCACTCACTTTTCCCAGAGATGGCCGACCAGATTTCCACAAAATTAGTGTCAAATGAATGGTCTAGCTGCCTCAGAAGACCCTATTGAATTTTACTGTAATCGAACTGTAACTTCATTTGTAACGTGCCGATTTGTGAAAATCACGAATCTTCATTATCTCAGAAACTACACAACCGATTTGATTATTATTATCAGATGAACGGGCTAGTTAAGGGTTAACTGATGAATTATGATTGAACACGTGGTTTCAAAGTTTGGCTGCCCTACACGTTCCCATTTTATTTGATTATAATGGAACTTAAGCAACCGTGATGTATTAAATTGTTAAAAAAACAACGAATGTCTATTATCTCAAAGATTACATGACTTATTTGAACATAACTAGTGTCATACGAACGAGTCATCTCTCAAACTTACAAATAACAAACTTCATAACAATTTGATATGTGGTTCAAAAGTTATGGAAAGAAGAGAAATTCAAAGACTATTTAAAACTATACCTGCTCTGATCGATATATGTGGCCTCAACATAATTTAAATGTGGTGTCGTACTATTTGAACGTTCCAAGTTCATTGATTCCTTGCGGTTTGTTTGAAGTCTGCAAATGCACGACGAATCGGCCATAGGATATGATCAAAGTCAAATAACAAATCGTTTGAAGTGATTGGTTTTATCGAAATGACAACATCCTCGTGTTTTGGCTTCTGTACATCGCCTTAATTCAGAATATGTTCATACTTTCTGGCATCAATCTGACACCGGAAATACCCATATTGCGAGGTATTTTTGGTTGTTTTCCAGAAACTAAGAGTGGTCGTCTTCAAATTCAAAATAGTGTCCAGGGTCAATGTTTGGTTTCTATGCATCATCACGTTTACGGAAATATCCATATTGAGTATTATTCGGTCATTTCCGACTGTTTCTTATAAGTTGCCATTTAGCAATTCAAAATGGTGCCTGAGGTCAATTGTTAGCTCCTTGCATCATTCTGGTTCCAGCGATACTCATATTGGATAGTATTTGTTTATTTTAGGCTGTTTTTCACAAACCGGTAGTCGCCATCTTGGATTTCAAAATGGTATTTAGGATACTGGTTAGAGAAAAACTCATATTGGGTGATACAGTTGAATCGCTTTATAGCGACATCGCAAGGGACCTTCGTTATAGAGAATTGTCGCAATAAAACGAAGAATTTTAATGAATATAAAGCAGAAGGGACCATTGAAAATGTCGCTATAGAGATATTTGTCTCTATATAAACAGTCGTAATGGAGGGATTCGACTGTATTTGGTCACTTTTGACTGTTTCCAGAAGCCGAAAGTCATCATTTTGGACTTTAAAATGCCTGTGAAATCAATTTCTGTCATCTGGGCGTAATTCTGGTTCCGAAAACATTCATATTGAATGGTATTTGGTCACTTCCGGCTGTTTGCCAGACACCGGAAGTCACCATCTTAAAATTCAAGATTGTGTCTGTGATCAATTTTTAGCTTCTGTGCATCTTTCTGGTTCCAGAAATACTAATTTTTAATAGGAATCGTCCATTTCAGGCTGTTTTCCAGAAACCGGAAGTTGTCATCTTACAATCCAAAATGTTGTCTGAAGTCGATTTGTGGCTCCAGTGCATCATTACGGTTCCGGAAATACCCATATTGGGTGGTATTTGGTCATTTGCCGCTGTATTTCCGACACCGGAAGTCGCCATTTTGGATTTCATAATGGCATTTGGAGACAGTTTCTGGATTTTGAACGGCATACTGGTTAAAGAAAAACTAATATTGGGTGGTATTTGGTAATTTTCAGCTGTTTTCAGAAACCAGAAGTCGGCCTCTTAGAATTTTAAATGCTATCTGTGGTCGATTTTAGCTCCTGTGTATTATTCTAGATCGGGATATTATTATATTGGGTGGAAATAGGCCATTTTTGGCTGTTTTCCAGAAACCGGAAATTGCCATCTTACAATCCAAAATGTTGTCTGAGGTCTATTATGGAACATATCTGTTACCACTAAAAACATTCACCTGCGAATATGGTTCCATTTAGTTGATTAGTTCGCGAGATGTGCAGAAATTTGTGAAGAAACGTGTACTTCTAGTAGAGGGAGGGGCGTCAAACCATTATGAACATAACTGTTACCTCTAAAAACATTCACATACCAAATTTGGTTGTATTCTCTTGATTGGTTCTTGAGCTGTGCGAAATTTGTGTTTCATTTTCATGGGATCCCTTCCTTATAGAAGAGGGAGTCGGGTTTCAAACCATTATGTACATATTTTTTACCACTAAAAACATTTACCTGCCAAATTTTGTTCCATTTGGTTGATTAGTTCTCGAGATGTGCACAAATTTGTGTTTCATCCAACTATTATGGATATATTAGTTACCCCTTAAAACATCCCCATGCCAAATTCGGTTTCATTTGCTTGGTTTGTTCTTGAGTTGTGCAGAAATTTAGGTTTCATTTGTATTGGACCCCTCCCTTCCAGAAGAGGGAAGGGTCTCAAACTATCATAGGAATCTTTATCGGCACCAAAAACCCCAAACTACAAATTTTCACGTCGATCGGTTCGGTAGTTTTCGGGCCTATATGGATCAGACAGACAGACAGACTTGACTGCATTTTCATATGTGAAGATTACAACATCAAGATTTTAGAACCTAAAGAAATATACATATATTGGATTGAAGCGTTCATGTAAATCTATTTTTACAAATAAAAAATTGAATGAGAAAGGCTGGGTCTGACCGCTAGGTGGATTAATTTAGGTTTTTTCTAAAAAATAGAGTTAATTATCTGTATTTAAATGTAATAACAGAAGAATCATTCCTGAGATATCCCGAGATTAGATTTTCCTGCAAATGACTTTCCGAAAATAGTTTATTAGATCCTGGAATCACACGAAATATTTTTTGCAATGAAAGTTATTGGAAAAAGGATTCAAAATTACAGACGCATTTGAAATTTTATTTTAGTAATCATAGAAGGTGATCATTTTATTGTAATTTAGGAACAAAATACTCAAAAACTGAGAGCGTTCAGAATTCTAATGCGATTTTTGTTAGTTCTATTAATAATGAGGTCATTCGTCAATATAATTTAATTTCTGTATAGAAATTTTAGATTGAAACTAACTTAAATGAGACTGGGACATTACATAATACATCAGCGGCCTCAAGTTTCTAATATAATAAAAATTACTAACTTTCAAAGTGTCACTAAAGCTACTCTTCTTGGCATAAGATATGTGCCCAGCAAAACCTAGCCACAGTAATTTGACTGCAGCTTTCATTGTTGTCCATGCATATTCACCAATAATGAATGTTAATTGTATGTGCTATATTCTAAAAATATGTGTTGTTGAAACTTGTACATTACTGTAAAAAAGAATTCAAATCAAATAAGATTAAAAACCTTATGGTACGCTTAGGAACAGTTTCAAGCCAACTTTCTGTCTGAGATGTGAACAGAGAAGGTAAGATGTCGTCGTATTGCGTCCAAAAAGTGTAGGAATCATCATATTTCCAGTCGATTATAGAGAAGTTTAGATATTTTCTCTATGTACTTGCAAAAGTTGAACATTTTTTCCAACGCTTCTAATCTCAAGTAATCAGATTTCCTCATAAGACTAGAGCTTTTTACTCATCAAACAAAAATTACGTTATCAAGATGAGTGGGGATATAAAAGTTAATCTAAAAAGGTTAGTTGGTCCCCGATGATTTTTTTTTTTCAAAAGCGCATTGAATGTTCATATCACTTCGCAACCAGAAATTCCAAACTGCTTGAGAAAACTTTTGGCTAAATTATGTTAAACGAAGAGGAAAACGCTTCAAGACATTCAAATAAATTTGAAACGCCCTTCTTGTTTTGGTACAATTGTATTACATAGGCTTGCTCTTGTAAATTAAACAAAATATTGCGAATCGGCGAAAATGGATAGGTTCGTTTAGAGATTATTTTGTTCATGTTTTTTTTCTTGAGCACTTGTTCTGATCGGATGTTTTACAATTTCATATGATGTTACGTATCAGACCCTATAAATTGATAACGGCTCATCGCAGGCGAAAACTCAAATCAAACGTCAACAACGGTAAAAAAAAGTTTAATTCGTATTTAATAGAAAATTCTAACACTGAAACACAACTATCGCCACTTACAAGATACCAGAACTTTTTCTCCGATCATGTTTGCTCACAAGTAAACTCATACTGATTTCCGCAACGTTGACTTTCGACCGAAAATATAAAATAAAGCGGACAGGACAGGTGATATGCAATTCCATCGATGCACTGGTAGTAGCGATCGCATCTCTCGGGCGCATCAAGATAGCGGAAGTTTTCGACCCCGTCACACATAGGTGATTGTTCCGGGAGCGGTGGCTGCGGCAACTCGGGAGCCTCTTCTAGATCACAATCGGACTCCGCAGGCGGCACGCAGTGTTGCAATTCCATTGAGAAGTACAACCCTTCGGAACAACTCTGTGGGTAAGCCATTCCGTCGATGCAACTGTAGTACAGATAGCAAGCGTTCTGACTCCGGACGTAGCTCAAATCAGGAACCCCTATGCATATTTCACTTATTCCGTTCACCACAGTGATCGTGGCGAAAATAAATCCTAATACAACGTTCCGCATAGTTCCAAAATCCGTCGGAAACTGAAGCCCATGATTGCAGAATGTCCGTTTATATATCACAGTAAACATGGCAATAAATTAATTGAACAGGTTTGATAAATGTATTCTGCAGTTAAATTTTATGTGTCACACGTATAAGGACTAGAGATACACTTTGGTTTTTAAAGTGGGCAAACGACTAGACTACTATCGTCACACATGTTGCGATCTGCATCGAAGTGTTGCTTTGGAGGACAGAATAGTCGATATGCTACCTCATTAGCACACACGTAGTAACTGTCACAATCGTATGGCGAAGCAACAAAGGCACCGTCTTCGATTCCTATGCACACATCCGGAGTTGGTGAAGCTGAGTTTCCTCCATGTGGACAGTAGGCATCGATCGGATGAACGCATTCCTGCTGATCCTGGTCAAACCATAATCCATCAGTACAGACGGCGGAAACTCCAATCTCATTTTGACAAGTAAGATACTGGTTGCAGTATCTGAAATAGTATTATAAGTTCCTTCATCTTTTGGTTTATTCCAAAAAAATTACCTGCTATCTAGAACGCTCTGCCCATCATCGACATTTTCGCAAAGATTAGGCTCAGGTTCTGGGCTCGGAGTGGGTTCAGTTACATCGCAATCAGATTGGTCAGGACTTACACAGGTTTGCTTTTCATAGTCGAAGACCAGTTCATTCCAGCATATCATTGGGAATTCCATGCCACTCATACAAAAGAAAAATCTGTCGCAGAATGAAGGATTTTCTACCAGTCCGAAGTTGGGCTCAAAGGCACAGCGGTTAGCTGGTGTTGTGGGAGGTACCGAGGTAGTTGTGTCAAGGTCGCAATCAAATTCGTAGCGGTTTCCACAGCGCTGAGCAGTTACCTAGGTTCAGACAGTCCGTTAGTTCACCTCCTTACTAGTACAATTCAAAAACTCACATTAAACCAATAATATGCAGGACATGACAACCTGTACGCAAAGCCATCGATGCACTGATAGTATATTTGACAGCTTTCTGTTGATGGCAGATAGCTGAAGTCTGGTACATCATCACACATTGGAGATGGAGTAGGTGGAGGAGGAGTAGGTAGTTCCGGCGGTTGCTCAATATCACAATCCGAATCCTCTGGATGTACGCAAGATTGAAGCTCTGTTGAAAACCATTTTCCCTCTTCGCAACTGTATCCATAGGCGACACCGTCAATACAAGCGTAGTAATAACTGCACGAAATTAGACTTGCGACATAACTTAAATTTGGAGCTCCTAGGCAAATATTATTAACATCCCGGTTTTCAGCTCCACATTGTAATACTGAAACCAGTATGGCCACTGCTATGCCGCAACCTAGATGCAGAAGATTCAAAATAAGGACTGTTTTCACTTTATTCACCACACAAACACGTACCTTTCATCTCAACAATATCACAATAATTTTCTTATTCTCCACAAAAGGCGTTCGTACTGCGCTTTATATTGCAATTAATTCTGCGGCAACATTGAAAAGCACCGCGCGAATGATGATAACTGACCACCGCGGGCTAATCATGTCTAACAATTTATAGTTCGATTTTTTGTTTATGACTCCTAGGCGCTACGACACTGCGAGGAAGTTGTAAATGTTTATGGCTCGGTACTTATGCAACGGACGTCCGACGTGGATTAGTTATTTTCGGTAGATTGTAAAACACTCAAGTTATTGGGTCTGCTATGGATGACATCGTAAAATTTTGGCTCAGTCGGATATTTATTGTTTGTTCAAACCCCTACCGAAATTACCATTTAACACAAAAATTTAGCTTAGGAGTTATCGGCACCTATTTTCGTTATTATTCACATGATGTTTATGAATATAAAAGTTACAAAGTCAGTTAAATATAAACATTAAACAAAACGAATTTTTTTCTTTAAATCTCGTTTAAACATAGGCAGTTGTATTAAGTCTGATTCGATAAACTAGTTTCCTTGAAAAATAAAAGCAGGTTTATATGCTTTCAATAATCCTTTAAGGACTTCATAGATACGTTACGATTTCTTCTTAGGCTCACCTAGTTCACACAGTTTGTATCAAATGAGCGATCGTTAATGGCTTATCATAAGTTTTACATATAGAAAGGGGTTGAGGTGCGTTTGAAATGACTAATTCAGGCTAGTCATCCTTGTAGTTTTTTATAAATTAAAAATATTATGCATATCCACTCCAATATCAAAATTTTATTTTATGAAAGCAGCGTTGAGTCATACTATTTTATTTTTGGTGCCATTGATTTAAGAGCATTAGCATGCGTCACTGAACATCGTGTTAGCTGATCGGCACGTCCAGTGTCGTCGATTCCCACGTGACTCCAGATAATTTTGATCAGTCTAGATATTTGGGTTTTGCATGATAAGATTAAAATTGTTTTGTACGATTGGATCAGCGCTTTTCAGTGTAAATGAAACGATAGTCTCCGAAAGATCGTAACTGAGAAACACGCATAGCAGAACTAGGGTAAGATTTCCTGAAGCGGGAATTAGAACAGTTGTCATCCTGAGGAACTATGTCACTCCATGGAGAAGTTTGCTTCCAACAGCGAAGTGCTATTCCGTATTTATTGAAACAATCCAAACAGCGCTGCAAAATGTTTCATTAAGCTGAAGGATTATGTTTCATATACCCTCCCAGCTGGCCTTAGGATACAATACTGGCCTAACAAGCCGAGTGCCGATTCGAAGATACTGTTAGTGTAAGTAGAATCGTAGCGCCAGCCCTGCAATGGGACACCCGAAACAATGCTAAATTCTAAGAGATGGCGCTGTAGTGGTAGAGGTAGTAAAACCGAAATTTCTACGAGCATTTTGCCTATTGACCGGAAAAACTGCTATTAGTTACCTTGTTTTTATATTATTCTATCTTTCTAGTAGTTACTTTTACTATATGCAATCTATTTTTATCAAAAAAACTAGATTTTCTTATACAACTCCGTTGATTCAATATAGTAGTACAGCAAAATCAAGTTTTGTGATAAGAATAGATTGAATATAGTAAAAGTAAGTACTGGAAAGTTAGAATAATATAAAAACAGATTACCTAATAGCAGTTTTTCCGGTTATTAAGCAAAATGCTCGTTGAAATTTCGATTTTACTACCACTACCACTGCAGCGTCATCTCTTAGAATTGAACATTGTTTCGGGTGTCTCATCGTTCTGTATACTAAACTGTTGGCAGCAAAGTCTGTGTATGATAAAAATCCTAAATTAATCCACCTAGCGGTCAGACCCAGCCTTTCTCATTCAAACTTATTATATGTTTGAATAGATTTACATGATTTAAGAGAAAAAATACTCCTTGAAAATTTCTGCTGGTTTCAGCACAACTATACCATTGTTAAATACTATACCATTATTAAATTAAAATTAAAAACCTAAAATTCACACACATATGAGCATACATTAAAACATACATATGCAAATATAATGAAATCAATATGTTTCAAATACATCACGCAAAAATCCAGATGACTACTTCTAGTTACCGGAGCACATCCTAAAATGGCTAAATTTTGCCTAATCCGGGTATTTCGATGGCGAAGATGCCGACTTTATCCATTATGAGTATTGCGGAAGCGGTACACCCAAAGGCCAGAAATCAACTTGGGACGCCATTTTAAATTTCTAGATACTTAGTTTCCGATTTCTGGAAAACAACCTTAAAGGGACAAACATTACCAATGTTTTTCAGGAACATTATCCCGGGCTCGAAAGCCGGGAGTAAACTCTATATTTCACTTTGAAACCCGATTTTGCAGCTTTCGGTTTCTGGATAACATCTACACACGTACACACCCACACACAAACATATATGTACACCAATACATGCACACATGCACACATGCAGAAAATGCTCGTTTCGTCGAACTGAGTCGAGTAGTATATGACATTCGACCATTTGGATCACTTTTCTACCTTTTAATTAGCCAGTGATCGTTAGGAGAAAGTCAATATGTTTACTTTCATTATGTGATTACACATTTTTATGAACAACGGACAAAGTTACAATCCGAATACAATTTTCATTTGACACTAATTTTATGAAAATCAGTTCAGCCATCTCTGAGAAAAATGAGTGAGTTTAAACAACCTCAGGATAACTTTTCTTTACATAACTTTTGAACCATATGTTCAATCATAACGAAATTCAAAAGTTAAGGGTTTTGGAAACAGTCCGATCATTTGAAACCAGTTTTATTGAAATCGGTTATGTGGTTTCTGAGATATTGATGTTTCGTGATTTTTTCATTTTGATACATAACCTCTAAGCCAAAGATCCGATTACAATAAAATTCAATAGCAACCTATGGCGCAACAAGACCTTTCATTTGCAAATTAATTTTATGAAAATCGGTCCAGCCATCTCTGAGAAAAGTGAGTGAGAAAAAAAATCTGCACATACACACACACACATACAGAAAATGCTCAGCTCGTCAAACTAAGTCGATTGATATACGAAATTCGATCCTTTGGAGCACTTTTATACCTTTGGTTTTTCCAGTGATTGCTATACCTTTCTAAGAGAAAGGCAAAAACTTGTTTTTCCAATACAACTCCATTGACTCAATAAAGTTGTATAGGAAAATCAAGTTTTCTGATAAAAATAGATTGCATATAGTAAAAGTAAATACTAGAAAGTTAGAATAATATAAAAACAGGGTAACAAATAGCAGTTTTTCCGGTTATTAGGCGAAATGCTCATAAAAATTTCGGTTTCACTACCACTACAGCGCCATCTCTTAGCATTGAACATTGTTTCGGGTGTCCCATTGCGAATTTGAAACAGGTAAAACAAAGTGCGTACGGCAAGGTACAAAAAAATCTTGAACAAAAATTTCAATTTGGATTTCGGATCGAAAGTGAAGAATGAGTACCTTAGTTTCGTGCATCTGCCTTCTCGTTTCCCCCAGTTCATTCTACTGACCCGCTCTGAGGCGGAGTTTCTGGCCGGGCAAGCCAAGACAGGCAAGTGGTCCTCTTTGAGGTGGCGCTTGAGCCACTTGCTTGAAAATACGGGGAACGGAACCGCAAATTTGGGAGTGTGGCATTTCAGGCCGGCTACAAACCGGAATTTTTTTCTTGATATCTAAAAATACCTACCGCAATTCGAAAAAATCGCGATGCACAGGCAAAAATTTGCACACAATTTGAGAAATACTGCGCAAATATAAGGCGACTCTGACAATAATCTGCAGAAACTAGAGGAAAATTACACACATCTGCACTGCCGGTAACCGCAAGTCAGTCTCATCTTTAATTTTGTCAATCTTGAGCATCGGATTTTGGCCTATCATTGAGTGTATTTTCAGATGTACCGATTTAAAATAGTGGTTTGTTCAACAAAAGTGGAAATCAATACCAAGTCGAATTGTCGCATTATGAAAAGTAGCCGCAAGTCAGTCCCAGTGGACAAATAACCGAAAGTCAGTCTCAATTAAAAAATAACATGCATAATACAATAAAATGGATGAGGAGTGGAAAAGAGAAGTTTGATATGACCATTTATATAAAAATAAGTTATCTAGTAATCATTTTCGATTATTGGGATTATTTTGAAGTAGAATATTTCTCTTAGGAAGTTCGGCTACACAGGGATGTGAAATGAAAATCTAAAACCGAAAAAAGTGAAAAATATGTCCAATTTCAAATGTTAATAAATCGGTTAGTATTCGATGAATTTCCTTCGTTTTTCCGGCAATAGATTGGAAAATCTACTAAGATTCTTCCCAAATGAAGATAATTCTTATTTTATTATTCAAACTATTGTAATATTGAAAATAGTCAAGCCACAAAAGTCAAAACGAAAAATTCGACCTCTGATTGGTCGTTATATGATCGCTTCACAAGCACGGTCGACAGAATAATATACCTTGCGAGTTAAAACATGCTATTTGTCCTATATAAAAGCCTGTTTCAGCCGAAGCCTTACTACTATCGATAGGTTTTTCATCCTTATATAAGAGCCTGTTCCAGTCGAAGCTGCTCATCAGCTGCAAGATCGCGCCAAATGACCTATGGTCGAATATCGACTATTTTTGATTTGAATGAAACTTTGCACACGTATTTGGCTTAGCAAACTGAGCATTTTTCACAGGTGGAGAGATTTTTTACACCCATGAGTTACATTGTAAAAGGGCGTATGCCTTTTGGCATAGGTTTTATTCGAAGCATTGTAGCCCAGAAACCGTTGGTTGTATAGAGAAACTTTCTGTAATTGAGTTGTAGGGAATTAAAAATGCACTATAAAAAAATATACACTGAACAAAACAAAATGTTTTTTGACTAAAAATAATTAAAAATAAACATTAAATTTCAATTAAAATAAAAAAAGAGTTGAACTTTTTTTTTATTTTTTTTTTTAAGAAACTTGACGTTAATACGCAACATTTAAAAAAAAGTCCAGGATGTAGAAATGAAAAATATTTTCTTCATGGTCGATTAATTTTTTTATAAAAATTACAATTTAAACATTTTTAAAAATATTTGTATTTTGATGATTTTAAAAGATGCAGAGAGTCATTTTGAATCAAAAAGCTCTTGGTAGTAAACATTATAAAGGCATCGATTTTCGAGTTATTTTTAATTTAAGCTCAAAAAATTATTAATATTTCGGAAAATACACGTTTTTCCTAATTTGTCCATGGTTCTCCAGCAAAAACCATACGTTCGTTGGAACGCTTGATCAAAAATATACAATTCATTCTTTGACAACAAAACGATTGGATAAATGACTCAAGCGCTAAACCTTAGCCTACCTACACATTCCCCCTTGCCGAATGTTTTTAAAAAAAATATGTTTCTCGTGCAACACTACCTACTTGTTTACTAATAATAACTGTTTGTAAAGTACGCAACCAATAACTACTGGGTTACCTATAATATCTGTTTTCGTATATCAATACGATTGCACTACTCCAGATGTGTTAGTAACAGTTTGCATTTTGTGAAGATGAATCAAGTGAAAATGGAATACACCAAGCCCAAATGCTGTAAACCCTTTCCCGATCATCAGTGCTCATCAAGTTTACGCAAAATAAACGAAAACGTTATTGCAAAATAAAAATATTGAACAGTCAAGCTCATTTTAATACGTCTTTATCAATTTGTGATTCGTGCAGTTATTGGAATGATAGTCAAGCAACCATTCATCCCTTCGTTGTTACTATTCAGAATCTGGAACACTTAAGAATATCAGCTTCATCATAATATCGGAAGTACTCCATCATGATACTGTTTCGGTTCAGGTTCAGGTTCGGTTCATGGCCAAATTAATGAGTTTTTTGAAAACAACAATAGAGTTGAAAAAAGCGATATTAATGTCTGATGGAGCTGCCTCACAATATAAAAATAGAAAAAACTTTGCAAGTCTTTGCAAGTTCAAAACAAAATATAACGTCGATGCAGAGTGGCATTTTTTGCGACTTCTCATGTTAAAGGCCCATGCGATGCAATTGGTGGCGTATTAAAACGAATGGCAGCAAATGCAAGTTTAGCTAAAGAACATGAACATCCCATTACAAACGCAAAAAAATTGTATGATTGGTTTAATCAGAAAAGTAATAAAAATTATATATTCAAAAAATCTTTAATAATAGCTGCCACACAAAATTATTACTCTTTTGTTCCGATTTCAGAAAATAAGATACAAACGAAGCTGTTTTCAAAAGATGACGAATCATTTACTAATGATGTATATAAAATATATGGTGAAACTAGTTCTGTAAAGTATCAATGTCATAGAAAAGTATGTTCCTAAGACAATAAAACTCGAAAATAAATATTTGATTTTTATATATATTTATATCACTTAGAACATTTAACTCTTTTCTTGAGAACCGTTCGCCCAATCGTTTTGTTGTCAAAGAATGAATTGTATATTTTTGATCAAGCATTCCAATGAACGTATGGTTTGTGCTGGAGAACCATGGACAAATTAAGAAAAACGTGTATTTTCCTAAATAATTATAATTTTTCGAGCTTAAATTAGAAATAACTCGAAAACCAATGCCTTTAGAATGTTTACTACCAAGAGCTTTTTAATTTAAAATGACTCTCTGCATCTTTTAAAATCGTCAGAATACAAATATTTTGAAAAATGTTTGAATTAGAATTTTCATAAAAAAATTAATCTACCATAAAAAAATTATTTTTAATTTTTTCATCCTGGATTTTTCTTAAAAGTTGCGTATTAACGTCAAGTTTCTTAAAAAAAAACTAAAAAAAAATTCAAATTTTTTTTTTTTAATTGAAATTTAATGTTTAATTAAATGTTAATTGTTAAATGTTAATTTTTAATTTTTTTTGGTCAAAAAAATTTTTTTTTGTGCAGTGTATATTTTTTTATAGTGCATTTTTTATTCCATACAACTCATTCTCAAACAGATTTTTTATACAACCAACGGTTTCTGGGCTACAATGCTTCGAATAAAACCTATGCCAAAAGGCATACGCCCTTTGAGAATGTAACTCATGGGTGTAAAAAATCTCTCCACCTGTGAAAAATGCTCAGTTTGCTAAGCCAAATACGTGTGCAAAGTTTCATTCAAATCAAAAATGGTCGATTAAATTTTCGCGTATTTCCAGGCGATTTGAAATGATTTTGCTCTCATAATAGTTCTAGACAGCGACAACAGCAGTCGTCCTCCTTTAGCAGCAACCGTAGAAGTGCAGTGGATACCAGCGAAAGCGGATAGCGGCCAGAGCTATGGCATAGCAATGAATAGCGCACTAGTTGCAGCGGATCTCAGCATCGATAGCAGCTGGCCCAGCTGATGCAGGGACAGCGGATACCAATGGCAGCGTATAGCGGTCACAACTGTGGCATGGCTAATAATAGCGTAGCAGTTGCAGCGGGTATCAGCATCGATAGCAGCTGATGCAGTGAAGCACTTTAGTGAAATGCAGTCTCTGTGCGATAGCGGGCACTAGTAAATGCATTCAATGAAAAGTTGACTCAGTTTAATAACACATGAACCGTTTGGTTTTGAGTGTTAAATCTGCTTTTCACTGATTATTTTATCACAAGGAATACTTTATTTGCACTGTCAGTGATACTGCCAAGATGTGATCGGTATCTTATCCGATATTGAATTGAACAACAAATTGCCGTTTTCAGGATGAAGTAAAAACCTGATAATTGGAGAGTTAATGTTTTCTCTAGAGTTAATTTACATTCTTAAATATGTAAAGGGGCCGTTCCTAAACCACGTGGTCATATTATGATCCCTTTTTATACCCCCACCACCCCCCTGTGGTCTTTCGTGGTATTTTGGCCAAACCCCCTCCCCCCTTGCGACTTTAACCACGTGGTCTTTTCATTTGTCTAGTGCCAAAAATTCGCTTAAATTTTTTTAATTTTTATTTTTAAACATTCGGTATATTCTATATTTCTAAAATGCAAAAGCTTTTGCTCTTGGCTTGGTGGCAACAATAAATTATAAGTCAGAAAAAAAGACCACGTGGTCATTTCGTTAACCCCCCCACCCCCATGCGTGGCCTTTCGTGGTCTTTTGACAAACCCCTCCGTCCCCCTCTTTATGACCACGTGGTTTAGGAACAGTCCCAAAAATTATGAATTTTACTGTATCTCCGTGTCTCAGAACGTACTGAATTATCTTTTCCTTCAGTCATGAGCACGACATCCGAAAAATTTTCACTATCTCAAAATTTAAAAATTGTCAAGCCCCAACCACGACAAGCAACTTACTATATTATTGGGAATGGTCAATCCTTGTTGAAGCGCAAAATTCGATTGATCTGATTAGTCAACGTTTATTTACTAGAAAAAATGACTGACACGAAGCAGCCGGGTTATCTTTCTTGTAAAAGTATTCTACTTCAACTTACGGTCGTGGCTTTGCACACAACCCTCCTGTGATTTTTTAGTTGGAATTGGTGATGAATATATGTGTAGCAATTATCTGTTAACACGAATTCAAGTCCATTTTTTTCTCGGTTTGCTTATTCGTGTATCCATCTGGAAAATCTTCGGTATCGAAATTACTTCCATCAGAATCCAGGGAATCGTTTCAAGATATCTCCAAAGGTGATGCTCGAACCTCAACCAGACTTTAATCTGTACAGTCCCGGCTTCAGCTTCTTCATCCGAATCCTCACCGGATGAGCTTTGATCGGTTCCGTACACCATGAGATTTTTCACCGCCGACATTTTTTTCACGGCAACGAATAACAACACGTCAACACGCACTAAAGCATCAACATGGCAATGTGACTGACTTGCGGTTACTTTTCGCTTCGAGGTAGAATGTAACGGCAAGTCAGTCACACTAAAGGTTTTCATCCTGAAATCAATGATTTCAGTGGTTTTTACAACGTAACTAGTGCAGGCTAGTATGCAAACTCTATTTTAGCATTAATATTGTCAAAATAATTCATTTAAATTAAGTAATAACTGAGCGTGAATAAAATATCTTTCCGAACTGTTTTCTCGATTTCATATTTCTACAGGTGGGACGGACTCTGAAAATCTGCATTTTGCAAGGCACATTTGGTATCCCTTGTGGGTTAATTTCTTTCTCTACTTCACCTACCATGCGCGCTGTTTCGATTCAAATGGTGTGTTAATGTGTGTCATTCCAAGAGAATCCATGGTGAACTCATATGGATGTAGTTGTGCTATTGTACTCGGGGAAAAATAACACTGAAGCAAAGTTCCAGATTGAAATGGTCTGTTCAAATTTTCTTGCTCCAAATCGAACTTTTGATTGAATCTTATTTTTGATAGAGAAAAAACACTTTTTCTCGATTTGCGGGGGCCCAAAAAATGTGGTGGCCCGGGTCCCCCTTAAATCCGGCGCCGTATACCCTACTCGCTCCAGCATGCGATACATTACAGATTCTTCGCCCTATTCTCGGCTGTCGGTGAACGAAGCAAACCGGGTAGGTGAAGGAGGCATTTTTATTTTCGAGCACGTTTTTTCAAGCACTCCTAGTCGAATACTTTCAGTGCATTACACCTACCAGGGATCGGGTGCTACTCATTTTTTTGCGTGCAAAGCACACGCCGTTGGGAGACTGCACATAAATTTCTAAAGAGACGAGTAAGAGCAGTTCGGATTGCACTGTACATTCGTTTCCAAAGAGACAAGTAAGTGCAGGTAGCATGTCACAACACACTTTAAGGGCTATTCCCACTGCTTCCGCTCAGGGACCGGGCTCGTCCGGGACTTTTCATGCATTCACACTGCGCCGTGCTTGAACCGTGCCCGCGAGGCGCTCTGGCTGAGAAATGTTGGTGTGTATATGTGAAAGAACGTCTTTTATATTTTTTTCATACCGCAGCTCACTCCGCGCGAAATATGTCACTACAACATACACGCATCCACCCGAGTGCCTTCCGTGCACTCTCCGGCCAACACAAAGTATCGTCGGCAACGATAGTTTTTCTCTCGCACTGCAGCAGCACGACGGCAACTCAACGCTGCCCCGGTCTGGGCACGGCGCGTCGGTGTGAATGCGTTCCTAAGAACGCATGCAATCAATCTCAAACGAGCCCGGACGACACGCGGAACAGCCACGACTCGGTCCCGGCCCGGTCCCGGAACGGAAGCAGTTGGAAGAGCCCTTTATCCGTCTCTTTCCGGAGATGTCTCTTACTCAGGGATCGGGTGCTACTCATTTTTTTTTTACGAGTAGAATGCACGATGTTGGCAGACTGCACATCAATTTCCAAAGAGACGAGTAAAAGCAGTTCGGATCCCTTTCGTGTCGTTCAGGAGACCTCACGGAATTTACCCCAGTATAGTGCAGAAAGACGTACCGTGACTGCGGGTAATTCTGCGCAGCACATTTTCCCGCGCACTGAGCTTATAAAACTGTTTGCTACAGTAAATTTTACTAATACATACCTAATCTCTGTACTATTATAGCAGACTATGCTATGCACATGGTAAAGCACACAAATCAACTGTGTTTTAGTAAAATTTACTGTTGAAAAATAGTTTTTTAAGATGAGTGCGCGGAAAACGTGCTGCGCAGAACTACCCGCAGTCACGGTAGTTTCTACCTCGGAAAATTTCTTGGGTTTTGTGTGCCTCTTTGTTGAGAGAGTTTTTGATCACAGCCAGTGATGCCACATATTCAGGTTAATCTGTAGTTATACAGATTTTATTTTTCGACATTTTCACGCATAACGATTATCTGTGTTGTATGAGGATGCGGATCACACCTTTTCAAAAAAATGAAAAATGAACCGTACAACGCATATTATTGTTTTGAAAGGTATGCTTCTATGTTGACAACACTAAATGAAGGCACAGCGTAATGCTTTTAAAGTTAAATAGCACCTAAACATAAAGAGGCGTCAAAGAACATCTTGTACAGTAGACTTTAAAACTTAATTTAGTTAACAACAAAACCCATGTTTATCACATATTTAAGAGAGGAAATTGTTCATTTTCTAGGTGCTTCTTATTCTCTATAATTCGACGTTCAAAAGATATCATTGATTACGGACTTTTTCGACTTTCCAACGAAACCAACAAAATTAAGCTAGCTTTACATTTCTTGTGCAGTAGTTAAATGTATTTAAAAATGAGAGTGGCAACCCTGATTATGCCTGTGCTGTGTAAAAATTTTGCCCGTTTGCGGCTTCCTGCTGACTCGTAGGGGGAATAGGGGCATTGAAAAGTTTATCGTATAATAGTGAAAAACACAAATTAGATTCATGCTTATAAAACTAGCAATCAGTGGATGTGTGAGGCACAATGAGCTTCCCACTGGGGCATAATGAGCACTCTTATAGAACATATCTGTGTAGAAGTACAACTGATAGGCCAACGTTTGTCGCGAGATGCCATGATACTTGGCGGCTTGTTTCGTAAATGTCCCGTCGCGCCTTATGGTGGCCAATTCTGCCTGCAGTCCCTTTTTCTGACCGATTTGGCTTCAAAGATTTTCTAATATATGTTCGCACCATCACTGTAAACAAACACTGACTATGGAAACAGAACAAGTCTCACAAGTCTACTGAGATGAATTTCAGGTAAATGTATGTGACAACACACCTTGTCTTATTTCACCCCAACTATAGGTGACCATTTCGCTCCTATCGAATTAGTTAAAGTTAATATGAGATTTTAACACTAATTATAGCTTAAAATCAAAACGTCAATGATAGTGAAATTTGGGGTACGACCCATACGTCATATTGATGTGTCTACATACTTGATTGAGGCACGACGGTATAAGCTTTTTGTAGTGCGCAATAATAATAATTTTTCCAACATCCGGGAACCAAGTTGATTTTTTCAGTATATTTCCATGTTTTAAACAGACAAATCACTTTTGTTCTACATCAAGATATACTGTAGTAACTACGGAACAGTTCCACATACCACATTGTATTAAAAAATGCGTAGTTTCGCATATAAGAGGGGTGCCCATTTCACCCCGTGTGCTTATTATGCCCCTCATCCCCCTACACAGATTTTAATGCAACATTCGTAGCAAGTTTCGAACGCTTTTATTGCACATAATTGCACAGAGACATCTCCGGAAAGAGACGGATAGAGAGTGCTGTGAGATGCGAACTGCACTTACCTGTCTCTTTGGAAACGAAATGTACAGTGCAATCCGAACTGCTCTTACTCGTCTCTTTATAAATTATTGTGCAGTCTCCCAACGGCGTGTGCTTTGCACGCAAAAAAATGAGTAGCACCCGATCTCTGACCTCAAGTATAAAATCTCTCTCTCCTTCGTCTCTTACTCCTTCCAAATATTGGAGACGTGCACAAAAATCTGCGAGACGCACGAAGATTTTCTGCACAGCTCTGAGTAGTTAGACGATCCCTGCCTACTCGCGGGTAGGAACTTGTGCACCCTTTCACAGTCGTTGAGTAGAAAGACAAAAGTGTTTATGCGTGCCAGTGTGTGTGTGTGTGTGTGTTAGTATGTGTGTTAGTATGTGTGTTAGTATGTGTGTGAGTGTGTTAGTGTGTGTGTGAGTGTGTTAGTGTGTGTGTGTGTGTGTGTGTGTGTGTGTGTGTCTGTGTGTCTGTGTGTGTGTGTGTGTTTGTGTGTGTTTGTGTGTGTCTGTGTCTGTGTGTCTGTGTCTGTGTGTCTGTGTGTGTATCTGTGTGTGTGTGTGTGTGTGTGTGTGTGTAAAATACGGTCTTCGTTGTTTTTTTATACCGCGAAGGTCGGTCCCCGCATGAAAAGGCAGAATACTAACTCCCGGGAGGCTACTTCACCGAGAGAGCGCTTGGCAGTAACATTGAGATTGGCATTTCTTTCAACCCAGCAGAAACTCTGGGAATCCGTAGCCCAATGACTGGGGAACGAAAATGAGGTTATGTTGCCAGTTTTATCAGAAGTTCTGTAGAACACCGTGTCAATTTCTCTCAGATTGTACACTGGGAACGCTATTTTTGAACGCGAATTAAGAAATGTACTAAAACTTTACCCTTTGTTTCAGGTATTTGGCTACTGGCGATGCTTAAAAGTAAACTTATTCAGCTACCGTTTGCTAACATATTGATGCCAGAAGTTATGCCGACCCACTACAGTAAAATGGCTGTTATTTGCGGATGATTTCAATACGAAGTGGAATTTATCCAACTGCAGGGCCGCTATAGTTGGGAAGCACGTCGCCATAAAAAAAAAACCAGCAAAAATCTAAAATTAACGTGGGCATGGTCAATACCAACAGTAATTTCACAGATGTTGATGTTGGAAGCTATGGAAAGGAGAGTAATGGCTATATGGGCACAAAGTTCCGAAATGGAATTTGTTTCGCCCTTACCCGGAACGAACCAATATACATTGCTCGTCACCGTCGGTAATGAGGGACTTCCACTCAAAGCGTATCTCATGCGACAACTACCATCTAGAGTGAGAGGGAAGAGAATCTCTCATAACGCAGTGCAACAATTTTTTTCTATGCATAACTTTGATGAAGTTTGATGCGAAAATAAATTTCTCCGAGTTTGAACATATTTCAACCTAAGGGGCAACAATGGCGCCATTTTAAATTTCTGAGAAATCGGAAATTTTCGATGTTTTCTGACGCCATTTTGTTTTAATATCAAAATTCTAAGAGTTTGTCCACATATAACCATCTTCTTACCCATCTTTTAAGAAAAACAGATCTTAAATCGGACAAAAACTGAGCTCAAAACGGTGATTCTACGAAACCGGTTTTGGCATGGTTTAAGTATATTTCACAAACCAAAATAATATTGATTATTTCTGAGCATAATTGGTAATTCGCTAATATCTAAAAGTGGTAGTCAAATTATATCTTATATTGAATAAAAAAAGTCCCAGAAATGGATTGTTAGGTGTCTGATCTGACATTTTATGAAGATCAAAAACCAACCAATCGATTCCTGGGACTTTTTTACTCAATATAAGACATAATTTGACTACCACTCGTAGATATCAGCGCATTACCAATAATGCGCAGACATACTCGATATTATTTTGCTTTGTGAAATATACTGAAACCATGCCAAAACCGTTTTCGTAGAATCACCGTTTTGAGCTCAATTTTTGTCCGATCTGTTTTTTTTAAAGATGGGTAAGAAGCTGCTAATATGGGGACAAACTCTTAGAATTTTGATATTTGGACTTAAAACAAAATGGCGTCGAGAAAACATCGAAAATTTCCGATTTCTCAAAAATTCAAAATGGCGCCATTGTTGCCCCACAAGTTGAAATATGTTCAAACTCGGGGAAATTTGGTTTTGCATCAGAATACACAAAAAAATTATATATAGAAACCAATGGAGAAAAAAGTCAATTTTTGTTGCACTGTGTTATTACTTAGGATCAAAAGTTACGCGAGAACGTCTTAGATCTTCTACATTGTTTGTTAAGGGAGGTTATTTTCAGCTATGATTAAAATAGGTGTAGTATATGATTGAAAATAGTATCTCAGGGGTTAGGAACAATCTGCGAAGCCAACTTTTTTACCTGATGCTTCTTCTCATCTCAATGCACCCTACTGCAAAAAATAAATTTCACCGTTTACTAGGCAGATATAGTTTCGAAATTCTATCTTATTTCTACTTTTTTTCTACTTCGTGACCAGCATTCACCAATCTCAATACTCACCCTGCTCCTTTCGATGCCTGTGTTTCCGTCACCGTTCAATAGTAAACTCAAAGGTTGTTTTCAACGCCTAACAATCTTCGACTTATCTGTAATCAGGTTCTTAAGAGGGGACCCTACTTTGGAAGGTGAAAAAATAATGAATTTTCGTGATTTTTGTTTGGGTTTTAAAGTATAGTGAAGTGTTCGGGTATTTTGGCTATTCATTGAGGTATATATGAAGATGTACTTTGCATATCGTGACTGCTAATATAGTTAGTATTACGCTGTTGGCAGCTGGTAACGTGGATGCTCTCTCTAAGTTAGTACTTAATTGGTGGTAAGTTTTGCTCAGAAAATCTGAAATTTCGTTTGAGCATGTAGAAACGGATTATCTAACTTGTTACATAGCCGTTTTTGAAAATTCCAAAAATTGTAAAAATGACGGCCATTTTAGTAAAAAATAATTATTTTTTGTGGAAATTTACTATTTAAAAAACCATTAAAAAAATTGTAAAATTCAGATATCGTAAAACAGCTATGTAACAAAGTTAGATAATTCATTTTCACATGCTAAAACAAAATTTTAACCAAATCTAAAAACTTACCACCAGTTGAAGAAACATGGAGAGAAACACTGCCATCATCGTAATACATCCACGACATGCTAAATACATCTTTAAATATACCATCAATAGCCAAAATACTCAAACACTTCACCTTACTCTAAACATCCGAAAAACAAATAAAGAAAACTCATTGTTCTTCAATTTTCCAGAGTAGGGTCTCACATTAATCAGGTTTTTTATGTAATGAAAAGTTTTACTGTTATCAGATTTTTATGAAGAATAATCTAGCGTGCTGCATAGGTGCTTTTTGGTATCACCACACCACTTGAGAGGGTGTTCTCTATCGTAAACGGTATGTGGACTGATAAAAACCCACGATTGCAAGTTGAGTTGAGAGCCATGATAATTGCTAGGCAAAATTTCGATCTTCGTACAAGCTTATTTCATTTTATCATTAGCTAAGTACTTCTTTGTACAGATGCGCTAGGTTCATCAAAGTAATCAAAGCCTTAATTAAAAAAAATTAACAATCTTTCTTCCCAAATGACTCGTTTTTTGAACCCATTTGTCCCGTTTTCTTTCCAAGAAAATCGTACTATTTTACAAGAGAAAGTCTTTTGTATGACCTTCGAGCAGCATCTTTTGTTGCCATTACTCAACTATCCAAATTTTGCGCAGCTTTTTCATCATATGACCTTTTTCCAATATGTTCATAGGTTTCTATGCGTTCTCATACATGTCGACATTGGTGTCTTAAAAAATGTTTTTTCGGATAGTATTACTTCATTATTTCCGCATAACGCGAAAATCATCGTATTTTAGTTGCTGTTCATGTTGAACATGCTGTAGCTAACCAAACGCACAGGGAATAGTTTGCGCGGTTTAAAAGTAGAGATTTCGAAAAACATTCAGAGCCAAAAGATATAAGAATGAGTTAAGGCCAAGGAATATCGAAAATATTTCTGTGACAGTCAGCGATAAGATTTTGACATCATATAGTAACTAGTGACGAAAAGTAGGTCAAGCTTCGACATCCACGCCCAAAGGGGATAATGATGCGGAAAAGTCATGCTCTACGTTTAGTGGGATCCGAAAGATGTAATGTAACTGTCTGAAACTATCGCTGGGGATTTCTATCGACGTGACGTGATCACAATTTTGAGAGTAGCCGTCTTTTCTTCTACGTTAATTTACGATGATCCATCTCGTTAACTAGCAATATGTTTGAACACAAATATTGCATTCTGAAATTGTCGCTTCATTAAATTATTCAATAGGTTTTATATATTTTGTGCATCACGAATCAGATGTCATAACCTTGTCTACAAAGATTGTTGGCAATGCAAAATGTCGTCACAAATGCATTTGTCTCTTACCACGATTGGTAAACATGGTGCATTTTTTAAATTAGGCGTACATATGTTTTCAATTAATTTTGGAGCCATGTGTAAGCAGTCGCCCAGAAAAGAATTGCAGCAAAGATAAGTAGTCGAAAGCGAGTTGTTCCATTAACTAACTTACCGATAGCGCAAAGTTTTTATCGCCTCATCTGATTCGTTTGTTGTGTCAAGGATATAAGCAATTGGAGCAGGTCTCCATTGAACAGTAGATTTTAGAAACTGTGAACTGTAGGATTCAAAAGTTGTCTAACTGAACACGTTTGTTGCATAAAATAGAAGCAGTATGAGGCTGGTGGTAATTGTAACAATTTCGTTGGCAGTCAGCGCCTACGCCGCAATTCAGGCCGACCCAGAGTGTGTAGGAATCCGTAACGGAAGCTCTTTCAGGCATCCAAAAGACTGTTCCAGATATTACTCCTGTCTTAATGGAAAGTTTGAGGTCCATCAGTGCCCACGCGGGCTGTACTGGGAACATATAAGGCGAATTTGTTTGCCTATGGATCTGATTGATTGCACGAAAGGAATCATCATAGCAACTACGGTGGCAAAACCCGTTTGGACAACACCACCAACAATCCAAACTACGCCCACAGTTCCAATAGACGTCAATCCTAATGAGCCTGTTAGCGAGTACAAATGTCCAGAAACCGGTGTTTCAAGCATTCCCCATAAGTACAGCTGTACCAAGTATGTGATGTGTTTCGATGGTATTCCTGTGGTTCAAAATTGCGCGCCTGGGCTTCACTACGACTCGCAATCGCAACAGTGTACTTTCCCTATTCACGCAGAATGCGTTCTAGAATCTGGAATTTGTCCACAAACCAACGATCCCAATAAGATAATATTCATTGCTGACAAATTAGACTGTGCAAAGTATGTTTTTTCTTCTATCAGATGTTAACAATACTTACATGCTATTATTATTTCCTCTATAAAAGGTACTATTACTGCTACAATGGAGAACCACACGAAAACAGTTGCGCAACAGGACTTCACTGGGATCCGGACAACAATTGGTGCACTCCAATTGAATTGTCGCACTGCAAAAACTACACTCCGTACAAGGAAATTGATGAGCCATTCCTTACCCCGAAGACGGTCTCCTGCCAGGATAATTCCGCTCACTGGGTTGAACATCCGAGAAGTTGCCGCCACTATTACCTGTGCTACAAGGGCAAGGCTATTCTGAAGCGATGCGACGATGGACTCTTCTGGGACTTTAAGGAGGGCTCGTGCAATTACAGTGCGAACGGTGTTTGCAATAAGTAAACGCAGTTTTAGGGATAGAAGTATTGTCCTACATACTGGAATAAAAACACTTGTTTCGAAATACTTGTTTTGAATAAACATTCTTTTTGAGCGAAGCGAATGAATAAATTACTCTTGCTCTTGGTATTCCAAAAAAAAAACAAGTCTATTTCTGAGTAGGTATAAACAAACTTCTTTTATTCAAAGTTCTATTTGACCTAGTTGTCTCTGTGATGAGTTACGATTTGTAATAAATATTTCGTGATAATAGTTTACCGATATTCATTTCTGGCGAATTTGAAATGATGGATGCTTCAAATCTATACATATAAAAATGCAGCTCTGTCTGTCTGTCTGTTCCATATAGGCTTGGAAACTACTGAACCGATCGGCGTGAAATGTTGTATATAGAGGTTTTAGGAGCCGAGAAAGGTGACTAAGATAGTTCGAGACCCCTCCCTCTTCTGGAAGGAAGGGGTCCCATACAAATGAAACACGAATTCCTGCACATCTCTAAAACTAACCAAGTAAAGATAACCAAATTTGGTATGTGGATGTTTTTGGGGGTAACAAAAATATCCATAATGGTTTGACAACCCTAACTTTTCTGAAAAGGAGGGGTCCCATACAAATGAAACACAAATTCATGCATATCTCGAAAACTAACCAAGTAAATGGAACCAAATTTGGCAGGTGGATGTTTTTAGGGGTATCAAATATATCCATAACATTTTGACACCCCTTCCTCCTTTTAAAGGGAGGGGTCCCATACGAAAGAAACAAAAATTTCACACAGCTCGAGAACCAATCCAACGAATAGAACCAAATTTTGCATGTAAATGTTTTTAGAGGTAACAAATATGTCTATAATGGTTCGACACCCCTCCTTTTTATGTGAGAGAGGGGTTCCAAACAAATGAAACACAAATTTCTGCACATCTCGAGAACTAACCAAATAAATGGAACCAAATTCGGCAGGTGAATATTTTTAGGGGTAACAAAGATGTCTATAATGTTTTGAGGTTTTTGAGAGCAAGAAAAATTTTTGACTTCAGACGCTATTGTTAAATTTAAGATGGAAACTTCCAGTTTCTATCCGGAAAATGTCTCCAAATATCATTTTAAAATTCAAGATGCGACTTCCGGTTGCTCGCTCAGAGGCCAGAAATTGTCTTCAAATACTATTTTGAAATCCAAGATGGCGACTTCCGGTTTCTGAAAAACAGCGAGAAATGACCAAATACCACCCAATATTGTTTTTTTCGATTTCAATCGTGATGATGCACTGAAACCACAAATCGACATCAAACAACATTTTGAGTTGCAAAATGGCGACTTTTGGTGATTGTAAAACTGCCGAAAATGACCCTAAAACAACCAAATATGGGTGTTCCTTTAACCAGAATGACGCTCAGAGGCCAGATATTGTCTCCAAATGCCATTTTGAAATCCAACATGGCGACTTCCGGTTCCTAAACAACAGTGGCAAATGACCAAATAACACTCAATATGGATATTTCCGGGATTGTTATGATGCACTGAAGCCACAAATCGACCTCAGACAATATTATGAATTGTAAGATGACGACTTCCGGTGAATGGGAAACTGCCGAAAATTACCAAATACCACCCAATATTAGTGTTTCTTCAACCAGAATGACGCTCAGAGGCCAGAAATTGTCTCCAAATACCATTTTGAAATCCAAGATGGCGACTTCCGCTTTCTGAAAAACAGCCAAAAATGGCCGATTTCCATCCAATTAGATGCTTCGATACCAGAATGATACACAGGAGCTAGAATCGACCACAGACACTATTTTGAATTCTAAGATGGTGACTTCCGGTTTCTGGAAAACAGCCGAAACCGACTAAATAACATCAATTATGGGTGTTTCTTAAACCAGAATGACGCTCAGGGGCCAGAAATTGTCTTCAAATGTCATTTTAAAATCCAGGATGGTGACTTCCGGTTTCTGAAAAATAACCTGAAGTGACCAAATACCACCCAATATGAGTGTTTCTTTAACCAGAATGATGCATGGAGCTAAAATTGACCTCAGACACCATTTTTAATTGTAAGATGGCAACTTCTGGGAAACAGCCGAAAACTATGTAGTATTCCGAAAATTTCCGTAATCGAAATAATGTATAGAAGCCAGGCATTGACCCTGGACACCATCTTGAATTCGAAGATGACCACTTTCAGTTCCTGGAAAATAACGATAATAACTGGATACCACCCAATTTGAGTAGTTCCGGAATAGAGGTGATGTTTTAAAGGCAAAAGTCGAGGATGTTGTCATTCCGATAAAACCAATAATTTCAAACGATATAAACAAATCGCAAAAAATCAATGAATTTGGAATGTTGAAAATTATTAAATTAAACACAAAAATAGGCGGGACGAAGTTTGCCGGGTCAGCTAGTTTTATCTAAAAACTGACTGTGCATTAGTTGTAATCAAAAGTTTACAAGGAAAAAACACCATGGCTAGGACATCAAGAAGTTTAGGGCAGATCGAAGTTCAATCAAAAACCAATTTGTAAACCTGGATTTTTTATTGGTTTTATAACTTTGTGATATCAAGGTAATTTTGTTGTTTTGGAATGTACAATAACAGTAGGCTACTTACATAGAGTAAGTAAAGCCCAGGTGCTAAATTCTGTTTCGGAATTAGAACTTCTTATCATTTTACATAGGCAGCCAGGTATTAATGTATAGTATAGGGCGCCAAAGAATAAGTTTCGTCTTCTCAAATGAAGTTTCCATTCACAATTTCAGCTCAATCGGACTTCTGGAAGTCGTATCTCAGAGCGGTCACAATTTCACTTTTTGACCACTAAATGAAGCATAGGTAGTGTAGTTCATTAAATGTACGATACTAATGAGAATTACAGATTTTTGATCGGGTTACAAAAGATCCGCAAAAAAATCTATTTATTTTGGAAAAATGATTATTCTGCTAGCAAAAGGGTTTTTTTAAAAGCGTCCAATACACCGTTTCAGACAACAACAAAAAAAACGTATTTTATCACGAGGCATTGAGTTGTTTGGACATGTGATTCCCCAACCTTTCTAGGAAAAACGTATTCTTAAATAGCATCGAAATGATTTGACGTGTGATTCCCCGTGTGATTTCATTTCATGTAAGTTAAAAATATATGGGAACTGTGGATAAAATACCCAGTCGGGGCGAAACACGCCACTGCAATAGTTTACGGTTCACACACTTTTTCAAAGCTAATAGCGCTTATGTCTACATTGTTTACATCCCATGAGCATTTCATGTTACATAAATTCTTCGAGAATTGAAAAATACCTTTTAAAGCCTGTTTCTCAAATTTTATACAACTCGTTCCGTTAGACATTACGCCACCAAATAATAATACTACGTACCTGTGAACTGCTTGGGCATCCTTGTCGACACCACACATTCAACGCGTGCGGAGTCTGCCTCTAAGTCGTCGGCTTCTATTCGGGTCTATATTGAATTTTATTTTTACCGGTCGCTTATCCGCCATACGTGCTACGTGACTAGCCACTGTAACCTGCCGTGTTTCGTTAGTTTGACAATATCAGCTTGTTTGTATACTTCGTACAGTACGTGATTGAAGCGCCTGCACCATACTCCAGTTTTTTTTCGTTTACCACCGAGTATTGATGGCAAAATTCTACTCCCGAAGACCCCAAGCGCCCTTTGATCGGCTTCCTTTCACGTCCAATGTAATAAGCCCGCAATCCGTCACTTCACATCGCGGTTCACGTTGTGTTTTTGAAACTTGTTGAAAATCTGTTTCAAGGTGAATAACTGGTCTGTTGTAGGTCGTCCCGCTCGGAATTCTGCCTTGGTATTTACCAATTTTCCTTCGACGACTCTTTTAGTTTCCTCATCATTGAACACTTACAGACTTATCTGTATGACTTATCTGTAATCAGATTCCGTTCCCTGCCATTACACATGACAGAAACTGGCACGGTCAGGTCCCTAATTCCGTTATGCGGTCTATAGACGCTTCTTGTCTCGTGCCTGGTGAAGCAGCTCGCGATAGTTGATGGTTCTTGTGGTAGTGAAGCCCTTTTTCGGCAGCTCTAGCTTCTTGGAATCTCTCCCACATCTGATTTGTTACACGATTAGCTGCTCCTAATGTGTTAGCGTAGGCCTGTTTTTTTCGTCAGTCACTTCTAGACACTCAGCATCAAACCACCCACTGTGCGTGGTTATCACTACCATGCCTATCATCTCTCGCGCTGTTTCACTGCCTGTCAGGTCCACTGCAACTGGTTTATCGATTCGTACATCAACTTTGGGCGGAAACTTTGCAACAACTCTTTCCGTTGATAACCTCTGGATGTTCGGACGTATCAACCTCTTCGATCTTGATTTGAATATGTTAGACAGCCGGACGCGAAACTTGTCTTCCCCGAAATAGTGATCTAAATCGACGTTTAGCCCTCGAAAAAAACCAAACCTCGGTGACATCTGAAAAGACCGACCGTCGATCAGCATGTGGTTGATCTGGGAGCAGATCTCTTCATTGAGGTGTCTACAGGTGTGCTTCCGAATGTTCCGACGTGCAAAATAGGTCCTATAGACTGTTCCGAAAATTATAAATACATCTTCTTTCTGGAATAAAACAAAAAAAAAAGGATTTTCGGGTCATTTTATTCTGAAATATAGATAATAAGTGTTTTCTTTCCAGTTTCAATTCAAGTTGAGATTATTTTTCGTGAGATACGCGAGTTCTCTAACTTTTCACTTAACACTACTCATAAGCTTTTGCACAGTGTGTTCTCCGACCATTTTTACCACTTTAAGCCAATCTTTTTTAAATTTTTCAACATTGTCCGCTGGTTTGACATATTCCTCAGCTTTGCCTTGGTCAAAGCCCAAAAAGTTTCAACAGGGCGAATTTCAGGGCAGTTTGGAGGATTCATCTCCTTTGGAACACATGTGACATTATTTGTTTTATACCACCCTAGTGCATCCTTAGAGTAATGGCAGGAAGCAAGATCGGGCCAAAAGATTGGAGGATTGTTATGCTGCTTAACCATGGGTAACAACCTTTTCTGCGAACACTCTTTCACGTAAATTTTACCATTCATTGTGTCATTCGTAATAAATGGACGACATATTTTCCCACATTCACAAATGGCCTGCCAAACCATTACTTTCTTGCCGAATTTTTCAGTGTTAATGGCTTTCACTGGTACAGGGACATCCTTTCTCTTCGGTGATGTATAAAATTGCGGTCCTGGCAGAGTCTTATAATCCAGTTTTATGTAGGTTTCGTCATCCATGATAACACACCCCATTTTTTTGGTCAGAAGTTTGTCATAAAGCTTCCGAGCTCTTGGTTTCACAGATTCAGCTTGTTTTGGATTTCGTTTTGGCTGCTTCTGCTTCCGACGGGTCTGCAGACCCATTCTTCCCTTGGCACGCATAACGTTACTCGCCGAGGTTCCGAGCTTTCTCGCCACATCTCGTACTGATACTGAAGGATGCCGCTTGTAGTATTCCTTAACCTTTTTGTCCATTGTGGGATCAACAGGCCCGGGTTTTCTACCACGTCTTGGGGCATCAGTAAATGTGCACTCTTCACAATACTTCCGCAATGTGGTTTGAACTGCTCCGACACTTATACCTTCTTCTCTGGCTAATTTTCTTATAGAAAGACCACTCACGGTGCCTCATTTGTGCACAATTCGCTTTTTTGCTCGGGAGAAAGGCCACGCATTTTCAAAATTTCGCACTAAATGATAGAAAAAATGACAGCATCTGTTTCTTTTGGATGTAAACAACAGGACGCAGCCAACGTTTGGTTGAATACTGCACGTTATTTGAAATGACGGTTGATCGTAAGTGTATTTATAATTATCGGAACGGTCTATACGGACAGCCCTACTCCTGGCTGCAGCGAAGCATCACTAGCCTCAAGTCGTTGCACTACTGGTATGCATTGCCCAGTCGTTTACCAATCTTCTAAGATGCCTAAGATACCGAACAATTTCAAGATTTAAAGAAACCGCGCTATTCTGGATCATGTTGGTGCTGTGTTGGTACATAAAGTGACCTCTTTTGATTTAACGATCTCGATGTATTTTATTGATTTTTATGATTCAGTTCCCCTGTTGAATCAAGCGTTGTCATCGATAACACTGGCATACAAAAGCTAAACTTTTTTTTGAAGTTCAGACGTTGGTTGGGAGACTGTGGCCTAGTGATTTTTGTGACTTTGCAGTATTCTAATCTTAGACCTAGTTTAAAAAAAACTGTGATCGTTGCAGTCCTGTGATTTTATCTTCACCCTTCCACAATTTGTATTTATTTAATTTCCGTCACCAATCAGTGTATGCGTATTTCCAGCTACTTGAACATGTATTGGGTAAGTAGATGAGAAAGCACAAGGCCGAGTACAAACGACCATGGAATGACTTGACCACGGTTGTTAGACGAAAGAAGCGTAATGAAGAAAATTGTGAACAAGTGGAGCTCGAGCAGCTGTCCCGTGTCAGCGATATGTGGAAGTTCTATGAAACGGTTAACCAGTACCACAGAGGCTATGTACCGCAAACCGACATGCGCAACGACGCGTATGAGACCCTTTTCATGGATGCCAACGGGATGGCCGACAGGTGGAAGGAGCACTTAGATGGACACCTAAGTGTCGATACAGCTAGCAGAAGTGGAACAGGAACTGACTTAGAATCGCAGGCAGCAGCTGATGGAGTACCAGCTCCTCATGTTCGTTGAGTTCGTTGTGAAATTGAGAAGTTGAAGAACAACAAATCCGCCAGCAAAAACCAACATGCTCTTCAAATATAATAAAGAGGCGTTGGCTAGTGAACAAAATTTGGAAGAAGGAAAGGCTACCCGACGAGGGGATGCAGGAAGTCGTCTGCCCCAGCTACAATAAGGGCGGCATGTTGGAGTACCGCAACTACCACGGCATCTCACGGCAACTCACAGATCCTGGTAATCATCTATCACATTGTAAATGTAAAATTAATCAGGAGGTTCAGGGGTAAGTGTTAAGCGGGTTTTAGGGGAGCCCGTATAACCACGGACCAGATCTTTTCAATACGAGATATCTTAGTAAATATAACGTATCCACAACGAACAGGATTTTCACAAGATCGGTTCAGCTTCTTGGTTTTGCTGATGACTTTGACATCATAACACGTAACTTTCGACGGCGGAGGAAACCTACGGCTAACTGAAAGCAGAAGCTATAATAATCGGACTACGTATATAAGCGTTTAAAACTAAACAAATGCGGGCGAGAAGCTCCAAGAAGAAAAACATCAGCCTGTCAACTCAATTCCTCATAGACGGTGATGAGCTTGAGGTGATCGACGAGTTCTATATTTGGAGTCACTGGTGACCACCGACAATAACATAATAAAGAAATCCAGAGACGCCTGTGGGTTGGAAATTGTTCACACTTTGCACTTCGGAAGACACTTCGATTGATGGGTAGTCCTCTACGGAATCGAGACAACAACGCTTCTCGCGGAGGACTTGAATGCCCTTGGAGTTTTCGAACGAAAGGTGCTGCGAACTATCTACGATGGAGTACAGACAGATGATGGAGAAGGCAAAGGTGCATGAACCATAAGCTGCACGCGCTGCTTGGAGAGAACCAGCTCTGCAAAGGGACCTGGTGAATGTCAATAGGCTGTGGTGGGTCGGTTACGTCGTGAGGATGTCGGGCGATAGCTCTGTGTTAATCGCTAAAGGAGCGCAGAGTGCACGATGCACATAGGAGTAAATCTACTTCAAACCTGATTAAAAGTGGAAAAACTCAAAGTAGGTTAACTTTGTTTTGGGGTGTTTCATTTTGGAATGTGATGTTTGCTTGATCATTTATTGTGTTTACGACCGTGGCGTGAAGATTGAAACGACCGTATTCCAATAGTTATTTGTGAACGATATTGACGAAATGCAGCCCAGAACCGAGCAGCATGGCGACAACTTCTTGACATACGGCTCTTGTCTGATTGTTAAGGTAAGTTTGAACATGTATTGCATTTTAGTCAAACCAACTCGCATTTATACTATTTTGTTTCTATGAATGGCTATGAATGAAAGTAAATAAAATTATGATGAAATTTGAAAACTATTACCATAGGCAGGGCCGGATTTAGGTGCTGGGGTGCCCGGGGCAGATATTTTAGTGGGGCCCTATTTTTTTAAAATATTAAAATATTTAGAGGTAACGTTACGCTGGAAGGTGACGAAAAAAAAAGGTCTTCACTCTGGTTTCACGTCTGCCCCAAGACTAAGGGGGGGGGGGGGGCTCGAATCGATAGGCCCGGGGCATTCGCTTCCCCTTAAATCCGGGCCTAACCGTAGAAGACTTAGATGAAACATAAAACTTGCTTTTATAAACAAACAGGATAAAGCTGGCTATCACAAATACTCAGGCACTTTTTTTGCAACTAAAAAAGGCAGAATTCTTTAAAAAAATCGAAAAAGGAAAGTTGCCAATTTGTCTATTTTGAGGTTATCATTCGTCCTTGATATTTGAAAAGCCAATGCCTTGTTGGCAACAATTGCAGACAACAAAGTGTTGTCTTGTATTGCCTTCGAACAATGCTATAGAAGGTGTAAGCGAACGACTTAATGCATCTTAGTCATTTATGTGTCGGTGGATGGATAAAATGTGTGATAATTGTTTGATATAATGTTTAACATTGTTGCTTTACTGCTTAATTATGAAAATAGATGAAAAGTTCCAAGGTCAAGCTTTCCCATACATTTTCCTCCCTATTGCTTTGCTTCCCGAGCACGGATAAAAATAACATGGACGGAATAATTTGCACTGCCTACATATTCTGACTCAACAAAGTGTTTCGTTTCGTTTCTCTTTCTCGAGATTACGTGGCCACACCTTCAACGCAAAAATCTACGCTCAACTCGATATAAAAGACTGCGCGTAGGAAATTCAGCTTCATTCTTGTTCGTCACACGGTAGCGAGTGGAGTATGGCTGTAAGAGGTACGTGGCATTAGGAAACGAGAGCTGCCTTCGAGTCAACTTTCAGGCACTGCAGAACACCACTTACCTTTATGTTGCCTTAGACAGCAACAGGTATCATCGTATACTGCAGGATATTTTAGAGGCACAACTACCGGAGGGCAGAGCGAAGAGCAAATTTGTTATGTGCGGCCAAGCAAAATATTCGATACTACCGGTGGTGCGATCATCAGCGTTCTGTAGCACGCATTTCCATTTGAAAATTATGGAATCAGTTAATGAATCAGATCAAATAATGAATAGTTAATTGCAACAAGATATAACCCTCATTTCAAAAAATTTCACTGCTGAATTGGGTGATTTTCCGGTTCAATTGTTCCTTTGTACCCAGTTAAACACCTTTATCGGTCTAATATCGATAATGCATAAAACCAGGCCAAATCTTGCCTTAGAAAAGCACACATTTTCTTCAGGTGCTCATGATAATAATTCAGTAGTATTGAAGGTGTTTTGTTTCGTTTCTCAAGGCCCAAACACAATAGATACGTTTGCGTTGCGTTGACGTCAATTTGACAGAAAATGTATGGACTAACTGTCAAATTGCCGCAAACGCAGCTGCAACGTACCCATTGTGTTTAGGCCTTCATTCTCGAATCTGCGTCGCTCCGCCTTCATTGCAAAAATCTACGCTCAACTCGATACAGAAGACTGCGTGTAGAAAATTCAACTGCATTCTTGTTCTTTACACGATAGCAAGTGGAGCCTTGTACCCGTGTGAGATACACGGTGTATAACAGGCACAGTGAAATATGTTAAACAAGAGTTAAAATCAATATTTATATTGTCCTACGTCACCATTTCATACAACCCCTAGGGCCGTATACCTTGTAGTATTTTAATTAAAATTCAAATCATGCTTCTTTATCAAGTTGAATTCGTACAAAATAAAGGAAATATATTGTCTCAAGCTTCCTATTTTAGCAAATGCGAATTACTGGACCTTTCTCTTGACTCCTTCCATCAAGTGTTGTATAGCCTTCTTGGGCACCTTATTCGCCGCAGAATGCCAGTTGGCCTTGAATTGCGTCTCGTTGACAACTGTCTTTCGTGTCTTCCTGAGGTTCCGCTTGACAATAGCCCAAACAGAACTGAACAACTGTGTTGCTCGAGGAAAGGCAACAGACGTTCGTTAGGCACTCCAACACCTAAATTTCCGTTTCACGATGAAAATGTTGCTTTTCAAACCATACTATTAGTTGGACTGCCACACGAGACATTTCTTCGCAAACTTTGCCTTTAGAATTTTTTTCCCCCGATCCTGTCTACCTGGCAGTCGAAGAATGTTCTTTAAAGACTTCTATTACATTGGTGACGATTGATTTGGTCACATTCAACGATTTTGCCAACTTGGCGTGCGAGTAGTTCGGATTTTTGCGATACGCGAATTAAATTTTGATGCGGGCTACTCTTGTTTCGACGCCATTTTAACGAATGTAGAGCAAATGTCAAAATCAAACATAAGAAATGATACTATATACACACACATCTTTAAAATAAGGGGTGTTCAGGTTTTTTTTGATACACGATAAAAATAATACGGTAAATTGAAGTTAACCATTTTGTTACCGTAACACCCTTTAGTTTTATCGTGCAATGTTACCGTGGAACAGCGTCAATTTTTTGTAGCAATTAAAACATTGTCTTTTGCTTGAATACTTAAAATTAAAAATGTTTCATATTTTTATAAGCCATGTTTTGCTGATTAAGATCTAAAGTAGGATTCGGCTTTACATACTTAAATTTAATTGCCGAGAGCTAAACAGCGAAATTAAGCGAAATATTGACAATTGAAATTTCAATACTTGCTGGTAGATCGATATATTTGCTAAATGTTCGTCGAAATGTGTTGCTGACTTTTGCAACAAGAAACACCGAGATCGATCAGCTGTTGGAAAGTTTACCGTGATAAATTAAGTGTGTGGTATCCTATTTGCATTGCGTTCTCCTTTTAGATATCAATTTCATTCCAACAGCAAAATTTCAAATTGATTGAGAAAGTGGATTGCCACAAACTTTTAAGCCTAGGCTCATAAAAGCGAACATTAGTTGGCCTAGTCGATCTTTACGCTTTTTATTCATTTTCACTGCTAATAATGTTAAGTAACATGTCACAAAATTGTTTTAGATTGTAGCCATCCGAAAACATACAGAGAATCGCAATCCATTGAGTGGTGAAACGATTAATACCAGTTGAAATCTGATGTAACATCTAAGTCGGTTTCATTTTTACCTTCGCAGAATGTACTTTGATATAGAAAGCAGACGAATTCCTTCTTCATGAACTGGAATTATTGTTCAAAAGGTTTCAAATATATGTTAAGAAGGGTTTCTATTTCCGCTAAGAATCTCTAACAGGTGAACAAAAATGATTTTACATAAAGTTCTCAAGTTGAAATATAGGAACAGTGTAGGAAGAAACAAAGTGAGACCTTAAGTCCACGCTGATTAGTGTGGTGTATTGTTACATCTCACCTCGGTTGGTGGTGAACAAATTACGTTTCGCTGCTTCCTTGTTGCAGAAGTGGTCTGTAGGTTGCTGGCCGGTATGGAAACTCGACTTCGACTAAGGAAACACTCTTAAATTATCCAGTTGATATTTATGTAGTTGGGAATTGATGTAGCAGGCGTATTTACAATATCCAAATGCTACTTTAAATATCAAAAATACCAGTTTTTCTCCTATTTATTAAATCACATTCGGTATTTGAAACCAGTTTTCAGTTCCACAAAATGTTCAGTCATTTCATGGCCCATGTGAAACGTTATTATACTGCAATGTTGTACATGGTGCACCTGTATTACGAGGGGTATTGCTTTTTTTAAGTACATACATACTGTTATATAATATTTTCAAAAATCTATTTTTTTCATGTTGCTTGTTGTAAACGTACTTGTCGAATCAATTGTTTGTAATAGATTAGGTCTAATAGTAGGAGGTTGTATCAAGACACGACCGCATAAATGACGTAGAACTACGTAAAATATACACAAATGCATTGAGTGTGTCATTACCCTAGTAATACAACTGGTTTTATCAAAGTTTTATAGTGCTTTTTTGGCTGTATTGAGCGTTATAAAACTTTGTTAAAACCAATATTTTTACTTGGGTAATGAATTATAATGTCTACTTATGAAGGTTTGTGAACTTCTTGAACCGGATTCAGCAGTTACCAGAACGTGCCGAGTTAAAAACCATACACAGCACACACGCACAAATCATACCATATCATAGACACACACATCATACCATATCATACAGACACACACACACACATCATACCACACCATATCATATAGACACACACACACACACACACACACACACACACATCATACCATATCATCATACCATATCATCATACCATATCATCAAACCATACACACATCATACCATATCATACACACATCATACCATATCATACACACAGCATACCATATCATACACACAGCATACCATATCATACACACAGCAAGCAAGCGACCAATCAGAGCCAGCAAGCGACCAATCAGAGGACGTCATTTTTATTTCAACAAGGCTTGCCAATTTTCAATAGTGCAATAGTTCGTAGATTCAAACAACATTGCTGCGAGAATGGAGAAAATCGGTTGAAAACCAACCGACCTATAAGCATTTGAAAAGGAACAAATTTCGTCCCAGTTTTTCAGTTTGCATCCCTGTGTGGTAGGCTAGAGTAAAACGTAGTTCTACGTCAAAAAAACGAATTGTATCGAACAATTAAAACTGGTTTTGACCTCACGTTGTATAATTGTTTCCAACAGGATACAAAACCTTTATTTAGAACAAAAAAATGTAAGTAACGTAAGTTTACTACCATAAAGTGCAGTTTGCGCTTATCACAAAACAGAACTGCAGATATATGTCAGCTATCTTAGAAATACCCGTAGCGGCGCCTTTGCCATTATGCAACCAATGTCAGTTACTATCACCAGAAAACCGATAATAGATCAACATAGAAACTCTGAATAAGAACCGAAAGTAATGCATTTGGAAAATTTCCGCGACGGTCAGTAGCCAGTACCCTAGTTAGGTCTTGACATAGACAGGTGATTGATTATGTCTTTTAAATTAATCTTACTTAAGGTATCTGTTGGGGATTGTTGATGTGAAATGCATTATGATCGATTATTTAACTTCTGCAACTTCAAACAGGGTATACTGAACAAAGACAACGAAAGAAACTTTCCACATCAAATTTAAACCAAATTGTGATTTGTGGAATTTTAGAAATAATTTTTACAATTTATCAAGAATTTTATTCTGTAGTATTGATCATACTTATTGCAATCAAAACCCGTGTAACAACTGTGACATGCACATGGATGCAAGAATGACGAAGAGCGTACAAAGCGGCAATTTCAATTAATTTTCAATTTTATTCAAAAAACAGAACATATGTTGGTCAAGAAGGTCGTAGCATTAAGCCGTAAAGCGACACTTTACGATTGCTTTTCGTTTTACTGCTGAAGAACAAGTGCGAAGTCAAAACTGATATCAATTTTTGCATCTTCTAACTTATTCGTTGTTATGACGCCTAAATGTACACCTTTTTCTCTCACGCCATCTATTGGAATCTATCGCAGGCGCCATACCTTTGGTTTGCAAGTTCTACTGCCAATGTTGACACTGAACACGACGACAATAATTATTCTGTCGTACTTACCTCGTGATAAGGTCGTATGTCCGAACGTAAACAAAACGAGTGAGAGATGATCTGTGCTTGTGAAGTACATACAAAGGATATAACTTTCACTCGTTTTGTTCACGTTTAGACATACGACTTTATCACATAGTACTCCAGAATTCATAAATCACTGAGTTTATGAGAACTTTACACGAAAAAACGCGTCACAAATTTTCAACTAATCATCGTTTCTTAATCATAATACCAGCGTGAAGAAAAGCTCGATTCAATAGTAATATATTTGTAGTTCACAAAAATTCTCAGTTTGTTGATTAGGTGGTATGTTAGCTACTTAGCAACTCAAATCACTCAGCAAATAGATAACGGATACTTCGTCTTTGTCAAAAGTATAACAATTTTCCTTATTTTGTTTTTTTTTTATATTTGTTTTACACAATAATTAAAAAAGTTTAAAAACATTGTAGAACATTTCTACAAGTGATTTTTGTTCCTTTTTCCAATTGAAGCTAATACCAAATTGATAAATCAGTTGTTCAGGTAGATGTTATAGAAAAGATAATGGTAATCGACAATACGCTTTTTGAAACGAAACTTGTCAGTTATAACTGCACATTGGACCTTATTCAGTATTTCGATTTTCGCAGTGATTGCTATGCGTACCTCGCTAGGAGAAAGGCAAGCAGATAAACTGTATATTCACTGTGAAATAAGACAGTTTAATGCAATCGCTCATTCCTTGATAAGCAGAAAAACAACGCTTTTCCTGTGCCCTTCGTAGATAACCTATATAATGTGTGTGAGTCAAACCTTGTGAAAACGGGAAATACCTTGAACCAGCAGAATACCACTAAAAGTCATAAGATAGGAACAACCAAAACATAGCTAACATTTCCGATAACCAACCAAGAAAAAGTACATTTATATCGGCTTTTACGAGTATGCACTACCAGTTCATATCGTTCTCTTTTCCAGGACAGTTTAAAATGGCGCCATTTAAAAGGTACACTTACGTAACTATTTTCATTACAACCTTAGTAACAAGCGTAATTGGTCAGAACTTTGACCCCACGGTATGCATGACCCTGGAGGATGGGACGCTTGTCCCCAGTCCGTTTGATTGTACCAAATTCTTTGTCTGCGAAAGTGGAATGCTTAGCGAAGAAGCCTCTTGCCCACCAAATTTGTGGTTTAATCCAGAAACAAGTGATTGTGATTTTCCGGAAAATGTTGATTGCGGTGATGCTCCGATACCAGAGACGGAAGAGACAGAAGCGCCGGAAGAGACGGAAGCACCAGAAGAGACAGAAGATGAAACAACTGTTACGGTGAGTTCGACGGAATCAACCAGTTCTTCAGCGCCATCCGAAGACTGTCCAGAGGAGGATCCAGAAAGTCCGGTTTTCCTACCTGTGGTCAACGAATGCAACGCTTATGTGTTATGCTTCCATGGGAAGAAAATCATGATGAAATGTGCAGAAAATCTGTACTGGAACAGTAAAATTAATAGCTGTGACGTATTGTCCAATGTTCAATGTTATGTAAGTAAAATGTTACCTAATTGAATTGTTAAATTCAAAAACAAATTTAAACCTATTTTAGGAAGAAGATCCCTACGGCTGCCCTCGGGAAGGAATCGAAATCCTTCCTCATTCCTCCGATTGCAGCAAGTATGTATACTGCCATGACGGGGTTTCACGTGTGCAGAGCTGTGCCTTTTTCCATGTGTTTGACAAGGAACAAAAACTGTGCATCATTGGTAACACCTGTTCCTAGATGGTTGTGATTTTCTCCAATGAACTTATCGTGTACCGACTATTGCTTTTTTCCCGTGCTACCAAACAAAGATTATTTGTTTATTTCGAAAAAGTGTTTTTCAATTAAGCAGAACAGTATTACATCAACTTAGTTTATTGCAAGGGTTCACATTTAATCTAAGCAATTAGTTAACTTACTAATAAAACCACGAAACTCAACATTTTTCGCAATTATATTGAAACGAATCAAATAAGATTTATATATATAAATCAAATGCTATAAGTAAGTATAGTAAGTAGAGAAAACCGCCTTTCCGAGCGTATTTGTAAAAATATTATTATTTATAGTCTAGAATAGTTAGGTAAAGCGGGCAATGTAGGTATGTAGTTGTACGAGGTTGCGAAAAATGAACGAGAACAGAAGGTGTGAGTTATACGCGAAACAAATTTTTCTTATCCAGACGAGACTTGAACTCTCAATCGTAGACGGTTATAACGGGTGAGTCATAAGTTGCTAAACTAAACGAAAACATGTTTGGTAAATAGGGTTTTCCTTCAAATTCAATTGTTTATTGCATTTTCAGAAGTCCATACAATGTGTGTTTGAGTTTGAATAGTTAAGCTGTGATGGCTTCCCGACCATTTTCGTACACCAACTGGGACAGTTGTGTTTATTACGGGAGTCACTTCACGGTTAACTTTATTTCACTCTCACGCTCACTCCACTTTTTCAGACCTATTCCCGATTCCACCTCGAGTAAGGTGACAAAAATTAAAGTGAAATGGGACACCCGAAACAATGTTCAATGCTAAGAGATGGCGCTGTAGTGGTAGTTGTAGTAAATTCAAAATTTCCCTGAGCATTTTGCTTAATGACCGGAAAAACTGCCATTAGTTACTCTGTTTTTATATTATTCTAACTTTCTAGTACTTACTTTTACTATATGCGATCTATTCTTATCCAAAAACTTGATTTTCCTATACAACTCCGTTGACTCAATGTAGTTGTGAAGGGAAATCAAGTTTTTTGGATAAAAATAGATTGCATATAGTAAAAGTAAGTACTAGAAAGTTAGAATGATATAAAAACAGGGTAACTTATAGCAGTTTTTCCAGTCATTAAGCAAAATGCTCGTGAAAATTTCGATTTTACTACCATTACCACTACAGCGCCATCTCTTAGCATTGAACATTTCTTCGGGTGGGTGTCTCATTGACAGTGAAGTGAAATTGAGAAGGTTTCCCAGCTCAAAAATTTCTAAGTCCCAGAAAGTAGAATTTTTTAAATAACACCAGATCTTGACGTTTTCTGCATTTCTAAAACATATGGCATCAAAAAACTTTTATTTGTCGGTATCGAAAAATTTCATAAACTAGCATGCATTTTTTTCAACGGTAAAAATTGAAACTTTGACCGCTTTGAGACAAGGACCATTAGATCACAAATCAATCAATTTTCCTGATTTATCCCTTCTTCGTAGAATCATTTCACCGTTCAAAATGGTCGCGAAACGTCTTTCATTTTGTTTTGACTTCAGTGATATGACACTCTTAATAACCCAGATTTCACGGCAGATGTCACTTTGCGACGTTTTTCTCCCTTAAGTGAGTCCGATAATAGGGCTTCATTCACTTCACTCTGATTTCACAGTGAAGTGAAGTATTTATTACGAGATACCTTTACCACAGAACGGAAGGTTAACTTCAGGTATATGATCAAACAGAAAGTGCACACAAAGAGGACTGAAAAATCACGAATGAATTTTCTTTGCCCTCAGCAATTTATATTTGTCGTGTACGTTTATGCCACTGCGACAGTGGTATAAAGTGGCATAATTTATTCGTTGTTTTGAATTGACGGTTATTTCAACAGTTTAACCTGTTTAATACGAACTTTTACGTGCAATGCAAAAACGTTGTGCGAAAACGGCAAAGTTTCACATTTGTGCAATTTTTTATATTCGAAAATCTATAATGTGGCATAGTGGAAGTAAGTAAAAGTATCAACACAAGCTATCTGATGTCCCGTACATGTTGGTTTGGAACACGAACCACAATCAATGCTATTTAAAACCGGGTGTTCGAAACTGTTAATGATGCAATTATTGCGAAGGTCTTCCGCTCACGATTGTATCCTGTGTTAGCGACAGTTATTTATAAAAATTAGTTTGTAACTTTATCGTTGTCATAAATCAAATATGAAGTGTTTTTTTTTTGTTTTTGTTTAAAGGAAGTGCTACTTCGTGTTGTAAGAAGATGTTGTACAGATAAATTTTGTTCGGCAAATATCTTGATATTTTATAAATTTTTTTTTGTTTACACAACATTTATTTGAAACGGGAAAAAAACAAATTAATGTTTTACGGAGCCAATTAAGTCTAATGCCTTATGGGCTTAAATATCTTATAAGCTAAAGGCAAATTTTTTATGCTCGCTGCCGACTACGAGCTGAAATTATATAATATTGAATCAATACCTTAGTCGACCATGAAATTTCTAAACAGGTTTCATCCTGTTATTTCATTATATCACATGCTTATCGATCACCCGAGATCCAAACTCTGAAGGTATATCGGTTTTGGACTCATTGATGCTAGATGCATCCGATGGAATAAAAATAAGGAGGATGAGATTAGATAAACTTGGATAAGCTTCTGGAGCAACGGATAATGTGGTTGTAGCATATTAATTTTGCGAACGATATTTCGATATTAACTATTCACGGATTTCTGGTGTTTATATATCAGCTAAAAGAGTGTAATTTTCTGAACAAACGTGATTTTATATCATTATCCTTCAATTTTTTAATGAAGAATTAAAACCGCTTAAATGACAGTTGGTACATGGGCGAACTGTTATTGTAGCGATTTCGAACTGTTTTAAATCGGAATTTTAAAACCGAAGGATAACGATAGAAAATTAATAAAAATTATGATTTTATTTGATAGAATAATTTTAAAAATCATGATTTTATTTGAATGTGTGAATGAACCGGTTCTTAGAAAAGAGCGAAAGAATGAACGGCTCACGAAAAAGAGCCACCACGGTTTTTTGAGCGCACCAGAACTGATGGATTCGCGCGAACCCGAAGTTTACCGAGAAAATACGAACTGTCAACGCTCGTGAATTATTGTGAACCATGAGCGGTTCATATGAGTCTGTTCGGAACGGTGAGTGAGCGGTTCAGAGCCGCTTTTGCAAAAGAGCCGTTTCGCACACCCCTATGTGAAGTCTTGCTCTTCGGCCTAAATAACACAGTTATACATACATTTTACCAAAGCCAGTCGACATGTTGAGCAGGAGTGCGAATGAAATAGCTTGTCCCCGGGTCGTTTCACACCTCCTGATTTACTGGTCTTATTTCAAAAAATGCACACGAAAAAGCAGGTCTTCTTCACACAGAGTTCTATTTCACAAAATCAATATGCGTCGAAGCGAAACTAATTTAGAACACTTTTATATTAAATTGAAATAAGTCTTAGAATAATCTTTCACATTATGAGGATGTAACCAATATCTTCTTTTCAATGGTAGTACAAAGGATTTAGCGAATAGCATATGCAATCTCTCTGGTGCAGCGATACTATGTAAATCGCAGATTCTAAAGCACAGCAAAGCCTTGCTACTACATTCTAAATCGGAACTCGACATTTTGTTATACACCGACTTCGCATCCAACTGTTTGAGTGTACAGGACAATTGCGGGGCTAGCACTACGATCCTACTGACAGTGTCAGTCTGACACTAACAGTCTCTTCTGAGCCGAAACTCGAACCTACGACAATTGGCTTGGTAGGCTAGCATCGTACCTCGAGACCATCTGGGACGGTTCGAGATCGCAGATTCAATGAGCATTCGAATCCTAATCACTTTTCGTGACAGACGCAATTTAAATATTGCTTTCATCCCCGTACCTTTCAGTAGTAAAAATTTGCAAATTTCCAGATCGATTATATTATTCGTACTCATACGTCGAAAGTGTACTATAAAACGTCTTTCAAATGCTTGTGATAACCATTATTGCTGGGAAACTTGAGAGAATTTAAAAGTAATAATATAGAATAAACACATAACCGCATTAAAAAGTGCACCTGTAGTGTTTTCGCTTGGCAGATTTATACCAGTGTCTATTTATTTTCCGTGTAAAATGCGTTCTTTCCACCACAAGGGAGCGCTGCAAAATTCACTTAGCACTCTGCAGTTTTCAAATCACAGATGACCTTCCGTTCTGTGCCTTTACGTTAATTTCGGAATGCTGCCATCGATTTGTATTGTTATGGGGAAGGCTCGAAACATACAAACATAAAAATACATTTAAGTACAATTTGTAGCTAACGTATAGGTTTCCATGCATACTTTTTTATTATTTATCATTTATTATAGCGAAACCGAACCCGAGTAGCAAGCTGATTTTAAACCCATTCATTTGGGGTAGGGGAACAGCTCCATTATTCATCTCAGCCCATAAATTCATCTCATACAACATGAAAACACAATTGGAAACAGAAAAAAACGCATATTTTCTAACTAAATCGATCTGCTAATCCATGGAATGGATTCTTCTTAGTTCAATCAATTCAAGTATTTATTTCAATCACCTACCTCAGAAAACAAAATCCGCGTATTGTTATCTTCGGCTACAACGGGACTCGTTCAGCAGCCAACCAAAGTTTTTCTCATCACTAGCGGACCATTGTTTACTTAATCACTAAACAAAATCACTCACTACACTAAGAATACTTAACCCTCTAGTGCCCAAGTTAATTTCTAAACGGGCTTCGGTAAAATCACTATGAATCATTATAAACACTTTTTAAGTACATATTGAAGCTTCTCAAAACTTCGACTGAAGCCCGCCAAATGGCGGTATTGGGCACTAGGGGGTTAAATTTTTGAAACGTTCAGCTCAAATTTACAAAAACCAGCTTGAAATATCAGAAATATATGAGATGAATTTCTACAATTCCTAAATTTCAACTGTATGTATTTTCATCTGTTTTCATTGCGTTGAAGAAAATCAAAAGTTCCCAAATCGGTTTCTGTTGATACGAACAAATCATACTGAAAATGTTGAATTATTCCGACATAATTGACATAAATGAACAGCACTGCCGAGGTTACCTAGGTTACCATATTTGCACGTAAACAACTACGCGGATATCTAGGTAACCTACTACGACGGGCTGCGGCTACGTTTATTCATGATAAGGGAACATCCATAAATGACGTAGCTTTTTTAGGTTTTTTTGACTCCCCCCTCCCCCATCGTAGCATTTCGTCACAAAGTCAAATTTGCGGTTTTCTGTCTGTTACACATGATGAAAAATCTTAACTACTTCAATCACATAATTATAGCGCACCAAAAGGTGCTATTATATTTCACAACAGTAACAACACTGGCAAGTTTGTTCAATTATCACTATTTCGGATAACCATTTGCCGATGGTTCTAGTTCTCCCGTTTTCTCTAGTAGAATTGCCTGCCATTTCCAATAATTCTGCAGCTACCTTCTTTCTTCGTCACGATCAGCAACCAACGTCCGTGTGGTAACGGTACAGTTATATGGAATGAATTATACATAAATCACAAAGCGCGCATTCCTAGTCAACGAGGTATATTCAGTCGACCTTGTTTGGGAAAGAAGCATTGAGCGACCAATCAGAAGTCGAAATTTGCGTTTCGTCAAGGCTTGACAATTTTCAACAGTACAGGAGTTCGAACAATCAGATAACAACTTTTTTTGGTTTTTGAAATTGGATCTCTGTATTCAAATTGGTCTCCTGTATATGTTGCCGTAAGACGTAATTCTACGTCAAAAAAGGTTAACCTCAAAAATCACTTTTCCACTTATCAACTATCCTCGGCGCTACTTCCATGTTTTTATTTCACGGAATTCGTCCGAACATGGAACCAAATGTCTCTTCGGCAATGAATTGACGTTCAATCTAGGACCGTTTTCATTTATTTATTGTCTATTTACGGAATTCCATTTTTATATAGTAGATTAGATTTAATTAGTGATGAAACTAGTACCGTAAACTGTGGTGACCTTGATCAGATGGGTGACTTTGATCCCTCTACCCCTTTTTTTAATATTTAGGATAAAAAAGTGCTCCTAAAGCTTGGGAATTTGACACAATTTTCACTGATTGTGCTTAGATATGTGTACATTGATACTATTCATGCATTTCCTGATATTTAAAAAATGTGTTTCATTTTGAGCGATTTTTATTGCCTACAAACAATCGGTGCAAGCAGATACGAAACAACAAGGTGCGATAAGTAAAGTTTTCTAATTTTGTTCCGAGATTAGTTTTCAAAACAAAAAAATATTATTACAGCGATTTTCATGATTGTTCTGGCAAATTTTTCTTCACAGGTAATGTTGAGTCTTAATAATCTAAACAGTGTATTACATGCTTTCTTCTTAACAACAACCCAAGACGAAAAGTAACATGCAAATTTGGACAATTTCATTAGCCACATTCCACGTGGACTAGTTTTTGATCATTTTAGATCCCCTCCCCTACCCGTGGACAATCGTTCACACATATTCTAAAAATTTTGTATGAGCTTAAACTCTAAGGCAGCCGACCGAATTTCCAACTCGAAAAGACCTAAGACAAGACGTGACAGCTGGTCACCGTTACATTTAACCAATTTGAACCGGCTGCTGATTGGCTGAATTCGATAACGCAATCGTCACGTAGAAAATACAACGAGGTTACTTTTCACTGTAGAGCAGTGATGCTGGAGAGTCATAATTTAGCTATTATAATTGTTCATAAATAATGATGCAAAAGTATGCAAGGTACACGATATTACCGAGTAATGTTTATTACTATTTCGGTTGAAGTCCAAGAAACTTAGAAAGAAAAAATTTGGGTACCAAGAAACTTAGGAAGAAAAAATTTGATAATAGAAGTATGCTTTATTGAACATAAAATAATAAATAAGAATTGAGTATTATTCGCCTATATATTGCAATTATAATTTGTTTTATTTTCATTGACCTGCAGAAGTTGTTAAAAATAATCATTCTGGCATCAACGGTATGGAACGTTCAAAAAAATATCGACGGGGATGACGGCCGTTACGAAAAGAAAAATAAGAAGCCAGCTGTCGCGTCTTGTCTTAGGAAAAGACAGGTGACTGTACCGGTAATCGAACTCTTGCTCTTTCTGACGAAGTTATAAAACCCCTACTGTCAAAACATATGAGTACCGTAAACTGGGGTGACTTTGATCACTGTACCTCTTTCTTGAAAATGTGGTCAAATATATTAAATACCAATATAGTTCACTTACGTGAAATTATGAAGACAAATTGAAAATGACAGAAGCGTTAGTCACCTTTTCGACCGCTAGGTGCGCCACTTCTGATTTTGTTCTTCACGACATGCGAAATAGAGCAACTTTTGACAATAATATTACCCTAATGGGTACACTGAAAAAAATTCACATTTAATTGTGAAGTGGACTCGGCCGAATATTTTATAATAATAAAGTTCGCCTATGCATAAGGCAATCCATGGGTGGTGTTCCACGGTTTGTACGTTCGTCGACCTCCGAAAATATTTTGAGTTGTAAAATGGCGACTTCCGGTGACTGAGAAACTGCCGAAAATGACCAAATACCACCTAATATGGTTTTTTTTTAACTAGAATGACGCTCAGAGGCCAGAAATTGTCTCGAAATGCCAGTTTGAAATCCAAGATGGCGACTTCCGGTTTTTGAAAAATCAGACAAAATTTTGAATTGTAAGATGGCGACTTCCAGTGATTGGAAAAAAGAGGAAAATGACCAAATACCACCAATATGGATGTTTCTTTAACTAGAATGACGCTCAGAGGCCAGAAATTGTCTCTGAATACCATTTTGAAATCCAAGATGGCGACTGCCGGTTTCTGAGAAACAGCGAGATATGACCAAATACCAGCCAATATGGGTATTTCCGAAATCGTGATGATGCACTGAAACCACAAATCGACCTCAGACAACATTTTGAGTAGTAAAATGGCGACTTTTGGTGACTGGAAAACTGCCGAAAATGACCCAAAAACAACCAAATATGGGTGTTTCTTTAACCAGAATGATGCTCAGAGGCCAGAAATTGTCTCCGAATGCCATTTTGAAATCCAATATGGCGACTCCGGTTCCTAAACAACAGTGGCAAAAGACCAAATAACACTCATTATGGGTATTTCCGGGATTGTTATGATGCACTGAAGCTACAAATCGACCTCAGATAACATTATGAATTGTAAAATGACGTCTTCCGGTAAATGGGAAACTGCTGAAAATAACCAAATATCACCCAATATGGGAATTTCTTCAACCGGCTGATTTCCATCCAATATGAGATGTTTCGATACCAGAATGATACACAGGAGCTAGAATCGACCACAGACAACATTTTGAATTCTAAGATGGTGACTTCCGGTTTCTGTAGAACAGCCGAAAATGACTAAATAACACCTATTATTGGTGTTTCTTAAACCAGAATGACGCTCAGGGGCCAGAAATTGTCTCCAAAAAAATAGCCTAAAGGGACCAAATACCACCCAATATGAGTGTTTCTTTAACCAGAATGATGCATGGAGCTAAAAATTGACCTCAGACACCATTTTGAATTGTAAGATGGCAACTTCTGGGAAACAGCCGAATACTACTGCATATGAATATTTCCGTAATCGAAATAATGTATAGAAGCCAGCATTGACCCTGGACACCATCTTGAATTCGAAGATGACCACTTTCAGTTTCTGGAAAACAACGAAAATAACTGAATACCACCTAACATGAGTGTTTTCGGAATAGAGGTGATGTACTAAAGGCAAAAGTCGAGGATGTTGTCATTCCGATAAAACCAATAATTTCGAACGATATAAACAAATCGCAAGAAATCAATGAATTTAGAATGTTGAAAATTATTGAATTAAACACAAAAACAGGCGGGACGAAGTTTGCCGAGTCAGCTAGTAAATACATAAATATGCTGGTTGAAGCAAAGCTGCAAGTGATGAATACGAAGATTAGAACTCGAGAGCAAAAAATTCGGAGGGATAAAAATAAACAAAAAATACTTTCGAAACGAAGAAAACTAAACATTAAATAATAGTTTTTGCATAACAGTTGTTATCACTAATTATGTTTGTTTTGCTGAATATCTTTTATATATAATATAAAAAAGCTTTTAAACCAATTACAACATGATATGTATCCATACTTAAATTGTTAAATTGATAGAACATTCAAGTGTTATCTAAGCTAAAAGTTGCACAACAACCATATACGACTATTAACAACCATTGTGCGGTTTCTCCTTTTATCTTTTTCACGAGGTAATTGAAATATTCATTTAATTGTACACTTCGTGACCTGATTATTGAGCTTGAGCTTGACGGCAGCACATTTCGTAGTTGCTTCCCGTGATGGATCTGAGCTAGTGAAGTTACACAGGGAACCACGTATATAGCAACTTGGGATTTGTTCACCATTTACACGTCGTGGCCTGATTATTTGAATATTTCTTCTTCGTGCCTCGATAAGCTACATCTATGATATTATCAATATTTAACTCCCGGAATGGCGTTAGTTTTACATACAAACAATATACGCACGAAATCTGCAACATATTTTTTTCTGTGAAAGTATGAAATTGAGTCAACTAAATCTAAAATTGAGTAAATTCAGTTTCGTGTGTGAGAATGTCACACGCTCACAGAAATTCAACAACAATGCACAGTGATACAGTAAGGCAATATAGGCGGACACGAGTTTTTCGATGCGATTTTGTGGTTTTAGAGTAAAATTTTTTTCTAAGAACTTGTTTCTTATATTTAGTCTATCTTTTATGTGCAAATGAAAATTAGGGTGGTCCTGAAGTCGACTAAATGAAAAAACTAACTTTTTATTCGCATAAATAAATGTATACATTCATCGGCACAGTTGTAGATCAACTAATTTTAAGCAACTTTCGGAATTTCTTTACAATACTTATACAATATTTGTTCTGTCAGATGATACCAAAAAATATTATTTATGTTTGCCCTAAACGGAGACATCAATATATCAAAAGGGCCTATTTTTAAAATAGAAATAGTGAAAACTCTTCATCTGTATAATATACCGACAATGTTTTTCGTCAAAATTGGCGTATTTTTGATTAAAGTTACCGAAGAAAACTTTGTTTTTAAATTTGAATTGAAAAAATAGAGCGAAAAGACTGTTTTTGGAAACCAAATTTCATGTCTACAAAAAAGTTTTTTTACAAAGTTACCTAGAATTAGTTGGTCTACAAGTTTGCCGAAGAATGTTTTATTTCGTTGATTTTAGGACCACCCTAATTTTCATTCACACATGAATAGAGGACTATGTATAAGAAACAACTTTTTACAAAAACTATGGCTTTAAACCGCAAACCAAAATCGCAACGAAAAGCCTATGTCCGCCTAAATTGCCTTACTGTACCACTGTGCAATGAGTTTAGTTACCTTTTTCACCACAAGAGGGGGTGTTCCCTGTCTGTCTTCACGGGAATATATGGGAAATTCGAGAGTGAACTATATTGTTATTTTAAGATATTTGATGTGGTAAAAAAGCGCTCGTAGTGCTTGGGACTTGTCGTAATCTTCACTGAATGCGTGGATATATGTTCGCATTGCTACTACTCATGCATTTCCTGCTATTTAAAGAGTGTTTTTCATGCTAAAATATTAATTGAAAATAAAGTGTATTTTTGGCGATTTTTGTTGCATACAAACAATCGGTTCAAGTAGATTCAAAACAACAAGTTGCAATACGTAAAGTTTTTTTATTTTGTTCCCAGATTAGTTCTTAAGATGAACAAATATTATAACAATACATTTTATTGTTATTGTTGTAGTTTTCCCTCGAAGGCAATGTTGAGTCCCAATATTCTCCACAGCGTATTACATATTTCTTCTTAACAAAAACCCAAGACGTGAGGTAACATGCAAATTTGGCCAATTTCATAAGTCATATTCCTCGTGGACTAGTTTTTGATGATTTTAGACCACCTTCTCTATCAGTGGATAACAATTCATATATATTCTAAAAATTTTGTATGAATCTCGTACATTCGCCATTATAAACTGTTCACGTAGAATGTGAATGGCCCCCAAATTGCTTTCCATATTTATAAACTCGTTTAAGCCGTTCAAGGCTGTTCAATTTAGTGAAAGTAGCAAAGTGTTACACCAAATTCAGCAAAACAATGAAGTGATCAAAGTCACCCCGGAATGATGATTGGTGTAAAATTTTTAGAGCATATTCAAAAACAGCAAAAATGTTGCTAAACTTTTGAAGTAGTGACTGAATCTTTTTCAATGCATGCCAGTACTTATTTTAAAAATATCGAATAATATTGTTTTCGGTATATTCTGAAAATATTTGAGATACAATCAGAAAAGTGATCAAAGTCACCCCAGTTTACGGTACTCAAAATTCATATGAGTATTCAAAATTCATGGTACTCTTTTCGGCAAACGAAACTTTTAATCACTACTTCGAAGCCGCCCCAACATCATAACATATCGTCTGACTCTTTAAAAAAGCCTGAGAAGGTTTTTCTTAATATTTTTTTTTTCGAGGTAACAAATTGACACTTCTTAAAGTAGATCGAATTGACAACCTCAAATCAGGAGGCACATTTTTTTTCATTCTACGTTTTAACTAGTACCTAATGACGAATGCATACTAAGCTATGTGGATGGTTTCCTAGGAATCCTACTAGTATTATTTATATCGTTGGACCATCATTGCAAAAAAAAATGTAATCAATCTTCAACCAATGCGTCTGTTTGTCAAGAGATATGTCAGATAAAATTCCTTGAAACAGGAAACGTACATGTAGAGAAACCAGTTTATAAAACGATTGGGCAATTCAAGCGGAATGTCATTTGTACAGAGATAGCTGACTAAGTGTGCTTGATTATTATAAACAATTCCGTTCACAATTATGGCTCATTACAAATATGGTAGAACATAAACTCAGGCAAACCAATATCGTGTTCATAGAAAAGTTCTATTTCATTTCCAGCTATTTTTCTACTGCTTTTATTAAGTAACGACTATGGCGTTTTGGTAACTGCATTTTCCAGTTACATTTCTGCATACGTGGTGTGTCCGGAAGGTGAATTTGTGTTTCTGCCTGCTGAAAATTGCAACCAATTTTATTTCTGCGCGGATGGTGTACCAACTAAACTGTATTGTGCTGAAGAACAAAATTTCAATCCAGAAAGTGGAATGTGCGAGGACGATTATGAGTGCGAGACTGCTGAGGAAACACCCAACCCTGATACAACCGAAGTCACTGGAACTACTTCGATAAGTTCATCAGTTTCTACCAGTTCTAATCCGATTACAACACCCGATGGTTTTCTGCCGGTTTTATTGCCGGATGCCCCGTGCCCATCAGATGGATATGCTTTTAGAATCCATGCAACGTATTGTAACCTTTTCTACTTTTGTAGGGAAGGAGAGGAATCATTACAGCAGTGTGCCTTTCTTCATCGGTTTGACATGTACCAGGGACGGTGTCTGTATCGTGAGAAGGCAACCTGCTTTGCAGGCACCGAAATGATTTATGAACATTAATTTTAAATTAATATTGAAAAGAAGAAGAATTCATTTAGTGCAGTTTCATAAAGTATTCAAATCTTACAACTGCAATCTATCATGTCTTCTTGTATTCATTGTCCATATTTGCCCGTTTTTTAGAAAAGTATAGAAATCACTGCGAAAAACATTGTCTCCCGGTTTTTCAAATTCTTCAATAATAAATTTCATAGTGATTAAACAGGTGGTTCAAAAAATATGGAAAGAAACGTGATCCAAAGACTGTTTCAAATGACATTTTCCAGTATACAAAATGTTAGGGAGCTCACTTAAGATCCTGTAAGGGGTGATAGAGGACCTTATTTGATGAAAAAAAAAAACTAACGCATACGGCCAAAATTTACTACTGCAGAGTTATTCACTATTTTCAGTTTTTAGTTATGTTTGCCTTTAACGAGTTCTAGTACAAGAAGTGTGACAGCTATTTCAAATCTGTTGGTTTTGTTGGAGAGCTGAGAAAATCTCGTAATCAATAGTTTCTTAAAAACGTCGAATTGAAGAGAATAAAACGCACTTAAAAGGGAACAAATGTGAAATCAAGTGTTTTTTGAAAACATAACTGCAATTTTTTCTCTGAAATGTGGGTTAAAGATGGGTTTTGTTGTTAACTGAATTAAGCATTGAAGTCTACTCTATAAGTTGTTCTTTGACATCAAGAATCTAATTCTTTTAGTTTACCTGGTATTTCACTCCAAAAGCAATAAGCTGCGCCTTCATTTAGAATTGTCAGTTTCACAATTTTCTGTAATAATGTATTTTCGGTATAATGTATAATGTATAATGTAAAATGTATAAAGTATAAAGTATCATGTATCATGTATAATGTATAATGTATAATGTATAATGTATAATGTATAATGTATAATGTATAATGTATAATGTATAATGTATAATGTATAATGTATAATGTATAATGTATAATGTATAATGTATAATGTATAATGTATAATGTATAATGTATAATGTATAATGTATAATGTATAATGTATAATGTATAATGTATAATGTATAATGTATAATGTATAATGTATTATGTATAAAAAATATTACTGTAGACTGTAGCTTTGTCGTTTCAGCAAAATGTACACCGGTAGATAAAAACAAATTTCAAAAAAGGAAACAAAGATATTATCGTGAATATATGACTGAATATACAACTTTATAATGTTGGCTCAGACGTTACAAATGTTACAAATAACGAAGAACGAATCGGTGTGATCGGAAAGTGAAAGTCGTCGAGTTGTAATCGACGGCAGGTTCTTCTCCGGGGCCATCAACGTTCGCACCTACTCGCTGTGTAATACCCGCCGAAATCGAACGCCGCGACCAAACATTAAGGGGGGAAGTCGAAAGTTTCGGATGTTTAGGGTAAGGTGGGGTGTTCAGGTAATTTGGCTATTGATTAAGGTATATTTGAAGATTTATTTTGCATGTCGTGGATGCAAATATACTACATGTGCATCCACGACATGCAAAATACATCTTCAAATACACCTTAATCAATAGCTAAAATACCCGAATATTTTACTATACTCTCAACATCTGAAAAACTAAAAGATGAATATTCATCACTTTACAACCTTCCAGAGCAGGGTCCCCCTTTTAGCAACTGTGGAACGCTAGACTGGAGATAGCGCTACCCACGGAAGTGAAGCTTGGCACAGCTACTCTTGAAAATGGCTGGAAGGGCATTCGACCCGCTGCCAGGTGCAGTTCCTGATCATAGAAACGAATGGTTTGACGGCAATTGCAAACAGTTAGTCGAAGAGAAGATCGCAACACGGGCGAGAATGTTGCGACGAGTACGAAACAATCAAAACTTAGTTCTCCGAAGGAAGAAGCGCCAGCAAGAGGACCGATATCGCGCAGCGATGGAGGATTTTTACTTACCCAGTAAACAATTTTGTTGATTTACAGCTTAAGCGGATTTAGGCTAACTATAGCTTCATAAGCATTATTCAATAACATTGTTTGTTGGAAAGTTACGACGTTTGGAAGGTTTACGAGAAGCGATAAAGCTCCCGTAAAGGTTACGTGCCACAAAGCGAACTGTACAGGAGCTCAAATGGTAACCTACTAATAGACGAGTGTGGGGTAATCGAAAGGTGAAAGTCGTCGCACCATGAGCATCTGAACGGCGATGCAGTAGAGTGCGTATGGTATGGCAATTAATCTTGGTGCACGAGCAGAAGTCAACGGGATTTCAGTCCCTGATCTTGTGAAGGCGGAGAATGAGTTTGGCCGGACAACAAAGCTGCTGAAAAAGACCAAACTTTCAGCGAACTGTTAAAATTCACTAGAGAAATACAGGCTAGAGCCGTGTACTGGTTCATTGTCAAGATTCTGGAGAAAGAATGCGATGGAAGTTATTGTGTGTCCCATCTACAAAAAGGGCGACGAACTGGAGTGCTGCAATTACCAGGCTATCACTCTGCTTAACGCTGCCTGCAAGGTACTCTCCAAGAGCAGAGTTAACACGAATAGTATTATTCCAAAAGTCGGTTCAACTTCATGTCGGTATCTAAGACTGAAGGTCGAAGCCAAACAGATTGGACTGGTGATTAATGCATCGAAGACGATATACATGAATGAAAGAGGCGCGAGAGAAGACCACCTCGAGTTCAAGTTGCTGGTGGTGGAAATCGAGATGATCAAAAAATTCGTTTACCTAGGCTCGATGGTATCCACCGACAACGGTACTAGCAGAGAAATTGATTGGCGCTTTATAGCGGAATATCCCGCATACATTGGTTTTCGGATAGTTGACTATCTACAGAATACTGATTTCACCGATAGTCCTCTACGGCCATGAGACATGGACTATTCCTGTGGAGAACCAACGCGCTCTTGCTATCTTCGAGCGGAAAATATTACGTACTATCTTCGGTGGACTGCAGAACGGAACGTGCAAAAGGCGAATGACCCACTAACTGAAGAAGCTGCTTGGGGAACCATCTATTATCCACAACACTGAGATTAGTCGATTACGGCGGGCTGAGCATGCCGTTAGGCTATCGGACGACAGGTAAAAACGATTCTTGAAATCAGGCAAAGATGGTTCATGAAATCAATCCTTCAGGGACAATATAAAGAGGTGCACAGTGAGCAAAGAGGTCCGATCAGGTGGAGGATGACCTACGGACCCTACGCAGGCTGCAAAACTGGAGTATTGCAGCCATGGACCAAGTGGAGCGGGGACGATTCTTGCGTACAGCGAAGTCCAGATAAGTGAGGCATTCGGGAGCAATTCCGGTTCTGGCATGGCATTCGGTAATTTTGGTTGTTTTCCAGAAGCCGGAAGTCACCATCTTGAAATATAAAATTGCGTCTGGGATCTCAGGCTTCTGTGCATCATCCTGATTCGAAAATATTCACATTGGGTATTTGGCCATTTAAGGCTGTTTTTGGTGCATAAAATTTGTCCAATTTCAAATACTTATACCTATACTGCCCTTCTACGCATAGTTGTCCCAGATTCTATAGAGTTTCCTATAAACATGAGATAGCTATCGGTAGAATGGCAGTATAACTCGGAAAGTATTTAACGGATTTCCTTCATTCTTGTAGCAATCGGTTGAAAAATTAGTAACGCTATAGTAACGCTGTAGTTTTGGGATGCTAACTAATGATTGGAAAAGGTCGAGACTAGTTTTGAACACAGATTTCAACTAATGAGAGCTGAAAACAAAATCATATACCATCCAATGGTGGGTATTTTCTGAACCGGGATGATATCCAGAGGTCGAAAATCGACCCCAGATGCAATCTTGTATTTCAAAATGAAGTATGTAGTTGATTTCTAGACCCTAGTTCCAATAAATGGTCCTTGGAATAAGTCCATTACACAACAGTAGATGATATTCGGTCATTTAGGTTGACTTCCGGAAACGGGAGTCGCTATCTTCTATAGGGGACGAAGGCATAGTTTTACGTATTTGTATACAAATCTTATAATTTGACAACCACCTAGAACAGCGCAGATATTGAAAAAATAAAGAAAAATTTGCCGTATGACTAGGACTAGTTTGTACAACTTATAATCTACGTTCTAAAGAAGGAGAGATCGAAGTATACCACGAACGCGAACGGACGTGATTTGTCTCCTGCGTCACAGTTTTCTCCCTGGATATATTTCCTTTATTGTTTTTGGTAAAGGTGTTTGAGGGTTACAATGCAGGTCGGTTCATGAAAGAGACGTACAAATTTTCGCTCGTTGGTATATCCGAAGAAAAATGGTTTAATTTAGTTGTGCTTGTTCGTTATAGATGTTATCGCGAAGTGAGTTAATTTTTCAAATTTACAAGTCTTTTTTGGAAAAGTTCGCAGATGGTTGTGTTTTTTGTTGTGAAACATCCACCAATTGCGTGTAGTAATGCCGTAAACATCGATGGCTGCAATACAGAGAGAGAGTGGTACTACGCCACCGTCGTTTGCAGCTGTTTTCTTGTATAGTTAATCGCCCTGCAAATGGCTGTTATAAAAGCGCAGTGTTGTGTTGGTTACATTTATTAAACGCGTTCGTGTGCATGCAGAGAGTGTATCGTGTATTAAGTTCATCGTAGTGAAACCTCTTCTCCAGTGTTACGCTGTACATATATACTTGTCGCCGTTAGCAAGTTCTGCTGAGAAAGGCAAAAACCGTGAGAGCGGTAACTCTGAAGACGGTTTGTTTGTGCTCGATCTGGTGCGAGCGTGGCGGCATGCTAGGCTTACTGAATGCGGCTTCGGCGTCTAAGATAAGTGCATACATTTATAGACATGTTTTGAACTTAAAATTTGTCTAATTACTTGGTTTCGATATGCATAGGAAGGTAGTAGTTTTCACTGACAAGAATTATTTTTTTTATTTTTTATTTCTTATTGTAGTGTGTGTAGAACAGTATGATTATTTTTGCGATGAATTTGTGCGCCATTTGATGGCAAATTCATCTTCCATGTGAAGCTACTACAGCGTAGCACTTTCGCACTGTTCTAGAACCTCATTTTTGCACCGCTTGAAAAGGTGTACCACACGATTGCTGTTTATCTATTTTGCGATATTTCCTAGTATTAAAAATGTCTTGAAATTGCGACAGAAATATATCTGATGACTCTGTTTTGATATGCATTGTTATTCCTTGTTTGTTAACTATGCTAAATTTTCATAGACGCAGATCCGAAACGGTAAAAAGAATAAGAATTGTTTTGGCATTTTGTAGAGTTTAGGAATACTATATTGTTGTGTCGAGTACGTTCCTGCGGCCGTGCTACACTGTCCCGGACTACATTTTATAGCTCGGAAACGAACACGCAGGCGAAGCTACACGTAGCTGTTTTTTTTTTCGTACGGCATTTGAGAGTATTTGTTTTTGTTGTTGGTGTTTTCGTGTTTTCGGCCTGCAACCTGTCTCTTCCGGGTTTTGTCCGGGATAAAGGGGGTGTAGTCGGATACAGAAAAAGTGTAGTCCGGAAAGTGAAAAAAAAGTACAGGACGAAAGTGTAGTCCGGGTGTGAATGCGCCGAGAAAGCAAGTTCGACATGACTCATGATTCTACGCATGTCGCAGTTCGCAGTGTTTAACAAAACGGTACTCATCACTCAACTTAGTAATGAGCCAACATAACGCGTAACATTACTTGAACTCGTCGTGGTACGAATGTGCGCGGTCATGCTCTAAGCAGAGTTTTATTAGAAAGAAATATTTTTACCCAGATAGTACTGGTGTGGTTTGTGTAATTTGGAGTATATGGTGCATTGATGCTAGTAGAAGTCGAAATCTTATGATTAAATTTTTTCGATTTCTTAGCTTTTTGTATACTTTAGAGGTTTTTGTATACTATGTCCCAGTTTTGACTAGTTCGGCATTTTGGTAACAAACTTGAGATATATATTTTGGTCAATATGCATATCTGCATTTATAAAACTATTGGGGCTTTGTATGCATGAAACTTTGCCAATTTTTCTATTTGATAGGTAACACTTACATCGACAACTAATAGAGAATCGGCGTGAAATATCATGTTCCTTAACCTCTGCGTCGGTAGGCGTGAATTGAGCGGTCTTGCATAATGCTTCGGTGTAAACGCGTTTTCGGCCCGGGAGAGTTTTACTCACATAAATGTTTTCGAAATGTGACCCAACTCTATGATATGTTAGTTCAAATCGTCCACATAGTGTAGTATAACATTTTGCGTTTCACTAGGATATACCACACATACCTGTGCGTAACCCTAAAAACACTTATTTATTTCTGCTTTAAATCGGTCGTAAATCAGGAAACCGCTTTTTAAGAACAGAAAACAGTATACAAAAAACGTCGTTAGTCGATCTGTTAAGCTCAAAGCCAGATATCCGGGTGACCGAATATCTAGATACTTTGCGTCGATACCCTTCATAAGGTCGTATTTTCTACAGATTGTTTATAACCGTGTTTTAATTTTCGGTATAAAGAGGGTCACTTCACAAAGAAGTGATCCGAGTGGCGAGGCGTTAACGTGGACTCAACTCTCGTAGCTTTCGTAACATTGTGTAGTCAGCTAAGATAAATTATTGGGAGATACGTTTCGGTAGTTGCATAATGACTTCATAAACAGATGACCGAATATTTCTGGAGTCTGGTGGTGTTATATCATCAAACAGAATGAGTTTGAATCGCGTTATGATTTCGTAGAAGATATAATGAACTAGTACGCGCGATATTTGTTATTATGAACCCGGTTCTTGAACTTAGCGCATCGTTTACCAAAACGAAACCTGCTGCAAACCTTACCCTTTTCTCCAACATCCTAGTGATTTCTCGTGGAAGTGCAGAGGTGTTCTCGGCTTCCAATAAAGCGAGTATCACGTCAACATATTCCTATACACATTCCTTCTTTGGCCTGCATTCGGATGCGGCCGGCGCTGGTATTGCCTAATATAAAGATTAAGGTCACCAGTTTTTACACATTGAGGATGGATGTTAGTCCCAAACATCATCCGTTGGTTCTCTGTGTAATTACAGCTGATCTGGCTATAACGGAGTAGCAACCGTGGGCGGTCAATCATGCTCATGCTCATGCTCTTATAATCTACGTTCTAAAGAAGCACAGACTATGAGAGTCAGTATGGCAATTTCAAATGTTACTCAATTTGTTCCTTTCAAGTTTGGACGTAGGACTACGGCTTCGTTATCTATAGTAAGGTATATTCTGTGCAGGCTAAACTGGAATCGATACAGATGATACATCAAATTTCCGACGGCAATAACTGTTTAACCACATAATGGATTGCTGTCGCCTATATGTCGTTGGTTCGATAGTATGTAAAACAATTCTTCGATAGGTTAACTATCGATACTGCTGCATCGCTTTATTCTAAAAATGAATGAAAAATTCTTCGTGCGAACCCAAAAGAATATCTTCATCTCAACAGATAAACCAATGTTTGCTTTCAAAACCTATACCAACATGATGCTCTGCAGGTGGAGCTTGTTTGAAAACTTTTAAAAATGCCCGACAAAATGTCTCAAATCAAGATTTTTTAACCATCGAAAAAAAATATTCAGAGATAATTTACTAACTTACCTACAATCATGCAAGATAGTTGATTTTTATTATTGATAGTTTTATCATTTTCTTTTCATTATTGAACATATGACGCGCGTGAGCACTGTAGCTGTAAGGTATGATGAATTTGAATTTCAATTTTCCTCCAGCAGAAGAATCTGTAATCATAGCATTATAACTTAACCCTTTAGTTCCCAAACCCGCCGTTCGACGGGTTTCAGCAAAATGACTATAAATCTTTGGCTTTTTTAAAGGCTTTTTTTAATTTTTCCAATTCATGCCTCGTTAGCATAGTCTCAACTATCTATTGATTGATTTGACCGATAAATTGGTTGCTAAAAACAAAACAAAAAATCTCAAAAAGCAGAAAAAAAAAGATGTTGCTGTGTACAATGAAATAGTAAGCACTGGTATCCTCTTAATTATTAGTAAATACAAACGATAAAATCATTAGTTGGTAGATGGAACATTGTAGATTTTGCTATAAAAGTTATTTTATTGCAGAAGTTTAAGAAACTAATAAATATTTACCGAATAACAAAACCCGTCGAATATCGGGTAACCAAAAAAACACGATATTTTTACTGTAAGCTTGTAAACGATTGTTGTCATTACCATGTTTTAACAACGTTTTTTGTTGTTGAATCTACCACCGACAATAATTTTACGATGAAAAACATTGTCAGTGACTTCTAACTGTATGGGAAAAATGCCTGAAAAAATGCTGCTAAGATACATAACGATCCCCCTTTATCATGGTAAAAATGGCAAAAACGATGTTTTTATTGTTCTGGACAATGATATTTAATGTAAAATTGATGTATCTACAATGAAAAACATAGTAAAATTATGGTATAGTTATGTACAATTACAGCAATTTTTAAGGTTTTTTTAATGTTTTTGCAATGTTATTTTTTTTCGGGTAGTAACGCAAATAGTTGGAATCTTGCAGATAATTTTGCCGACATTTATTTTGCTATTGTTGACACTGTTAATCTAGACATGCATGTGATGTAGGTACGAAGGAAATACAGCGTCGTGCTTTGAAAACCGAAGGTTTCAAAAACGTCATGTGACCCAAAGATAAAAACAAAATTGCTGAATTAAATCCTGTCTTTGAAACCTGCATTGGGATCTTTGCAGAACTTAGCAAACCATGAAAATGACTTAAAGTTAATCTACTTCAATATATCTACAATACTTGAACGTTCATTTCTTTCACCGTCTGACATTAGGCCACAACAGTGGCGGAACTAGACCGACGGAAAATAAGCGAGAATAAAAAAAAAAAATTAGGTACGATAGAACACATTTTATGGAACACTAGCTGACCCGGCAAACTTCGTCCCGCCCATTTTTGTGTTTAATTGAATAATTTTATACACTCCAAATTCATTAATTCCTTGCGATTTGTTCATAGTCTGCAAATACACACGAATCAGCCATAGAATATGATCAAAGTCAAAAGACAAATCGTTTGAAATGATTTGTTTTATCGGGATGACAACATCCTCTACTATTGGCTTCTGTACATCACCTCTATTCTGAAAATATCCACATTGAGTGGTATTCGATCATTTTCAGCTGTTTTTATGGCATCAATCTGACATTTAGTTATTTTGGTTGTTTTCCAGAAACTGCAAGTGGTCATATTTGAGTTCAAATGGTGTCTAGGCTCAATGCTTGGTATCTATGCATCATCTCGATTACAGAAATATCCATATTGAGTATTATTATTCAGTTATTTTAGGCTGTTTCTCAGAAGTTGCCATCTTACAATTCAAAATGGTGTCTGATGTCAATTTTTGGCTTATTGCATCATTTTGGTTCCGGAGATACTCATATTGAATAATATTTGGTTATTTTAGGTTGTGTTTCACAAGCCGGAAGTCGCCATCTTGGACTTCAAAATGGCATGTGAAATCAATTTCTTTGTGCGTAAGAACTTTCAATAGATGTTTGCTAATATCACGCACCGAATGATGAATTCAAAATCATATTGAAAAACTATACTATACAAAAGCTGAACGGCATATCAAGCTTTTAGGTTTCGGCCAATTTTGTCTTGTAAGTGTTAACGTGTTCAAAAGTTTACGGTGCCCTACAGATTTTTCACAAAAAGCTGCAGATTTTTATACTGAAAATCTGTGAAACCACCATGCATTTTTTTTTGCTCTCAAAAACCTCAACATATCAAATTTGGTTCGAATTTTCGATTATTTCTCAAGATGCGCAGATATTTGTGTTTCATGTGTACGACCCTTCCAGAAAAGGGATGAGTGTCAAACTATTATGGACATGTTTGTTACCCCTACCCCTACATACAAATTTTCACGTTGATCGATTCAGTAGTTTTCAAGTCTATATGGATCAGACAGACAGACAGACAGACAGACAGACATACAAGACAGACAGCTCGGACTGTACTTTTATATGGTGATAGATTGATAGATAGATGAAGATGATAGGAACGAATAAGGCGCATGGGGCACTCGCATTAAGTGTAATGTCTACCTTTGTTTGCCAGCTCGTTAGGACTTTTTTTACGAATTTTTGCCTTTCTCCTAAAAAGGTATAACAATCAGTGCAAAAACTAAAGCGTAGCGTAAGCACGGTTTATTTCGTAGATTGCAAACTGATGACTAACGCTTCCACTCGGATTGCATCTTAAAAAGTCTTAAAGAGTCTTAAAAATCTTAAAGTCTTAAAGATAAAATGATACTTATCATGCTCCGAACGATCCACCGATTTTTTCCTTCACTATGGCGGGTAGCAGGAGAACTTAAACTTTGGGATTCCACTAATTGTACTATTATTACATTCAAGAAAACTGTCTTTATGACTTAAAACTTACGTAGAGGCAGAACGCACACAGCACTTGGTTGGCCTTGTTGCCAGCCTCCGTATAGCAATCACTGCAAAAACTAAAGGTATAAAAGTGCTCAAAAGGGCCGAATGTCGTATATCACTCGACTCAGTTCGACGAGCTGAGCTTTTTCTGTATGTGTGTGTGAGTATGTGTGTGTGTAACGCTCTCCCAATCTTACTCGATTTTCTCAGAGATGGCTGGACCGATTTCAATGAAATTAATTGCAAATGAAAGGTCTAGTTGCCCCATAAGACCCTATTTAATTTTGTTAAAATCGGATTTCTAGTTTAGAGGTTATGTATCAAAATGTAAAAATCACGAAACATCAATATCTCAGAAACCGCACAACCGATTTGAACAAAATTAATTTCAAATGGACGGGCTACCTAAAAAACCCTTAACTTTTGAAATTTATGAAGATTTGATGTGTGGTTCAGAAGTTATGGAAAGAAACGTGTTCTTGAGACTATTTAATCTCACTCATGTTTCTCAGGGATGGTTGAACCGATTTCCACAAAATTAGTGTCAAATGAAAGGTCTAGCTGCCTCATAACACCCTATTGAGTTTTACTGTAATCGAACTGTCACTTCGTCTGTAATGTATCGAAATATGAAAATCACGAAACTTCATTATCTCAGAAAATACACAACTGATTTGAACAAAAGTGATATCAGATGAACGGGCTAGTTAAGGCTTAACTGATGAATTATGACTGAACACGTGGTTTCAAAGTTTGAGCAACCGTTATATATTAAATTGTTAACACAACGAAAGTCTATCATCTCAAGTATTACACGACTTATTTGAACATAACTAGTGTCATACGAACGAGTCATCTCTCAAACTTACAAATAACAAACTTCATAACAATTCGATATGTGGTTCAAAAGCTTTGGAAAGAAAATAAATTCAAAGACTATTTAAGAGCCAGTTCGCGAGAGGCGCAACCGCATGTTGTTTTGATGTTCTCCGATTGGGTTGAAATTTTCAGCGTTTGTTTGTCTATTCAAGGTAGGAAGTTTTGCAAAATTTCTTTTTTTTTTCATTGAGGTTAAGTGGGGTAAAACGGCCCTTGAAAATGATATGTCCAAAAACGCCCAAATACTAAAAAGTGCAATAACTCCTGCTGGACTTGATGGATATTTCTAAAAATTTGTGGTATGATTCTACACTAAGAGTACTTCAAAACGCATGGTCACAATATAGGGTAAAGAGGTAAATTGACGAAAAAAACGCTTTTTTCTTTGAAAAATTGAGAATTTTCAGGATCCTTCTACTCTTTTCAACATCGCTAGAAAAAATATCTGAATATGGTGTTTTGTAGAGCAACTCAAGAGCTTTAATGTCATGTATAAGCCAAGTGTGCCAAATAGGGTAAAACGGCCCTAGAAGGTTTTTTTTTTTTCAAAAAATCGTCAAAATCACTAAAATCACTATAGTTCATAAATATTTGCAGGGAATCGTGCAAATAACGATTTTATTTGCTCCACGGATAAGTAGGAACTCGGTTGAAATTATTTATTTTCGCGACATGATTATGTCGATAATATCTTTTACCTTGTTTGAAGCTTTTCGTGAAATCAAAGAAAACTTTAGTCCGTTTTAGTCAGTTTCCAAATGATGTATCTGGATTTTATATCAAATTAAAACTCTTTGGTTGTTTTATAAAATGCTAACTTCGGGTCCTGGAATGTTTTCTGTTGAGAAAACCCCGAAAATCACCAAGTATTTTCAAAGAAAAATACTTTTTTTCGTCATGTAAATCTGTTGTCACTTTTGTCATCTTGCCCTTAAGTTCGTATCTAACTAGAGTGATAATCTAAATTTTCTCAAGCTCATACATCAGTTGTTTAATTGGTCAAAACACCATGCCGGAGACAGGGAGTTTGCGGGTTCAAGTCCCGTCGGGATGCGGTATATTTTTCCAAATCTGTATCATATTTCCAGTTCGCTTATTTTTCGTTCTTTCTCTACTTCACATACTGTCTGCTTAATGAACTTGCGTGTTAACGGGAAAAAGCCGTTGTTAAAAATAGAAATTCAGTTCGTAAAATTCAGCCGTACGGAACACCTTCCGTAGCAGCCTAGGAAAAAAATCACCTCTAGCGATTAATGAATAGACATAAAACAAGCCTAAGATGCGTTGAAATCGTCGTCAGTATGCGAAAAACAAAGTATCGGTGCTTTGATGTTCAAATTGGCCGCCAAGGCGAAATTCGTATTTTGGCCAAATCTCTTGATGGCCATAAACATCTTTTACAGTATTTGACTGAAAAGATGTATAAATTTTATTCTTTTGATGCCAAAAACGAGAGACCGTTTAAGGCTGTTTTGAAAGGTCTCTCAAATGACCAAACTATTAAGGAAATTAAAGAATGTTTGTCAGAATCACCTGGTTTTGCTCCCAACCAAGTAATTTTGATGAAACGAAAGGCAAATGCCAAAATTAATCAAACTGGAATACACCAGGAAAATTACTTAGTACATTTTGATCGTACCAAAGTAAATAATTTGAAATGTTTGGAAAAAGCACGTGTTTTATTTAACGTACGAATAAAGTGGGAAAATTTCAAGAGACATGGAGAAATCCATAGTCTTTTTCAATGTCGGAATTGTCAAGCCTATGGTCATGGAACTCGAAACTGCCATATGGCGGCAAAATGTATGATTTGTGGTGATACTGGTCACACGAAAGATATCTGCCCCGTGAAAGAGACCACTAATAGTTTCAAATGTGTAAATTGTGGGGGAAATCACAAATCTAATTTCTTTAATTGTCCTGTAAGGTCAAAAATTATTGCTTCCAGACAACGTAGGAATTCTAAGCAACCTGTTGTCAATGTGGGTATACAAAAGACTTTCAATACTGTTCAGGCATCACCAGCACTTTCACTAGCAGGTTTGTCTGTAGGTAATAATTTAAATTCAGATAACAAATTTCAGACAACAAATCCTGTTCAGGGAACACCAGGCTGTTCATATGCCAGTGTCCTTACAGGTAATATTTCAAATTCAAACAGTAACAAACCATTCGTGTTTGGTGATGAAAAGTCAGCCAGTATTGATTTAGGTAGTCCAACTCCAGAAAAGATTGAATACCTACAACGATCCATGCTGCAGCTAATGTCCGTTTTGTTGAACTGTAACTCGATGTATGAGAATGTTCAAGAAGGTATAAAATTTACAACTAATATTGTTATGAAATTGAAATTCAGCAATGATTTTAAATAATGCTGTAAATTTTCTAAATTGGAATGCTCGCTCTTTAAAAGCGAAAAAAGATGAATTTTTCAATTTTTTAACAGTCCACGATGTGCATGTTGCAGTTGTGACTGTAACGCTTTTAAAGCCAAATATTAAACTAAAAATGAACCCAAATTACATGGTTCATTGGTTTGATAGAATTGATGTTGCCGGTGGTAGAGTTGCAATAGTAATCCACCGTCGGATAAAACACCGTGTCTCACCCCATCTTGAAACCAAAGTTATCGAGAGTTTGGGAATTGAAACTGAAACAAGTTTTGGCATTTCATTTATAGCCGCAGTGTATTTGCCTTTTCAATGCACTGGTGAGCGAAAAAATTATTTCAAGGGAGATTTGCAAAAACTCACAAGAAATAAATCTAAATTTTTAATCATCGGTGATTTTAATGCGACACATCGATCTTGGAATAATGCTCAAAGCAATCCCAATGGAAAAATATTGTTTAATGATTGCTCGGCTGGATTTTATTCAGTTTTATTTCCAAATGGTCCTACATGTTATTCTTCTATTAGGAATCCATCTACAATTGATTTGGTACTAACAAATCAAAGTCATTCATGCAGTGATTTATTAACTCATACTGACTTTGATTCTGATCATCTTCCCATAACATTTTCTATTTCCCATGAAACTATTTTAAATCCTACTAGATCTGTGTTAAATTATCACAAGACTAATTGGGATAGATATCGTTCTACGATCGAAGAAAATTTGAATGATGATATTATTTTACAAAATAGTGCTGACATTGACAGAGCATTAGATAATTTCAGCAGCTTAATACTCAATGCCCGGAATTTATCAGTTCCTAAGGCTCGAGTGAAATTTAATGCACCAATTATTGACAGTGAACTTCAACTTCTTATACAATTGAAGAACATACGGGGACGTCAATACCAAAGATCTCGTGGTCCTGCTTTGAAAACTATTTTTCAAGAATTACAAAGGGAAATTAAACATAGATTCACTCTCTTGCGAAATGAGAATTTCATGAGAGAAGTTGAACAACTAAAACCTTATTCAAAACCTTTCTGGAAGTTTTCGAAGGTTCTTAAGAAACCCTCGAAGCCAATTCCAGTCCTTAAAGATGGTGATTGCATTTTTCTGACGAATGAACATAAATCTCAAAAACTTGCTCAGCAGTTTGAGAGTGTTCATAACTCCAATTTGAACGTAGTAAGTTCTATTGAAAATGAAGTAAACCAAAAGTATGATCAGATCACCACCCAAGGATTTTTTTCTCTGAAGAGGTATTGGAAACAAACTTGAATGAGGTGCGAACTATTCTCAAAAAATTCAAAAACATGAAAGCACCAGGAGATGATGGGATTTTCTATATCCTCATCAAAAGACTTCCCTAAAACTCTTTAAATTTCTTGGTAAAAATTTTTCACAGATGCTTTGCACTAGCACATTTTCCTACGAAATGGAAAAATGCCAAAGCCACTCCAATTTTAAAACCCGAAAAGAATCCAGCTAAGGCATCAAGTTATCGACCAATTAGTTTACTTTCCTCTATTAGCAAACTTTTTGAAAGAATAATTCTCAATAGAATGATAACACATATTAATGAGAACTCACTTTTTGCAAATGAGCAGTTTGGTTTTCGCCATGGGCATTCCACTACTCATCAGTTACTTAGAGTAACAAATATGATTCGAACTAATAAATCTGAAGGCTATTCGACTGGAGCAGCTCTACTAGATATAGAAAAGGCGTTCGACAGTGTTTGGCATAAAGGCCTAATAGCTAAAATGTCAAATTTCAGTTTTCCGCTTTACCTTACAAAAATGATACAAAGTTATTTAACTGACCGCACTCTTCAGGTTAACTATCTAAATGGTAAATCTAATAGATTGCCTGTTAGAGCTGGTGTGCCTCAGGGGTATCTTGAGCCCAATCTTATATGACATTTTTACTCCGATCTTCCTGATTTACCACCAGGTTGTGAGAAATCTCTGTTTTGTGACGATACAAGCATTTCCGCAAAAGGAAAAAGCCTTCGTGTTATATGCAGTCGGCTACAAAAAAGTTTAGATATATTTTCTTCATACTTGCAGAAATGGAAGATTTTCCCTAATGCTTCTAAAACACATGTAATTATTTTTTCTCATAAGCCAAGAGTTTCATTTCACAAACCCACCCATAACCACGTTGTAAGGATGAACGGTGTGGTCTTAAATCGGTCTGATCAAGTTAAATACTTAGGGCTAATTTATGATAAGAATCTTACTTTCAAGGAGCACATTCAAAATATCCAGTCCAAGTGCAATAAGTATATCAAATGTTGATATCCTCTTATCAACAGCCCAAGCAGCACGCATTGTTGCAATGAAGCAAATGCAACTCTCAATGCAGCATTCAAAGATTGTAATAAATCGCATCCGTTACTTTTATTCAACTTGTAAATAACCGAAAAAGCGCAGGAGGTGGAGCCTATATGCAACTAACAGTGCTATGTGAACCATCATTTGCATCGATAGCCGCTGCAGTATAGGAAGAAAAGAGAGGAGAAATAAAGTTAAGTTTGTTTACCTTTACTGTCATTACTCTTCGGTGATGGTGTCGCGAAGTTCAATATAACTACATACATTATAAAAAACCTCAAATATATCGAACTTTTTCTCTACTTACGCTTTTGATAGGTATGTTATTCTACCTGCGATTCAAAATTTACCGTGCAAAAAATGTTTTTACTTCGTAATTATTCACGCGCCTTTTATAAAGTGTTGTAAAAGAAATTTTATGATTCAAACTCGCCAAATTATGAACAATATTTTGGGAAACGATAGTTCAGAAAACCTTGCTCTGTGGATTTGCAGTGTTAATCATGCGGAATATGGAATAACAAAACCTTATTTCCAACAATAATCATTTATCATTCGTTTATATTAGAAATGGCTGTTTACTGTGTGATAATTTTAGCAAATATATGGTTCAACAAGATGTTGCTATACATTTTCATCACTAGTTTGCTTTCCTTAAAAGAAAACGTTTGTGAAACAACAATATGCAACATCATGTGACATTATCGTTATTTAAAAGCATCATGAAATATGCAGTTGGAAATAGATTGCAGAAAACTATTGAGCAATTTCTAGTTTTCAGTTACGAGAATGATACACGTAAATAGCAAAATGTTGCTGAATTCTTTTAAATTTCTTCAAAATAAATTATATGCATCGGTCTCAGGTAACTCCTCTGTTGCATACCAGAGTCTGTCGCTTGAGAATGGTGTTATATATATATATATATATATATATATATATATATATATATATATATATATATATATATATATATATATATATATATATATATATATATATATATATATATATATATATATATATATATATATATATATATATATATATATATATATATATATATATATATATATATATATATATATATATATATATATATATATATATATATATATATATATATATGTATATAATAGTGTTGAAATGTCACCATTTGTGGCAGAACACACAATATTAATTCTGAATAGATATTAGTACATAAATAAATCATTACAAACATTCCCCCCCCTATTTAAAAAAAAAAAACGAAAAAAAAACTTTACGATATATTTCTATTCACTAGTGTACACCACAACACGTGGTTCTCAATGTGCACAACTCGGTATATGAAGTTTTTCGTCTCTGTTACACAGAGGGATCAGAACTTGTTATATCCTCATTCATTTGACTCATGAATATGATTTTTTGTCAGAAAAAGAAAGAAAATGACAGTGTATGCCCTCCTACTCTCGCTTGATCTCAACCGCTGTCGAAGTAGTCCCTTCCCCCACACATTCCCTCTCACCGCACCACACCTCTGCTGCTGTTCAGGCGACATGATATTCTCCTGTTGCTATTCTTACTTCCCCTAATTACCGGCCTATGGAGAGACAAACGCAACGATCGAATCGCTTCTCAGAGCTGATGTAGTCTAGTCATGTGTTTGTTTTCTTCCAGAAACCTATGCACCATATCATCATTTCATTATGGGTTGAGAGGATTCAAGTTTAGTCGCGGCCTGTACACTTCGTGAAGTGCACAAGTGATGAATAAACGACGATTGCATCATATTCGTTTCGTTTCCATCACTGTTCCGTAGTTGTGTCGCACTTGCAAGCACGACGCAGACTGACTTTGGTCTCGATCACACAGGTCTATAAGAGTTATCAGCATCAGCTGACTCTTCTGTGTGTGATGAGACATTCCTTTCAGTCTATAAATAACGCCTGCACAGCAGTGTGTGTAGTTAGGGATGAGCAATAGAATAAGTCGGCAGTGGAATGTGATACGATATCGATTGTGGAACAGTACCACCGTCCCCCGTAGCTTATTTGGTCAAAACACCATGCCGGAGACAGGGAAATTGCGGGTTCAAGTCCCGTCGGGAAGCGGTATATTTTTCCAAATATGTATCATATTTCCAGTACGCTTATTTTTCGTTCTTTCTCCACTTCACATACTGTCTGCTTAATAAACAACATCAATATTTTAGAACCCAAAGACTGAATATACCTTTATTGGATTAAGGCATTCTTGTGAATCTATTTTTACAAATAATAAGTTTGAATGAGAAAGGCTGAGTCTGACCGCTAGATGGATTAATTTAGGTTTTTTTTAAGAATCTTAGTAAACTTATTTCTCGAAAAATTATAGAAGAAGTTAGCAATTAACAAATACATTTAAAATCAAACACTCAAGAGATCTGGTTTTGCCCACCTGCCAAACCCCGTCTTTTGGCGGGTTTCACATTTTCACAAATAACCAAACTATTTCCGAACTCTTTGAATTGCTTTATTTTTGGTGACTGTGGTGATACAGGAACAAACTTCCTCTATTTACGCTATTGAAAAACCCTTTCCTTTTTACATCAAACTCTCCTATTCATAAGAAGAATATAACTGAAAATCATCATTTAATTGTCATTTGTAAGATCACTCTCTGGGTTTTTGGACAGTTTCACGGTTACCCAATACCAAATGACATCAAAGTGGAACCTTCGTCGCCAAAAGCCGAACGAACCAGAATTACCATTTTCAGTTGAAAGGAAGCCAGCGAATGAATCATAGGTATGCTTTCGTTTTAATATTTGTAACAAGAAACAATTTATTCCTAAACATGTGTTGATGTGAACAACAAATTGGCTTGCTGATCTCGGTCTGCTAGTACTAATCAATGACATACAAAATAGTTAACTTAAAATACGGGAATTAAAATTCAAACTGGGATTAGGTGTTTGCGTGGGATGTAAGTTTACAGGCAGTTTTAAATTTTATTGTAACATTCGCGAATAACAGTTTACATTCCAAACGTGGTCGCAGTATTCTTGATTTTGGTTCCAGTATTGGTTAATGGGGCACGTTTGGACAAATAATCTACCATAGACGCATCGATAGAATTTACTGCAATCTCGGTGAGGATGGAAGAATAACTGTGCTGGAGGACAGTACGGTGCTGACGGATCATTGAACACAGGAGCGGATGTTACGACGGGAATAGATGGTGCCGGTGTTGGGGCAGGTTGAATGGGTGCCCAAGTTGGGACAGGTGTAGGAGCTGTCGGAATATTTACAACAGGAGCAGCGGTCGAAATCGTAGGCGCTGTTGTTGCTGGTGCCTTAGTTGTTGGTGCCTTAGTTGTTGGAACTGTCGTTGGAACTGTCGTTGGAACTGCTGTTGGTGCTACTGTGGACTTTGAAGAGCAAGTTGCTTGCGATTCCTTTTGACATTTGTTTGTGACAGTATCAAAATGTTCATTTGCATGGCAGGATAAATCGTACATATTTGTACCCATGCACATTATATACTTATTACAATCGCTCGGATGGGGTTTGTACTTCAATCCGACGTTGCCTGCACATGGCTCAGCCCTGGGAATTGCAGCTCGTGCGCAGATTGATATTTCTGGGGCTGCACATTTGGAAGTTTTCGTGTCAAATACCTTTCCATTACCACAGGGTACTTCAAACTGTTCTTCATTCATGCACACATAATATTTAGAGCAATCTGTTGAATCAGGGATATTCATGATGCCCTTATTACCGGCACACTTTTCGTTGGATTTGGATGACTTGCTGGAGACAAGGGAAAGGAGAGTTGTCGTGGAACGCTTGTAAATGAGAGTAAAGGATAGGATTAACAGAGGTACTTAAAATATTACTGTGACTAACCATACATGGTGATGAGATATTTTACAGCAATGAAATGTCGTTTATATTACTTTAATAATGTTCGTAAAATTTTACCAATGACGCTGGGCACACCACATTCGCTGGTTTATCGCAGGTATTTGTATTTGGGTTAAAATTAGTACCCGACGGACAGTCCTGTCTAACTGGTTGTCCACTCACGCAGATGAAATATGCGGAGCAAATTGAAGGATGGCGCACGAATGTAGGATTCGCTGGGTCATCCACTGCCGGACAAGACACCTCGGTGCACTCAGGAGCATTAGCAATCAGATTACATTGTTCCTTGGTGCGATCGAATATAAGTCCAGGAGGACACTCTCCTTCACTTTTAACGCCGTTAATACAAAGTATAAATCGCGTACACGAGTATTGAACTGGGAACCTAGAAATTCCCTCTGCAGGACAGTTAACACAATACGCCGGATCACCGCTGTCACATATTCCGTTGTTGAAAATTGGAAACTGTGCAGGGCATTGCAGCAAATGTGCCACTCCGTTCACACATGAATAGTATTTTGTGCAATCATCTTCATGTGGCTTGAAACCTGACATAACTCCTTCACACGGATTGGTGGCAGCTTCCGCAAAGCCCATCATCAGCCATCCTGCGAGGGAAATCGCTAAGAATTGTTCTATGGAACAAAATAAAAGGCGTTACAACACACTGAGATCTATGTATACTGAATATCACTCACTGAACATATTTTCGACTTTATGAGGCACAGAGAAACAATTTGAGCACGATCTAATATCCCTTTTGTTTTGCACTGCTCAAACTGCGCTTCCAGAATGACTGAGTCAGGCTCAAAGAGCAACAAATTTATACAAGATACGGTTTGCGAGTGACTTTAAATTCGGGTCTTACGAGTTGATGTAAAAACATGCAGATAAAGTCTATTCTTTTCTAATTATCAGACGTAATACGTGCCTTCCCGGGTGCTACTTTTATCGATATCAAGTTTTATCAGTCTATGCACCCGTCTTCCGCCGTCGTATGATCCTGTTCTTCCCGTCTTCAGATACTAACAGCAGCCCGATAAGATACTTCATTTGTATTACAAGATATTCCACGAACACATATTTGACATACCACGAGGCGTCGAGAATAGTGTAGAACTAAATGCTTCGATTCTGCAGACACGTTTGACGTAAATAATGAGGCCCTCAATCATCGTATCAATATCTCTACTTCAGCTACATAGATCTTTGGAAAAATGAACTTTGAGCCTCGAAACAGATGTTGTGGACGAAACGATACCGAACTGAAGAGAATTTACTCAAGACCCAGCTCAAAAACCAACTATTTGTTTTACTGAAAAAAAGTATTTTGATTTTGATTGCCTTCGATCAGTTTTAAACCGAGTATAAATTTCATCAGCTTTTAAACAATCTGATCTGTTTGAGTCATCCGAAATTTGCTTTGCATAAACACCATTCTCAAGCGACAGACTCTGGTATGCAACAGAGGAGTTACCTGAGACCGATGCATATAATTTATTTGAGTTACATTTCAAATTATCATTTTACTTTGGACCGTTGCCCAGCAATGAATAATTAAATTTATTTTTGTCCATAAATTTCAAGCAGTCACTTGGTATGATCCGACGATTTAGGCATACGCGCAAAATTGGGTGGATTGATTTGTACGTTACATCAATTAGAGCTTTCCAAAATTTGCTCCAATTGTTTCCATCTGGCCTGTCCGTGTTATATTCGTGAGATACGTAACATACAACATCTCGTGCTTCATTACATCACGGTGTCAAAGATCAAAATGTTCATCATCCAAACAGTTGAGCATTCTTTCCTGACGCTGTTGTTTCTACACTGAACAAATAATGTACAGTGGTGGGCACCATTCCGCTAATTCGCTAATTCGCTAATTAGCGACGCTAAAATTCAGTTAGCGATTTAGCGATTTCGCTAATTTTTGAGCTGGTTAGCGAAACTGTTAGCGTCGCTAAAATTTTGGTCTTCGAAACGCTAATCGCTAATTCGCTAAATTTTGTGGAGAAGCAGCAATATAAATATTTAGAAAAAGTGTGAATTGCTGATGGCGTACGTAAATTGCTTCGAAAGATGAACATACTTTACTGCGAAAGTTACTCTTGTCAGTTTTTTTACCCTACAATGGAGTTCCAGTTATCGTACAAGCCACAGGAGCATTTTGAAAAACAAGCACAAGGTCTAGATTGAATTTTTGGCACACCAAGAACTTTGATGAATTGCAATGCGCTTGAAATTATGACAACTTTGGTTCTATTTTTTTCGATTCAGATAATAATTGAATTTTCATGAAAACATTCCTAAGAGTATTTGTTTTCAATGCAAGCTAAATAACTTTTGTTATTCTTGTTTTTACAAAATCAAATATGAATACCGTTTCGTGAACCTCTTACTGTAAATAGCTTTAAAAAGTAATTGTTTTCGTTTATTTAACCAAAACAGATCAAAGTGGTCCAAATCTTACAAAACATGAGCAATAAATATAGCGATATGACTATTTACATATTAAAAAGTTAGCGATTAGCGATTAGCGAAAGTTCCGCTAATGTGGGTTTAGCGTTTAGCGTTTAGCGATTATCGAGCTAAATTTTCCGGTTAGCAACTTAGCGATCAGCGTCGCTAAATTCTCGGTTAGCGGTGCCCACCACTGATAATGTAGAATTCATTATTTTGAAGCCATTTATACAGAGGCAGCTATCTAATCTATTTCACGGTTAATTCATTTTTTTTATCACATCCGGTGTTATTCAAGGGGTAAGAAATCTTAATTAATGCATCCGCTGGGTTGACAGATGAGGCGGTCGAAACCAATTAAACTGTGCCATATTGGAAACAGGTGTGTGCCACACACTATCATATGGTGTGTATAAAATAAGCATGGATTTACCCATTGTGTTGATAGAATGTTCTGGGTCTTAATGGTGCTGAGAAAATACGACAAATATTATTATATGAACATGTTACATAGATAGAATAGCTAAGATGAAGAGGCTCTTTTCTCAAAATAGTGTAGCACGGTACACTTTTCCCAGCGATTTTCAATGGAAAGAAGCAGTATTTGTTTGATCGAATTCTGAAAGGAAGCTGCCAACATCTGGTCGAGTTATTAGGGTAGCACTACCTTGGATGGACCACTTCCTTCAGTGGACCACCCTGACGACAAACTTTAATTCTATTGATATAAATTGGAATTTGCAGATGTTTCGCGTGATTCTGATGCAGATTAGCTGAACAAAATGTTTTCCGATGAAAGTTTCCTAGAAATCCCTCGAGTTGTTTCATGAAACGAGTTATTCAGACCTGTGGTCCACTGAAGGACGTGATCCATTCGAAATAGTTTTTCCCTACATTTAAGATTCATCATTACGAGATCAGTAAATAGCAGTGGTGGTCACCGCTAACCGAGAATTTAGCGACGCTGATCGCTAAGTCGCTAACAGGAAAATTTAGCTCGATAATCGCTAAACGCTAAACGCTAAACCCACATTAGCGGAACTTTCGCTAGTCGCTAATCGCTAACTTTTAAATATGTAAATAGTCATGTCGCTATATTTATTGCTCATGTTTTGTGAGATTTGGACCACTTTGATCTGTTTTGGTTAAATAAACGAAAACAATTACTTTTTAAGCTATTTACAGTAAGAGGTTCACGAAACGGTATTCATATTTGATTTTGTAAAAACAAGAATAACAAAAGTTATTAAGCTTGCATTGAAAATAAATACTCTTAGGAATGTTTTCATGAAAATTCAATTATTATCTGAATCGAAAAAAATAGAACCAAAGTTGTCATAATTTCAAGCGCATTGCAATTCATCAAAGTTCTTGGTGTGCCAAAAATTCAATCTAGACCTTGTGCTTGTTTTTCAAAATGCTCCTGTGGCTTGTACGATAACTGGAACTCCATTGTAGGGTAAAAAAACTGACAAGAGTAACTTTCGCAGTAAAGTATGTTCATCTTTCGAAGCAATTTACGTACGCCATCAGCAATTCACACTTTTTCTAAATATTTATATTGCTGCTTCTCCACAAAATTTAGCGAATTAGCGATTAGCGTTTCGAAGACCAAAATTTTAGCGACGCTAACAGTTTCGCTAACCAGCTCAAAAATTAGCGAAATCGCTAAATCGCTAACTGAATTTTAGCGTCGCTAATTAGCGAATTAGCGAATTAGCGGAATGGTGCCCACCACTGGTAAATAGGGTTAATTACTCTATAGTGAACCTCTTTCCTATTGTGGACGAGTTTTTGCAGAAATTGAGCTAAACTGTCGAGTGCTCCAGTATAGAAAAGGGATCCATAGGGTAAAACTACCTTCCATGGATCCTGTCCTCTAGTGGACCACCGGTAAGATTGACCCAATTTATGAGAAAACTCGAGGAATTTCCGCAAAACTTTCATCGGGGAACATCTTATCCAGTCAATCTTAGTCAGAGTCACAAGAAATATTTAAAAATTCCAATTTATGTTAGGAGTTAATCTGATATACAGTTTGAGGGTATTTTTTTTTTAAGGTGGCGGGGAAATCTACAAACAGACACCTGAGAAGAGAACTGGGGATGCTGGGGTAGTTACACTAGCCCAGGCACCCACTGATCCCTGTCCCGACCCACTAAAACCCCTCCAGTCTCCAGCCCTGGTCTTCCCGGAACGACAGTTAAGTATTACGTCGGGGAGTGGCTTTTGTGCATGATGCACCCTCTTTACTCTTATAACCTCCTAGCTAACTACCTGGAGACTGGTAATTAGCTTCCACTGGCGTGTTGGTGGTTGACCCGCCACACACGTTGCAGCTCCAGGACAATCTGAGAGGCGGCCGCAAAGACCGCCTTCCAGATGTCCGGGACGTCGCACATCCTCCGGATAAGATTGTCCGGAGTAGTGCCAGGCCCGCTCACAGTCATCATGTCGCTTCTCGCTCTTACGAAACGGGGGCATTCGAAGAAGACATGCTCAGCAGTCTCCTCATCCTCCACGCACTCGAGACACGTGGGGGACCCCGCGTGTCCGAACCTGTGCAAATAGTGCCTGAAACAACCATGGCCTGACAGGATTTGTGTCAGGTGGAAGTTCACTTCACCATGTCGTCTCCCGACCCAGCCGGATATCTCTGGTATGAGTCGGTGCGTCCATCTGCCCTTTATGGAGTTGGACCATTCCCGCAGCCAGCGGAGCATCGAGAATGTCCTTCTGGTACCTCGTATACCCCTCGTGTCACGTTGGTCGAAACACTCTCTGTCCTCCTTGATGGCGATGCTGATAGGCATCATGCCGGACAAGACACAGATTGCATCGTATGACACCGTACGATACGCACTCGCAACTCTCAGGCACATGAGCCTGTAGGTACTTTCCAGTTTACCACGGTAACTGTACTTTCCAGTTTACCACGGTAACACACTGGCCCACCATACCTAAGTATGGACGAAACCACGCTGGCAAGAAGTCTTCGCTTGCTGCCATAAACTGCTGAGCTATTGGACATCATACGAGATAGTGCTGCAATAGCCGATGAGGCCCTCTTACAGGCATAGTCGACGTGACTCCCAAACGTGAGCTTGTCGTCTTAAGGTGGTCTTAAGGCCCCCAAGAGCTTCAGGGATTGCTTCGAGGTGATGGTGCAGTCTCCGACTCTGACCACCGCCTGTTGCTCCGATTTACGGTTGTTCACAACCGTGACCTCCGTCTTATGATGCGCGAGCTCCAGTTTCCTTGAGCGCATCCAGTCCTCGACCTCGCCGTAAACCTCCAGCGTTATGTCGTCTGCAAAGCCGACGATCACAACCCCTACAGGAAACTTGAGTTTCAACACTCCGTCATACATGACATTCCACAACACCGGACCCAGGATAGAACCTTGCGGAACTCCTGCGGTAATTGGGACGCACTTCTGACCCTCCTCCGTGTCGTAAACAAGTACTCAATTCTGGAAATAATTTTCCAGAATCTTGTACAGCGACACCGGTACATGGATGCTCCTGAGCGCGAGCGCTATGGAGCCCCAACTGGCACTATTTAACGCATTCTTCACGTCGAGCGTGACGGTTGCGCATTAGCGTATTCCCGTTCTCTTGCGCTGGGTTGCTACCTCCGCCGTCTTGATGACGGAAGAGATTGCATCCAGCGTGGACCTGCCCTTCCGCAAGCCGAACTGGTTACTTGCCAGACCGTGTACACCCTCCGTGTACCTCACCAGTCTGTTGAGGATGATCCTCTCAAGCACCTTGCCCGCGGTGTCCAGCAGGCAGATATGCCGATGGGTCCCCTGGCGGTTTCCTAGCCTTCGGCAATAAGACCAGTCTCTGCCGCTTCCACCTGTCCGAAAAGAGACAGTCATCCAGGCACCTCCGCATGACTGCCCTGAACAGCCCGGGGGCCATTTTTATCGCCAGCCTGATCGCCAGGTAAGGGATACCATCCGGTCACCTTTAGGGCTTTGGCGATCACGATGAGTTCCTCATTCGTAACCCTTGCCTCCTCCCCTGCCTCGACACGGCTGTTGTCGCTCACGGATTGGATGCTCCGCAGGTTGGCCGACCATCACTGGTCTATGTCTGAGATACTGGAACGTCGGACGTGAGACTCGACCGCCGGAGGCCAAGGACTTGGCTCGTGGCGCGGAAAAAATCCCTCGATGATACGTTCCAGCATCGCTGGTGATCGCTCTGCAGGCGCGAGCGCGCCTTTAGTCTTGGCCATTACGATCCTGTAGGCGTCAGACCACGGATTTGTATTGGCACTCGCACATAGCCTATCGAAGCAGGCCCTCTTGCTGGCCTTTATCGCACCCTTTAGCATCGATCTTGCCGAACTGAATGCTGCGCGGCGCTCTGTCCATTCTTCTTCGTTTCGCGCAGGCTGCATCCTCCGTCTTGCACGAAGGCACGCACTGCGAAGGTCGGCTATCGCGTCCGTCCACCAGTAAACCCGTGGCTTCCCATTCCCAGGTTGGCGAGTCCTAGGCATGGTGGCGTCGCACGCCCGCGATAGCATAGCAACTAGTTGGTCAGCAGTCGGGCGGAGCCAACTGCCCCCCTCGCGCTCCCTTCTCATTGCCTCGGCATTAAAGTGCGATGTATTCCACCCGCGAACGGTCGGAGTGTTGGCTCTACCCGTCGCTTGCCGCATCTCGTTGTTATCTACACTATTACAGACCGGCTGGTGGTCGCTATTAGTGCATCACCCCTCCAGTTCTTGATCAGTCCTGGGCTGGAGAACGTCACGTCGATGATCGACTCCGCACCATTTCTGCTGAATGTACTTTTGTTCCCAACGTTGGCCAGATCTAGGTTGAGCTTTATCAAAGCCTCCAACAGGATCTGGACCCTCTGGTTCGTGAAGCGACTTCCCCACTCAACAGCCCAAGCGTTGAAGTCGCCCGCCACCACCAACGGCGTTAGGCCCGTTAGCTCCATGGATAGGAGGTCGACCATCTGGGTGAACCTTTCGGTAGACCAACGTGGCGGAGCATAGCAACTGCAGTAGAACACTCCGTTCACCTTAGCAACTACGTACCCTTTTTCTGAGGTTGAGACAACCTCCTGAACCGGGAACTTGCTCGTCGTACATATGGCCGCCATATTGGACTCATCCGCAACCCAGTTACCGTTTCCGGGAGGAATGCGATAGGGGTCCGATATGATGGCAATGTCCGACAACGACTCAGTGGCTGCTTGGTGTAGCAGCTGCTGAGCCGCGAAGCAATGGTTCAGGTTCAGTTGCGTCACCCTTACGCCCGTGGTTTCGCAGCCGGCTTACCGGCTGGGCACCTGGGGCCTCCCATAAAGTGTTTGGCGTCCCGTTTCCCGGAACATACCATACACGTGGGAGACTCCCCACAGTCCTTTGCTTTATGGCCTGTACCTTCATATCGCCTGCACAGCTGGCTCCTATCGGGCCCCTTACAGGTCCAGGACTTATGTCCGCCCTCGAAGCAACGGAAGCAAATGTCTGGTTGCTGTAGTATGCCCAGAGGACATACAGACCAGCCGATCTTCAACTTGCCCTCTTTCAGGGCCAGGTTAGCGTCCGCCGACGATAGTCAGAAGGTAGCTATCTGGGTCCTCGCCGGACCTTTGCGGAGGCGGATTGACTCCTTAGCCACCTCCACCCCGCACTTCGCTTTGAGCTCAGTGATTTCGTCCAGGTTTTTGAGCTGAAGAGTCACTTCTGAGGTGAGTGCCCGCACTTGCATCTCCTTCCCTAGGACCTTTTCCGCTACCGTTTTGTAGGTGGCCCTTTTGTTCTTGACGTCCTTCCGGAGCTCAAGTATCATCTCGCCAGTGCGAGATCGGCGGATACTCCGCACATCCGCCCCCAGATCCTTGAGCTGGGTTTCCCCCCTCATCTTCTTCAAGACTTCTGATTACTTCGACCCATCCGTCTTGAGTATAAGGGCATCACCCCTACTCCGCGCCTTTTTGACCTTTTTTGGTCCTCTGGCCGCTCCGCCATCTTGGCGCGTCGCACCTTCCCGACGCTTCCTACCCTCTACGGTAGTCCAAGGGTTGCCCGTAGCCTCCACCTGTGCCTTTTCCGCGGTGGACCTTGAACCGGTTGTCGTGTTCTCCCGTGGGAGTAGCACGACCAATCGTTCCTCGTTCGCTTAGCGACCTGCCCCGTGGAGCAGACCGATGCGAACGAGGGGGCGTCTGTCTGCACCTCTTTAGATGCAGTCGCCCTCCCGGTCCTGACCGCTTTCTCGGCCGCCTTCACCCGAGCTACGAGTTTTTCGTGCTCCTTTCTGGCTTCATCAATGGTACTCCGAAGCAGGAGGAGGCTCTGCTTCAGGTCGCCAGCGATGTTTCGCCTATTCGCCGCGAACTCGATTATGGCATCGAGTTGTTCAGACAGCGCCGCCACTCTTGGCCGCCTGCCCATGTTTGAGGGTATTTTATGGCCGCGTGCCGACAGCTCACTCCATAAGCCAATGGCATTGAATTGACACCCTAAAATTGAACATGCAACCTTCCGAGTGGTCCGTTATAGAAAAGTTGGTCAATTTACCCTAAACAGATGCTGGTCCACTGCTGATTCGCTGTAGAAAAAATAAACTCTGTGTCTGTAGCGAAAATCAATATAGAAGACATTGAATATTGTAATTCAAGTATAGGTACTGGTTCACACAGCCCCAACCCCGAAAAAGTTGGGATTATGACTAAAGTGCTGCAATGTTGAATAACTTAAACCAGGTTGAATGTTGTATACACCTATTTAGAGGATTTTAAAGTTTTCTATGTAAAACGTTCGAATTCGAAACATTTACAGCGAGAAAATTAGGAAAATTCAAAGGAAAATGGTAAAATTCACGAGAATAGAATTTCCATACAACGAAGAAATGAGATCACAGAGGGCGATATAAACTACAATAATATGACAGCAATTTAAAACAAGTGACTTTCGACAGTTATTTTTAAATCATCCTTTAGAAGCTACCACCGGATATCAAGGGGTTATATACCTTTTTTGGCGAGAAAAATAAGGGAAGTTTGAATTTATTTTTAAGTGCATAGCACCATTTTTATTGCATCAAAGTGGTGTTTTTCTGAAAGTACAGTTTATCAACAACAGAAAAATACGTTTGATTTTGAGGTATACCAATTATTACTGGAGTAATGGCCGTTTCCTCGAAACGCTTTTTTTTTCGCAGAGGCTAGCAGTGATCCTGATAGAGACTCAGCGGATCAACTGAATTCAAAAAACTCATATTATTTCATTAGTTTAGAAGTGTGCCGTGTCCTTGAACGATCGCTTTCATGAGTATTTTGTTTTCAGTGCAAACGGGAACGTTTTTCCTAGAAAATTCACGTTTTGAGAGCTTAAAATTGCATTCAAAATTTTTTTGCGGCAAAATGTAACTGTATGTTTCGAAAAGCGATCGTTCAAGGACCGGCGAATTTAAAAACGAAAATTTAAAAAAAAGATGAAGGAAATCGGTTCAGTAGTTTTCCCGCAATCAAGATCACGGCAAAGTCATTTTTTGAGAAACACCATTCTGAGATAAACGCGTATAAAGTTTCAAGTTTGGCTTATGCGGCCGTAGCGAGGCGTGTTACAAATCGCTCTAACTTTCACCCTTTTGCTCAGATCTTTATGAAAATTTGTGAAAATGTTCTCAAGATGTTGTAGTTCAAGATAATGTAATAAAAAAAATTTCGATTTTTCGAAAACGAAAAAGGTATATAACCCCTTAAATACAAATAGAAGTACACTCGACTGGTGGCTACCGTCACGGTAATCGGTTGAACTATCTATACATATAAAAAGCAGCTCTGTCTGTCTGATCCATATAGGCTTGGAAACTACTGAACCGATCGGCGTGAAATATTGTATATAAGGGTTTTAGGGGCCGAGAAAAGTGAATAAGATAGTTCGAGACCCCTCCCTTTGTATGGGAGGGGTTCCATACAAATTCAACACGACGAAGTTTGCCGGGTCAGCTAGTCACTCTATATAATAAAAATCTTGTGTTTTATTTTTGTGAAAGAACAAATTTCATAAAATGACAACAAAATATATTTTTCCAATATTTCTGATGAATTGTTGAACATTTATAAGGACAATGTTTACGTAATAGATGTAGGAAAGGGCAAAAATAATTACTATGCATGATAGAGTCCAAAGTTTTCGTGTTATGCGAAGATGAATGATATGAATTAACGAATGACGATGAATGAACGAAGATGAATTTAAGATATTCTGGCCGGATCTGGCGTCGGACCACTACTTGAAGCGATCGCTGAAGGAGATGGAGTGGCTGAATATCGATGAGGTATCCAAGTCGGTGAACTCGCCCAACGTCCTTCAGTTGCGTTCTAGCGATAACTTCTGGGAAAACCTGAAGCGTGAGAGCTACTCCAACAATTTGATCGCGAAAACTGAGGAGGAATTGATGAAAAAAACAAAGAAAGAACTCAAAAACATAGTTTCACGCTTGTTTTCATCAGCCATGGCGAATGTTCCGATTAACTGCCGTAAGGTCGCTTGCAAGGTCGTAGATTTTTTTCCAAGTAAGCTAATATAATTACTTTTCATGGGAAATTTATCAAACTCAATTATCTGTTTTAGTTTTTATCACCATCCGAGAAAAGTCCATTTATTTCAATGCAAACGCTACTGCGTCCTGCATTGTTCTGTCGGTTTTTTCGATGAATCAATGCTTAATACACTCTGCAAAATTAATGTGCATATGCACCATGACAAACGATTATTGTGTCTTTGGGAAAACCCCTATATATGATATCATGCGACTGAAGATAACATTTTTAATCCGTCACGTGGTTTGATGTGATTTTTCAGCGAATCACACCTGTACCCTGTACTCTGATGTTCTATAGATAATTGTCGCATAATCAAATTTAAATCAAGGAGCGAATAATTTCAATCTTTAACGACATTTCACGCATTACGTCAAAATACTTGATTGTTGCCAAAGCCTTGGGTGCTACATTCCGATTCGGAGCTTGACCTTTTGTTTATTTATACTGGCTTGTTAGGCCAGCATCGTACCTCGAGGCCATCTGGGAGATAAAAATGATTGTTACCTGAATCAAATATTTTTTCTATAAAAAACGGATTGTAATATTTTTCCGGGTTTTTCGAGATAATGCCAGATCTCTACGTTTCATAAACTTCCTGAAGTACGATTGAGCTCAAATTTTGCATATGAACTTTTTTCGAGGAGACGAGTGTTTTAAGTGCCGGAACGGCACGAACTTGTGGAAGCATCAATGTGTGACAAAACTTAACAAGGATGGAGGGGGGTCTAACATTAATCAAAATTTGTGTGACGTACCTCATGGATGCCACCTATCTTGCTGAAAAAATGATAATACATTTTTCTTCCCCTCCTCGGTCGACAAATATCAACAAAAAGATACCACGCACAGTGGGACCAAACTAAGAAAGACGGCCAAAAGTCTTTTTCGACGTTTATGCATATAGGTGTCTTCAGAGAAGTTTTCTAATATGCGATTGAAAATATTTTGATATATTCGTTAAAAATGTTAATAAGGGGGTATTCAGTCAAAATGAAAGCAACAACATCTAGTTGCAAGATATCAAATCTAGGTCTTCATCAAAGTTGTAGAACTATACAATTTATGAATTTTTTCTCGAAGACACGTGTCAATATTGTAAAACCATTGAGATATAGTTAATTTTCTGTTAAACCCCCTCAAATCAATTTATTGAATCGCATTTAATCTAGTTGACATATTCTACAAAGTTGTCGATACCATCAAGATACACAACTTTCCTATCGAATGGTTTGCTCAGGAAATTAATGTTGAGCCTAAATTTTACTCATTTTTCAATTATTATATATCTCAATAAGTTGCACTTTATGGCAGTCAAAATTGGCATCTTTCAATCAGTCGTTGTATACACTAGAAGTGTACGAAAAATCATGGCCGGGTATGATCGGGTATTATGGTTTTCCCAGCAATCTTTTCAATCATACCAATCACATTTCTGATGACCTTGTATACGGATTTCACACTAACTCGACAAGATGCTGGCAGCAACCTCTCAGAATTCATGTAACTTTGTAAGTATGAAAGCCTTCCTAAACAAAGCAACTTTGCAAACTTTTTTTCGAAAATTTATTTAGACTAACTTTTGAAAAGGTGTGCACATTTTATGGCTTTTGTATAACAAGATATATCTAAGTAATGAAGAGGAATTGAGAAAAGTTTTAGAGGGATGGCTTTTAGGAAACTGTCTGAATTTTCATTAAAAATATTGGAAAAATTAAATTTGAGATCGCTGAAAAGAAGTTGATCTTAAATACAAAAAGTGATTTGAGAATGCGTAGAAGATTATTGATAACTAAATTTTCTATATAAAGAATTAAAGTTCAAAGAAATCTGGGCTGATCGTTTTTTTTTCTAATATTTTTTTGTTTTTTTCAGAACCAATTTTTTTAGTGTGTTAATTTTTAAATTTTAATAAAAATTTAGCTATTTCCCTATAAGTTATCTCTTGACAAGTTTTCTTTATATTTTACAATTATTTAGATTTTAGATTTAGATTCTGATTATAAAAAGTTGAAATTTTTAATCCTTTGCATATATTAGTGTAGAGTAATTTGCAAATTAGAATAGTTTAAAAACGCTTACACATCCACAGAGTTTCATGGAATTCTGAGAGATTGCTGCCAACATCTGGTCGAGTTAATGTGAAATTTGATTGGTATGATCGAGAAGATTGCTGGAAAAACCATAATACCCGATCATACCCGGCCATGATTTTTCGTACACTTCTACTGTATACAACGACTGATTGGCTGCCACAAAGTGCCACTCATTGAGATATATTAATTGAAAAATGAGTAAAGTTTTGACTCAAAATTAATTTTCTGAGCTAACCAATCGATATATGATATTGAAGTCTTAAAAAAAGTTGTGTATCTTGATGATATCAACATCTTTGTAGAATATGTCAACTAGATTAAATGCGATTCAAACTCAAGAAAATCAATAAATTGATTTTAAGGGGGTATGACAGAAATTTAACTATATCTCAATGGTTTTACAATATAGACACTAAGTTTAATATCTTGCAACTAGATGTTGATGCTTTTATTTTGACTGAATACCCCATTAATAACATTTTCAACGAATATCCTAAAGTATTTAAAATCGCACATTAGAAAACTTCTCTAAAGACACCTATATGCTAAAACGTCGAAAAAGACTTTTGTCCGTCTTTTATTAGTTTGGTCCCACTGTGCGACGGTTTCTTGTCTCAACCACAACAGAACAGGTAAGCTAAAGCAAAAACGTCGATGTCTTATCGCGAAATAATTTGGTATGAAATATCAAAAACGGAAGTCCACAACTGGCTAGACGGCTTATGGGTTTAACCTTAATGTTGTTTACCTCTTCCGAACGTGATATAATTGATAAATAATAAATCAGTTCTGGGTAAAGATAAAACCTCGGAGTGAATATCAATTAGAAACACATGTTTCGCATCTATTTATCTGTATCTATAAAAGCGAGCGTCCGTATGTCTATCTGTTACCTATAGATAAAAAGGGTTCGCCACAGAAGGCAGAATCACAAAAGGCAGAAGCACGAATGGCAGAATCATGAGAGGCAGAACTCTATGACCGTACACACAAGGCAGAATATTTCAAAAGGCAGAATTTCGAAGGGCACGAAAGGCAGAATACTCATAATCGAGGGCGAGGAATCGAGGCGGCACAAAGCCGCCGTGGTTTTCGCGGTCCGAGCCGGCCGCCGACCCGCCGTCGGAAGCGGCGGCCTCTCGCATACAAACAACTGATCTACTGATTTTCTAGGATTATTCAAACAGGTTTTCTTTCCCTCAGTAAAGTCTGAACGAGCGGTAGCGAGTAAGGACAGCATACACTTGGACAATAGAGTAGGCCGGAGGCCGCGAGTGTGTGTTGTTGAAAAGAAAATAGACCATATTTTGATTCTGTCATTCGTGCTCTTTGTGATTCTGGCTTTCGTTATTCTGCCTCATGAAATATTCTGCCTTTCGTAATTCTGCTTTTCGTGATTCTGCCTTTCGTGATTCTGCCTTTCGATTTTCTGCCTTTCGTAGGAGACCCGATAAAAAAAACTAATGTAACCACCTTCAAATTTTTCACAAAGGGGTACGGGGAATGTCATAGACATGTTAGTTTTGCCTAATCTCGTAAGACGAGATGGATTTGTTATAGCTGTGAACTTGAAAATTGTCTCCCCGATAAACGTTTGTATACAATGGTTTTCGAGTATGATGTGTAATAAAAAGGGGAGAGCGATTTCATTAAACTGGTATGCCAAGTCATTCTAAATTCTCTTTTTACAGTGTCGGACATAAGTTAAGCAACTAGTTTGAGGTATTTAAACCAGACTCAAAAAATATAGATTTTAGCGATACTCATTGCTTTCGGGTTTGGATAATGTTTTTTTTACGGATAGGATTAATCTGGCTTTCTCAGTCTTTTTAAAGATATTATACGACAATCTGTTTAAATTGCCCGACGTTTAGGCCGTTATTGGTGGCCTTTTTCAAGGGAAGCTGTATTTGATAGTGAAAATGTTTAGGGGCATTGTACTATACAGTGTCATGCAGAAGTCACTCACTTTAATTATGTCGTACGTGTCTGGATGATTGTTTACCAACGGTAGAAAGTCCTGTAGTTCTGTCGTGTAGTCTAATGTTCGGCGACGATATATATTTTGATGGGTTCTTCATTTGAAAACGGCTCACTTTGATCACTGGAAAATCAATCTTGCGCTTCATATGACGTTCAGTTCAAAATGGTGTTTGAGTTTGATTATTGCGGGAACGGTGGATGTTGTTTTTGAGTATGTGTAAGATCCCAGCATAAGCGGTATTGATGCCATCAATCTCCGTTCGATGGTCGACAGTGTTGTCAGTATTGGCAATGTGTCACATTTCTAACATCGGTAATGTCCAAGCAGTCTACTCTTATCCAATATTTTCACCTTTGTAAGATCGAACATGTGCTTGTTTGTGACAATGTGGTCCATCATGGCTGTCATACCCCTGAGCTGGATCATCGATTTATCATGACTGCTTGCACCATCCTCCGTCAACCGGTTGTATTGGTTGATGTTGAATTGGTGTCTGTATATCCTGGTCTTTAATATGTTGCGTGTCATGCCAATGTAGCACATTTGACAGTCGTTGCACGGCAAACAGTAAATAATGTTGGACTGCAGCAAGGGTTCTATTGGATTTTTCATGGTTTCGATGATGTTAGATACAGTTCTAACGGGTTTTTGTGTTATTTTCAGGTGTGAATATAACTATAAAACTATAAAACAGTAGTAATTGTCCACGTTATAACCTACTTTGTATACCAAATTTGCCAGTTGCTTAATTAATGTCGCAGGAGTTTTAGCACTTTATTAATGCTTTTGAACAGTGCTGCCAAGAAACTTTTTACAACGTGATTCTACAAAATGGTGTGTAATTACTTGTTAAAGCAACATATGGATTGAATCAATACTTGCAAAAGTGATTATACTTCAAGTAATAATAAAAGTGATCTGTTGTACAACCCCAGTTGCTTTACTTATGTTCGACACTGTAAATACCCTGTACAACTGTAGTACTGTAATACTTTTATGGTGACAGATCGTAGCGATCTCGTACTCGGCAACTAACGCCCGTAGGACTGCCATGCTCTCTGTCAGCCTCAATGTACTTCATTTTGGCAGTGTTTATGGTGAACCCAATGCTCTCAGCTTCGCTTCTGAGAGCCGTAGATGCCTCCTCCACAGCTCCATGATTAACACCGATGACGTCGATGTCGAAGCCCAGAAGCATGTAAGGCTTCGTGATGATGATTTGCCCCTGTGCACAACTGTTCTTTGTATACCACCTTGCAAGACCATGTTGAAAAGCAGGTTCGAGAGCCCATTTTCTTGCCTTAGATCATAGTCGCGTCATAGCAAAGCAAAGCAAAGCCTTGGTGCTACATTCCGATTCGGAACTTGACCTTCTGTTTATTTATACACGCAGCACACTGTTTAGTGTACAGGACAATTGCGGGGCTAGCGCTACGATCCTACTGACACTAACAGTCTCTCCCGAGCCGAGACTCGAACCCACGACGACTGGCTTGTTAGGCCAGCATCGTACCTCGAGACCATCTGGGAGACGCGTCTGAAAACTCGCCCACTGTCCTGGCATATGATGTTAAACCCTACGCCTTGGAGTCCTAAATAGATGGTGTGTTCTCAATCAGATAGGACAATCTGAGAGGCGGCTGCAGCAACCGCGCTCCGGATGTCCGGGTTATCGCCAATCCTCCGGACTAGGTTGTCCGGAAAAGTGCCTGGCCTGCTCACTGCCGTCATGTCGCTCCTCGCTCCTGTACACATGCGAAGAAGATGTGCTCAACAGTCTCTTCCATATCCACGCACTCAGGACACATGGGGGACCCAGCATGTCCGAGCCCGTGCTTGAAGCAACCATGGCCTGCCAGAATCTGTGTCAGGCAAAAGTTCACTTCGCCATGATGTCTCCCGACCCAACCGGATTACCTCGGGAATAAGTCGGCTCGTCCATCTACCCTTCATAGAATTGAACCATTCCCGCTGCCATCGGCATATCGAGAATGACCTTCTGGTTCCTCGTATGCCACATTTGTCAAGTAGGTCGAAGCATTTTCTGTCCTCCCTAATGGCGATGCTGATAGGCCACATATCGAACAAGGCACAGATTGCCTAATATGCCACTGTTCGGTACGCACTAGCAACCCTATCCATCTCCAATAAGCTATATTTAAAGGAGTGGCAGATAAGTATTCTAAGTGCTAGTGTCATCGTCTTTTATCTTTTTTCCCCTAACTTTTTCAAATCTTCACACATACATAGCAAGAAGGAGAAGAGCGTCAGCAAAATGGCCCCACTGCATCATCTATGCCTCGCGAATAATTTAATGAAAAATTTTATGGAAGAGTTTACTATTTTTAACCCCTCATTGTCCAAAATAACATTTAACAATAACACTCAATATCAAACATTTCATACGATTTTAAATCAAATCCATACATTTTCCTATGTCTAATTGTGCTCATTTGGTTGTTGTGACGTCGCAATCTCAGCACGCGAAAAATGTTGCGCTCTAACACTGGCAACGAGGCTCATCTGCCACTTCTTATAATATACCTTATTGATCTATGTCCAGGTGCGCTTCCAAATGTTTGAACTGCAAAATGGGTATTCCAGATGGCCATTACCCTGGACGCAGCGATGATCACATGCGTCAAGCCATCGACGTTGGTGGCGGAGTAGGTTTTGCCTACCAATAACGGGATGAAAGAATTCCTCTCGTCCGACTTTCCGGATATCGTGATATACTTTTTAACGTGAAACAATGTAGGAGCCACCTCGTGACTTACTTTGAATTTTCAAAGTCACAAAACTCGGAAATAGCTAATGTGTCACCTGTGAAAACATATCTTCATGTTTGCGGGTCTTATGCCTTTGAAAATTCGAATTCAACCCAGCCATTTGTGGCTCATACAGACTTCCGGTTAAATAAATTTTTTCAAACTTACCATCGTACGGGGTTTCTTTTGACACTTTTTTAAAGTTTTTCAACTTTATGTAATTTTTTTGTTATTTGCCATTTAAATTCATACATATACGCAAAATTCGTGCTGTACAAGGACAAACATAACCTTCAATATGACTGACCATTCAAAACAATCCTGCTGTCATTGATAGCTGAGATTGTAGGAAGCAGAAGAAGAGAATATGACTGACAAAACATCGACCGCTTTCAATATTTTTGTAGCAATAACAATATCTAACTCAAATATAATAGAACTGATGACCAAATGGTCGGCGTGCGACCAGACCGAACCAAGCGCCAAAAACATTATTTCGAGTAATCGGCGATCAAAGTTAACCCGGCCCGTATGCTTCCTGCAAGCTGCTGCAGAGAAATTTTGTTATAATACTATTATAAACTGTTCAAATGATTTCGTTTCTTCATGAAATATAGAGTATCAATTTTAACTTCCACTAGTGTTAAAAACTCAATTTTCAAAAAAATGGCGCTCAGTTCGGTCTGGTCGCACGCCGACCAAATATGAAAAAGAAATAGTTTTTAATCGACTTACTAAAATTAATGGCACATAAAAACAACGATTTTGGAACGAACAATGGCATCTGCTGCCGTGTTCGTGCTGCGTCTGGTATTTCGACATCAGCGCTAGCGTACGTGCATGTGTCAAATTGGGAACCATAATATATGTATGACATTGCATGGCAGCGCCCGGTATGGTGTTGTAGTGCGATGACTGTTATTCGATTTGAAATTATCGTTGTTGTGGCGGTGGCGCTAGGTTCCATTGTTACGTTTGATTTTCTAAAGCTCTGACTTGAATTCATAGTCGCTGTCGTAAACTAAAAGCCACAGTAACAAAGCCGCATTTAGGAGGGTGCAAGGGGGGCATGGCCCCCAGACCACCCCACTTTGGGGGCCCCCATAAATGTTTACTTCTAACAAAAAATTTCGTAACACTTCGTTATTTTTGAAGTAGAATACTTCTCTCAGGAAGTTCGGCTACATAGGGATGTGAAATGAGAATCTAAAACCGAAAAAAGTGAAAAATATGTCCAATTTCAAATGCTAATAAATCGGTTAGTATCCGATGGATTTCCTTCGTTCTTGCAGCAATAGATAGGAAAATCGTCCAAGATTCTTCCCAAAATAAGATAATTGTAATTTTATTATTCATACTATTGTACTATTGAAAATAGTCAAGCCTTGTCAAAACGAAAAATTCGACCTCTGATTGGTCGTTATATGATTGCTTCCCAAGCACGGTCGACAGAATCATATTCCTTGCAATTGAAAACATGCTATTTGGCCTATATAAGAGCCTGTTTCAGCCGAAGCTGCTCATAATAGTTCTAGACAGCGATAACAGCAGTCATCCTTCCTTAGCAGCAGCACTAGCCCTGTAGTTGGTCACCACGTCTCAGGAGCAGCGCGGTTTTTCTAAGCATGTGTCGCTAGACTGCCATTATTCCCCCCGTGTTGGGGCAGCATGAAGATTGCCATCAGGAAACCCAATTTTGTAAATCAAAATGCCTTTTTGAAGGCAAATAAACAAGTCATTGAAAGTTAATATTTTTTGACAACGCAAGCAAGCATTCTATGTTGGATCCTAGCAATTTAAATCTGTCGCACCCGTCGAATTTACTGAATGTGAAATAGCTTCCACAGTGCGTGTTGTCCGTGTATCCTAAATCCCCCACTGTTAGGGCAGCTCAAAGGTTGTGATCAGCAACTGATTTTGAACCGCAAAATGCCTTTTTCAAGTCAAATAAACAAGTAATTGAAGGTTAATAATTTTCTGGCATCAACACAAGCAGATATTTTGTGCGGGATGCAATCAAATTCTGTTGTAGTTGTCTAATTTTTACTTTTACTTCATTTAGTAAACATCCCCCCCCCCCACTGTAGGGGCAGCGCAAAGGCTGCGATACGCATAACCGACTTTGAATAACAAACTGCCCTGTTAGAACGCATTCACAAAGACAGTTAGGCCTCTGCCATGGTGAACGCGAACGCGAGGGATGGGGCGAGAAACTTGCCGTAGGTGAATAAACAGCTCTCTTTACGGCTGTTCGGATTTCTGGATTTTGGCAATCAAAACTTCTGCTGGCTGTCTGATTTTCAGTGTGAAAACAGCCTTCAACTTTGTTGTCAGAGTGCCTGACTACGATTTGGTAATATTGTTTGAGTTAAATGTTTACAAAATTTTACAATATTCCTCTTTCTCTCATTCAATAAAACAGGTAATTTGATGCCTTCGTCATACGTAAGTTCACCATAACTCCCGATATCGGCGTAACACAGAGATGCAATCAGCGTCATATCCGATTTTAACTTCAACAACAAACTGTTCTTTTTAGGACAACGAAACAAATGAATTGAAGATTTAATATTTTCGCGTTCTGAGCTTTAACCAAAAGTTATATATCTTAATTGGAATTCACATGTACTCATATACTCTGACTGTTGAAACTTGTTTGCACCGCAAAGAGTTTGTTCTTTTACTGTTCAGTGAGGTCGTATTTATATGTGCAAACTGGAATTGAGTAGTACTTCAACTTCATTAGCACAGAATTTTCAATACTGCCAATGAGCGGTCAACATTTATTTGCTAGGAAAAATGACTGACACGCAAGCAGCCGGGTTATCTTTCTTGTTAACAGTATTCTACTTCAACCTTGCGGTCGTGGCTTTGCACACAACCCTCCTGTGATTTTTTGTATAACATGTACCTACCTTAATTGAAACACGTACAACTGAAATGGAGCCTCGACATATTACTTGACCCCACCCCCACAATCCTTAATCCGACCCTTCACAGTAACGCCGATCGGGTATCACCTAGTCTGTTATGCCTCTGTATGTAAAAAAAAAGAAAAATAATTACTTACTCATGGCAGGTCAATTCGACAGCGATTATTCTGTACGTAAACTGTTATATGCATTAAACCGGAAACTTCTTATCTGGCATTGCCTGCCTGTTACTTGTCGTACTAAGACAGACGATTTATCAGGTTTTTGCGTTCGCGAAGAACATTTCACAGTAGTCATAAATTTCACAATCTTGATTTTCTCTGATGGAAAAGAAACAGAAAATGACACCCCAGACAGATTGACCCGTGTGACGTGCGAAATATCACGAGACAGGTGAAAACCCCTGGCTTCATTACCAGTACTTGTGGAGTCCATACGTCTCGTTAGTGACACAGAAAGTGTTTCCAGTAATATTAAGTTTTTACGTTTCTCCTGAAAACGCGTAGAGACTTGCTTTCATTCTTTTATAAAATTGCAATTACTGACCAATAAAACAAGTATGTTCGTAGTTTTCATATATCTGCAGGCTTACTGAAAATTTCGCCTTGAAACTGTACGTCACATTCGATGTAATGATAAAATGATACCAAGGGCCTTTCCATTAAGCGTTTTGCCACAATGCAAAAAAATAAGTTTTTTTCTCAATAGCTGGTTGCTTTGTACATTATCCATAACAAGCGTTTCGAGAATGATCTTGAAAAGGCATTCAATTCGCACAGTAGGATTAGTAATCAGGTACATTTCATCACATCAGCAATTTTATATGCGTAGGTACTTTTGTTATACTCACACGGACACACTGATACTTATCCTACATTTTGTCAATATTAAATGACCGGCACCTTATCGCGTTTAACTGATTATCTAACTAATCGATCATGATTTAACTGATTTTGATTTACAACTTGTGTTGAAGCAGATTACATATAAACCGACTCAACGTTCTTCCGGCGATCATTTTAGTGCAGTTCCCCTGTGTGCATCCGACAAAATGTCGAAAATATCCGTCTTACAAACATTATTTCTAATTTGCGTGTTACTTGTAACTCGCTCAGAGCAACAACGCAACCGCTGTCTTGGAGTTCCCGATGGAACATTCATTAACGATTTTAGCGACTGCGATGCTTACTTTGTTTGTGCCCGAAATAGTATGGTACGAGGACGTTGTGCAGCAGGATTCTACTTCAACGAGGAGGCACAAAAGTGTGATCACCCGTGGAATGTAACCTGTCTCTTGTGTAGATGGTTAGACGGGCAAGGTGAAGATGGCGATGGTGATGGAGAAAATGGTGAAGACAATGGTGAAAATGGCGAAAATGGTGAAAATGGTGAAGAGTTTGATACTGGTTTACCGGAAAATTTCCCAATTGAGCGTGAGTGTCGGAAGTATACGGCATGTGCGGATGATGAAGGATTCCTGATGGAGTGCTCCGAAGATCTAGTATTTAATCCAGATCCTGCGGTTAGAGCATGTGATATTCGGGAGAATTACGATTGTCCAGAAAGCTTATGTCCGAATAACATCAATCCATCAGTACCAACATTTGTACCAGATTTAACAGACTGCTCCAGATATCACATCTGCTTCAACTGGGAAGCTGTGGCCGAATATCAAAGCTGTGCAGGTGATCTGCTGTTCAACCCAATCATTGGTGATTGTGATTTTGCAGAAAATGTGGATTGCGATGTATGTACTGCCAAAAGATATCATGTGACTCTGTTTTAACTTTCCTTTTTTTTCTCCAGCATGTTATACCGTTACCTCCTACTTCATGTAGACCAACTGGAATTCACTACATTCCAGCGGATGACTGTTACACATACTTTGTATGCGTAAATGGTGTACAGCAAGAGGAGCCCCAGACATGTTTGGGAGAAACAATCTTCGATATTATTACTATGTCCTGCCGAAATCGTGTCGAAGGTGAAACCGAATGTATTGAAGAAGACAGTGGTTTATTCGAAGCAATGTTTAATGTTACTCTTCGTCACTAGAGTTTTGCTAATCGAAAACAATGTTTTTGGAATCTTCGAATATAATTAAATACACAAGTTTTTATGGTTTCATCTTCAAAACTGTATTTTTAAACAGAGCATGAATCTGGAATAAAAGTTAAATTAGTCACTTTGGATCTTTGCTGAGTTTTTTTATTAGAATTCTTGCCTTCCTTTCATATATGATTCGTTTAACGCGTTTCCATCATAATTTCGAGTGGCTTCGATTTGAACAAAACTTTGTACACGTCTTCAGTTCCGCAAATGGTGTACTTTTCGAAAGGTTTATTGAATAAATTTTTGCATATTTTAGGGTAGGGAACGGCTTAAGCAGTAGCGCCCATTTCAATCAGTCGAAGAAAACAGGCCACAAACTCCTGCATTTTGATCAATATCGACAATTTCAGTGATGGAAACGAAAACTTTGATTGTCTAGCTGTCTTACGAATATAAGAAATACCGTTAATCACAACGAAATCTGTGAACAATTGCAATTGAAACAAATCGACCTATATGCAGCCATTCAGGAGCCACTTCGGGTGCTGGAAAAAACGCCTGCAAAACAGATGGAAACTGCTTAAAATAAGTTAGGGGTGATTGGAATAGTGTCCTTCGATTGGTAACTTTGATTGATGATTGTTAAAGTTTGCTAACTTAGTTTTACAATCTGAAAACAAGTTCTAACCGACAAAACGATAGGGAACAGATTGATATACTACTGTTTGAGTTTCACCCAATACATTTTGAGTATTTCGTCTGAATACACATAACACAGGTGGTTCCTGAAGCTGCTTAGAATATGTTCCCTACCCTAGTTTGCTATTAGCTAAATCTTTATGTGATAATTTATAAGCTCAATCTAGGGCCTTTTTGTTAAAAATTTTAATTTCCATATTCAGTACAGCCCTGCATTCGGGTCATGTGCATTTGCTTGATCGCTAGAAAGAATATGTGTGTATGCGTAGAGTAGAATGTAAAGAAGGATAAAAGGATTAACAATCGCTAGCGCACTAGGTTCAAGATAGATGAGTACCCGAAGTGTTTCGGTAGTTGGTATCTCAATTCAAGGTTGTGTTACACGTAAGTAACTACGACATAACTCATCAGATATTTATTAAACTTGGTGCTCTGTGGTGCCGTTTATAGCTTGTATTAATGATTTCTTATTTTTGAGTCTATGTGCTTGGGAAAGGATTCCCGAACTATGAGAAAGTCCATTGTATCTTTTCTTTGCAGGTTCGTTAGAATGTTTATGTGCTGTGGGTCTCTTTGATGAGATTTATCAAACATAAATCCTTTGTATATCACAACACCGTTAATATCACATATCAAGGGAAGTTTGTGCTGTGGGTCTCTGTATAGAGATTAATCAAACAAATTTATCTTTCCACTCTTAATATCACATATCAAGGGAAGTTTGTGCTGTGGGTCTCTGTATAGAGATTTATCAAACAAATTTCTCTTTCCGGGTTCGTTCAACAGGTTATGGGCCCAGGATAAACGGTTGTTGTATTGGATAGACATTTATAGGGTTTTCTTTGTAAAGTGTAAAGTTAGAGGAAACTTTTGTAGGGCTTAGTATTAACATAGAGAATAGGGCAAGACGATTAATCATCCCCATTTTCAAAGAAGGACTTTTACATACCTTTAAAAAAAAATAACCCCAAAGAAGAAGATTATTTTGAACCAGTAGCGGGCGCTACTCCTGAAGAAGAAGCAGGACGTAAATTATTACTTCAAGATAGATTGAGAGAGGATGAATTGGCTGTCAATGAAGTATTGATGTTGCTGGACGATGACGCAATGGCGCATGTCCTAGAATGTTTTTATGCAAAGGAAATTATGTTCAAATTGCAAGAAGTTTATCAGCGCCATGGTCCGGTAACTATGCTCGGATTGCGGTTGCAATTATATCTTTTGGGCAGTCAGCGGTTCAATTTATTACAAGCACTTTTTACACACCATCAAGATATTCTGCATAAACTAAATAGTATGGGAGAAGTAGTGAGCATCGAAGATTTTGTCATTTGAGTAATGACAATATTTTAAAAATAGTTAAAAAAAGGGGCTTAACCTGTAGCCAGATTCGATTTCATCCGAATCTTCTCTTTGTGAAGTTTGCATTGAAGGAAAGCAAACTAGGAAACCATTTAAAAGGAAGAAAGTAGTCAGGTCCATGAGGCCGTTAGAGTTAGTTCACACCGATGTCTGTGGCCAGATGACTGTGCCTACCCATGATGGGTATAGATATTTCGTGAGTTTCATTGACGATTTTACTCACTTTGTGGTTGTCTATCTGATTGAGAGAAAAAGTGATGTATTTCATAAATTTATTGAGTATGAAGCAATGGTGACAGCTCAATTTTCTTTTAGAATCTGTCGCTTGAGATCAGATAATGGTGGTGAATATTATGGGAAAGAGCTCATGGATTTTTGTGGGAAGAAGGGAATCTTAATGATTCCTACTGTTCCTTACACACCTCAGCAGAATGGGGTAAGCGAACGTATGAATCGTACTCTTATGGATAAGGTAAGAACGATTTTGCATGAGAGCAAAATGCCTCATGAAATGTGGAGAGAAGCGGTTTATATTTCCATGTATGTTACGAACAGAAGCCCCACTAGTGCTTTAACCGAATGTAAAACCGACTTTTGAAATGTGGAAAACGTTTGGATGTGTGGCGTTTGTCCACATTGGTAAGGAGCATAGGTCCAAGTTAGATGTAAAAGCCCGGGTTCTTGTTATGGTTGGTTATGCTCCAAACGGTTTTCGGCTCTGGGATTGCGAGACTAGAAAGGTCATTGTATCCAGAGATGTAATATTTGACGAAAGCAAATTTTACTTTTGTGAAAAATATGGGAAACAAGATGAAACTGAGCTACTTGATTTTGAGGCACGTTATGTGGTAAAAGTGCCACCGAAATTACCACTAACGTTGGAACCCGGTCTGGTTGAAGAACCAGTTGAAGAGTCTTTGACTAACCCTGAACTTGTTTCTGTGGATGAAAACCAAGATGATATGGGATCATTGGTAGACGAGAATGTTGACAATACTCAACGTCAAGGAGGTAGATCTAGAAGACTCCCTGCGTGGTTGAGGGATTACGAAACTAGTCTCATGGTGGGAAACATTTACGGGGAAGTTCCTCAAAACTTAGAAGAGTTGAGGAAGCGCGACGATTGGGCAAAATGATTGTCAGCTATTGAAGAGGAGTTGAAGTCTTTGAAGGACAACAATACTTGGACATAGTTAAAGAAATCCCTAGGGATAGGAAACCTATCAATTCGATGTGGTTGTTCACAATCAAAGATGATGGTTCAGAGAGATATAAAGCTAGGCTGGTGGCAAAAGGCTGTTCGTAACGTCCGGGTTTGGACTATGGTGAAACTTTTGCTCCTGTCGCTAAAATGACAACAGTAAGATGTTTGCTATCTATCGTGGTCAGACTAAATTGGTGGATACATCAAATGGATGTGAAAACGGCGTTCCTCAATGGGGTATTGGAAGAAGTCGTGTTTATGGAATTGCCTTCTGGAATAGGCTTACAGTCAAATCTTTGCAAACTTAATAAAAGCATTTATGGCCTCAAACAATCAAGTAGAAGTTGGAATTTGCGATTTGACAATTTCATAACGAATTTGCGATTCAAAAGGTTAGACTCTGATACCTGTGTTTATGTGTCAACAGAAAGGAGTTTGTATATAATTTTATACGTTGACGACATTTTAATTTTTGGTCAAGATCCAACTCAGATTGAGTGGTTGAAATATAACCTTTCGAAGGAGTTTGAAATGAAGGATCTTGGGGAAGTGAGCCATTTCTTAGGCATGGATATCAGAAGGAATCTCGAGGAAGGGTGGTTGGAAATATTTCAAGAGAGGTATGTTAGCCGAATCATTCATAAATTTGGAATGGATGATTGTAAAGTGGTATCAACACCTTTAGACCCCAATGTGAAGTGGAAGAAGAATGAAGGGGCAAAGACCGATGCGCCTTACAAGGCACTGTTGGGTTGCCTACAGTACTTGACGTTGGTGTCAAGACCTGACATAACCTTTGCTGTAAGTGTTTTCAGTCGATTTCAGGATTCACCAGAAGAATCACATTGGACGGGACTAAAACGCATAGTCAGGTATCTTCAAGGTACGCAATGTTTTCCGCTCGTGTATAGAAGGAAGGATGACGAGGATCCGTTGGTCGGATACACTGATGCTGATTTTGCAAGCGATGAGGATGAGAGAAAGTCGGTCTCAGGACACGTGTTCATGGTTTACGGGAACGTGGTATCTTGGTCGACGAAAAGGCAGGAGATCGTAAGCCTTTCGACCACAGAAGCTGAACTGATTGCACTGTGCAATGGATCAAAGGAAGGGATATGGTTATCAACGCTACTTGGTGAGATTGGAGTCCTCGCGGTTCCATTCACAATATTTGAAGATAGAACACCTTGTATCAGAATTGCAGAAGAACCACGTGAACATAAAAGAACAAAACATATTGATGTAAAGTATATGTTTATTAGAGAACTGGTTAAACAGAAGAAGATTAATTTGAAATATGTACCTACAGATAGTCAGTTAGCAGATATATTTACAAAACCTTTGCCGAAACAGAAATTCCAAGAAATGTTAAATTATCTGAAATGAAAATTGAGGGGAAGTGTTAAAAATATTAAATTTCCATATTCAGTACAACCCTGCATTCGGGTCATGTGCATTTGCTTGATCGCTAGAGAGAATGTGTGTGTATGCGTAGAGTAGAATGTGAAGAAGGATAAAAGGATTAACAATCGCTAGCGCACTAGGTTCAAGATAGAAGAGTACCCGAAGTGTTTCGGTAGTTGGTATCTCAATTCAAGTTTGTGTTACAAGTAAGTAACTACGACATAACTCATATGTTAGTTATTAAACTTGGTGCTCTGTGGTGCCGTTTATAGCTTGTATTAATGATTTCTTATTTTTGAGTCTATGTGCTTGGGAAAGGATTCCCCAAGCTATGAGAAAGTCCCTTGTCTCTTTTCTTTGCAGGTTCGTTAGAAAGTTTATGTGCTGTGGTCCCTTTGATGAGATTTATCAAACATAAATCCTTTGTATATCACAACACCGTTAATATCACATATCAAGGGAAGTTTGTGCTGTGGGTCTCTGTATAGAGATTAATCAAACAAATTTATCTTTCCACTCTTAATATCACATATCAAGGGAAGTTTGTGCTGTGGGTCTCTGTATAAAGATTAATCAAACAAATTTCTATTTCCGCTCTGAGGGCAGTAACGTTAGGTTATCAGTCTGGAATTACCGGAGGGTAATCAAACGTTATCTTTCAACAGGGTTCGTTCAACACTTTTGAGCAAAATAACCAACTGTTTTGACGTTTTTCCAGTGGTTCAGGAATGTTTCCTTAAACGAACTTATATAAATTAAAAATTACAGAGTTACAAAGAAAGATTTCATAGTTTTGATTTTTAGCAGTATGCAGTGATCATTACATCCGACACGTTGTCAATCAATCTTAGAAACAGTTTGAAAATCTTTCAAAAGTGTGTCGCTAACAATTATACATATATTGACTATTTTGGCCTCTAAGAAATTAAACCGATGGGGTGACTTTACTTTTTTGAAGAACAAAGTTGGTTGAACCCTGCGAAAAGTCTCAGCTCTTCCATTTCCGCCCAACAATGGACGTACAGTTGAAGGGTTTCATCACATTACTTTTCTGGGAATCACCACAATATCAAATGACATGGACACGATATTGTATGTGACCGCCTGAGTTTCACCAGTGATTGATTAACCTATATAGGTTCAACGGAGTACCCGGATACTGTTTCAGGTTTAGTAACACGAAATTTCCAAGTGAACGTCAAAACAGAATGATTTTAATCAGCTACATCTTAAAACATGTTAGAAGATACCTTTAAACAGCATTAGTTTTCATACAATGATAAAAAGGGATGAGTTACCAGGCAGGAGAGCAAAGCAAATTCATAGCTCATCAATAATATTTTTTGTTATGAGGCCTTATCGTGTTATTTCAAAGACATTCTCGTTTCTAACACGAATATGAAATCAATATCTATTTTTTCATACCTTGTTATGCCTTTCCAATAGCGTAGTGTGAGGGGGCGGTCCGCTCTGGGTGGCACCCTCAGGAGTAATAATATTCTTTAGAGTATTATTACAATCAACAATACGAAATTGAAACAACCCTATTACATTTAGACTAATCAGATTTTTCAAAAAATGAACGATACCGACGGCATCCGGGATGAATTAAAATCGAACAGTACAGATACTCTGTCTTTGGAGAACAATTATTGCGCCAAACATTCTGTAGCATCGCGTTGTTTTGCACGGCACGAGGTTGCACGTTAAAATTGTTCTATGAGAACAGAACAGTCTTTGTAAAAGGTTTGTGGCGAACAGTGTCTCTACGGACGGGTAGGGACTTCAAACGTATCAATAGGCAGAGGCTTTCTTAGCGTCGAAGACAAAGTGATCCGTCCAGGGTAGTTTACGAAGAGCGAATCTCGAAAAGCGCCGTTGAACTGACTCAAATCTTTTTTTCACACCATTCTTGTAATTAGGAGTCCTGACAACCGAGCAGTACTCTAATATAGAGCAAAACTATGAGCAGTACAACGACTCGAGGCAGTAGACATCCGTAGTCCTGGAGATGAAACACAAAACTCTCGAGGCTTTATTACAAAATGGTAGGCTTAGCTGAATATCCAGAATTACTCCCAAAGCTTCAATTTGACGTATACGCCCGATTTCTGTCCCTAGCAAGACGTATTTGAAATGCATCGTCTACATATATAGCCGTGGTCCTTCAATAGCTAGGTTCACGTCACTGAAGTAAAGCAGAAAGAAAAGTGGTCCTAGATGGCTTCCCTGCGGTATTCCGGACAAGCATCACAGTAAGTGGATTGGCAATTCCCAAAAGCAACGGTTAGGCGGCAACCAACGAGACACGACTGAAACCATTGCAAAAGGGTCCCGTTGATCCCGAGTTTGTCAAGATTAGCAATGGCTATGCGGTGGCTCAATTTATCGAAGCCAGCTGTCAAGTCAGTGTAGATGACATCCGTCTGAGCACGTTTCGACATGCTGTCGGTGATGTATGAAGTGAGACACAACAGATTAGGAGCAGTGGAGCGACCGGCAGTGAATCCATGTCGGTCTGTGCTAATAAAAAGCTTGCACTGAGCGAGTAATGGTTCCATAACGACGAGCTCGAGCAATTTGGCGAATTACCTACGTCGTGTTTGTTACCTTTACGTCTCTTGTGTACTGGAAACATGTAGGCTAACTTCCAAGAGGATAGGAAAACTCCGAAAGCAACAGGTAGCTGCAATACATACAACAGCGGAGACAACAAGTTTTCGATATGCATTTTAAGAAACACTGATGGGATACGATTAGCTCCCGGGTTGAGAGATGATTCTAGTTTACAGCAAGCCTTAAAAACCATCGCTGTACTCAAAAAATCCTGTTTAAAGTTGGACCGAACTATGGAGTGTTCAGTGCTGATAAAAGTCATCTTCCTCTGCAAAATTCTTCGAAAATTACAGCCAATCATTTTCAATGTTCACTTCCAATGATCGCAGCACTCTTTCAGATACATTAGATTTTCGTTCTTGTAACGTGCTGTTATACTTCGATGAAGCATTTCGCGCGCATCGTTCACGGTTACGCAATAAAATTTGACGACGAATCCAATCAAATGATCTTCACTGTTCCTTCGTTAAAGCGAAAAAATAGGAAGGTGGTATCCAAAATATGACCGCATAGTTGACGTAGGACTACAATAATTTTATAATTTTATTTTGAAGCTATGTTTGATTTGAGCTCGTTCTACTTTTGTAGTTTGCTTGATTTATTTTAACCAATTTAAGCTCAACGTCTTCCAAAAGGAAGTTATTTTGGTTCTGGTGGTAATATCAAGTATCTAGGTCGTCAGCCCAAATTCATCAAGCAGCACCTCAAAGGACTTGGAACTAAAACTAGTTCATTGGTGGCCATTTCTACTATTAAGGTCGTCTTCGACCATTTAAAAAGTCAAAAAAGTCATGAAAAAAGAACCGTTCATTATTGGCATGGTTCGATTTTGGCAACAGAAAAAATTCTGGCGTGTTGCCAAAATCGAACGGGGTCTGTATTATGATTATTTCTTTGCTTCACTCTATCTTAGAAGAAAAAATATTCTCTTCAACATTCACAATGGTCCAGAAGCCAAATTTAGGGGGAAATTTGGGTCTAGAGCTCTATAGCAATGTGTTAGAGAAAAACTATTTTTTTACAAAGTTACTTAAAATTATTGGAGCTGTAAAATTGTAGAACAAGGTTTTCTATCTACAAAAATAAAAATGTTAGATACTTGATTTCCCCCTAAATTTGGTTTCTGGACCATTGATGAATACCTTTCATTCTAATACAGCGAATTTTCTTTGATACGCGAAAAGGCAACCTTCTATAGAATATTTAATTGAGTACGATTCAGTAGAAATTCAACTTCCTTCTATATCTATTTGTCTTGTTGAAGCTGGCTTACTCACCGATCACGAAGCGGCAAAGATGTCACATAATTTTTTTTCCTGCAGTTACAAGCTCGTGAAAAAATATCGATAACGAATTACAGTTTTAGTAGAAAATGTATATTCACAGAAAATTTGAAATTGACATAGAATTTCATGAACATGTTAACATTCAATTCAGGTCAATTTAAACATTTTATCAGTATACAGAATCAATCAGAAAAATTCGATCAGTTTCAAGATACCAAAGAACAACGAAGATACCATATTTGAAAGTTAAATGTCTGTTATCTTCGAAAATAAACTGGGCTAGAGTGATGCACAACATTAGCCTCAGCAATTAATATTTGCATAGCGTTGTTCAGTTACGAGTAAGGTTATGGAAAGTAATATTTTCTTGCAAATGCTAATTCGAAAAAAATTTTAAATGGAAAAATACAAATACTAATGTCGGAACTCTAATATCAAGATGAAATGAATTTGATTTTCCTCTATACCGCCACCGCGGGATGCAACTAGTATTGTCATATTGGACTAAATTCATTTAGCTAGTAAAATATAATCATCAGTACCAGCTCGTTTAACTACCTTTTCAAAGATCTGTACGGAGCATTCTGGTTTCCTATTGTCTTTTAAATACCCCATAATCAGTTATTTAAATAAATCTGAAAAAAGCAGAGTGTAGAGTTCAAAAATAAACAACGCATTTTGTTGTCCCGGGCGGTGCAGCGTATTTTGCGGCACCCGAAAAATCATATTGAATTCTGATATTTGCTGCTATACGAAACGAGAAGAAGAAGAAGACAATTCAAACGGCAATTCGATTGTGTTCCACGCCCCACTGTGCGTCAACAGCGGCAATGTAGTTTTCACTTGGCTTGACTGCACAAAAATGAATATCGAGTTTTTCAGCACTGATAGACGACGAGTAACGCGCTCTGTTCATACATTGCTCGGTGCAGTACTATTACCTGTGCCATCATATTCTCCTTCAAGACATCAGTTTCATTAACATTAACATATTTATTAACAGCAGAACGTAATACTGTCTGATAGTGGAGGTGGTTACGAACTTTCCGAAAAAGCTTCACCTTCAAGACATAAAAATAGTCTAGGCTCATGGAAGCTAACATTTGTTGACCTATTGGGAAGGGGAGACTTTGTCAATTTTTTTTTGCCACTGCTATACAGGATATCACAGCAGGCAGTTGGTGTCTATTCATGAAGTCTGTGCCAGGCGTGCTCGCATATGATTGGTACATTGTTGGTAAAAATTCGACCTTGAAACTTTTATTCAATTTTCACTGTTTAACAATAAAGTGATAATGAAAATTGAAGAATCACAAAATTATATCAAAATTATAATTATATCTCGATCAGTGCTGATAAAAGTAATTTTCCCCAGCAAAATTCTTCGCAAATTACAGCCAATCGTTTTCAATTTTCACTTCCAATGATCGCAGCACTCTTTCAGATACACTAGATTTTCGTCCTAGTAACGTGCTGTTATACTCAGATGAAATAGATCGCGCGCATCGTTCACGGTTACGGAATAAAATTTGACGACAAATCCAACCAAATGATCTTCACTTCAAGCGAAAAAGAAAAACAAACAGACCACTCAACCAAAATGAACCTCACCGAAACATTTTTTCACTGGCACTGACCGATGCCTTGACAATCTTCGTTGACTGATAAACTGATTTTGTTGTCTTGCTTTCATCGCATGAAATATAATGAGGTGTTTTGACAGTTCACTTCCATGCAAAAAGCGGGAAAGGAGAACTCTGAAAGGATTGTAAAAAAATAACGTTTATGGATGCTTTTTTCACTTTCACTCAAGAGTGTCAACAAATATCAACCCTGATCTAGATATAGTGCGGTTAGACGTAGTCCTACGTCAAAAAACGAACAACAAGCGTTATCAAGACGAAACGTCAAAATTTATCCAAACAAGAGTGAATCCAAGAGAACAATGGTAAAAATGTTACCCCATTTAGGGGTTCCTGGGGTAAAACGCACCAGTTAACGAAAGCAGAGTATATTCTTGTTAAAGCTGAGAGATACAACCAATGTTATATACTGATCAATATATAAAAACCCTTATTGATTCGTTCAAACTCGCATCTGATGCTAAAACATTATAGAAAATGCATGATACACATTTTTTAAGTGAGTGTAATAATTTTATAAAAGTCGTCAATCGAGGCAAAACGCACTCTTCCTGGGGTAAAATGCATCGCAACAAAGGGGCAAGAAGCACCATGCAAATGAGGTAAAATGCACCCCGTCTACGGGGCAGAACGCACTACAATATTGGGGCAGTACGACTCATTTTGTCATCTGATAAATAAAGGCAAAAAGGTTTTCTATGGAATTCCATACACTCGAGCGCCATGGTTTTGGGAAACACTGTTTTTGATTGCCTCTAGCACCGATCGTAGCTGTTCAACGATCCATGACCACCGATTGAACTTCCGGACAATGCTGGAAACGAGATGAAATGTAAGCAAAAAATTTGTTTACAAAGAGTCCTTTTGCCCCGAGCTAAGGGAAGCGTCATGCCCCGAACGTAACAAGAGAATGTTTTTGGTTACATAACGGTAATTCTCATTGAAACTTACCGATATTTCATCAGAAATATGTTGCTCGACATATATTCGATGCTATGACACTTTTCGCTGGTAGAAAACATCAATTTAAGAGCTAAAAACACTTAATTTACCTGAGAAAAAAATTAGACCGTATGCAACGAAAACTTCTTTTTGTATTAATTCACATTTTCTGACTTTTTAGTGCTGCCAAATTGACAGGGTGACTATAGAAAACATAGATTCAAATAATAGAATTATTATTTTGTTATTATAATGTTTCTCCATTGTAAATCAGAAGGGGTGCATCTTGCCTCAACGGTGCTTATTACCCCAGGTACCCCTAACACAAACGTTCGTTTGCTCTGTTTTTGTTCTTTAGTGCCGGTTTGTTTCTGCTTAGTATGAAGGAAAAATGTGTGATTGCAAGCTGGTAAGGGTTCTGGTTGCGGCTGTGTCATTTTGTTCCCCTCCTTTTCGAAAATTACAGATTAGGATTTCGCCAAAACCGGAAGAAGCGGTAGTTGTTTCTGGTAGCTGGTGGCACGTCGTTTTAAAAATGGATGATACGATTGCTGTGATGCAGAATATCTGCAGTAATACCAACCTTCCTGGTCCGCGAGCGGCCCAAGCGATCCAAAAGTGGTTCAAGGTGCTTCAGGTGAGAAGCAGACGGTAGCTGGTCCTGCTACAAGATAATTGTTTAAACCTTTCATAATTTAGAAAGAGGAACCGGAACTAGCCAAACAAGCAGACTGTAGTTGTATGCTTTGCTAAAGGCAACGATCATGGTGAAATATAAAAATAATTGGATAGAAAAAGTAAAGTTTAACAGGAAAAGAATTAAAAATCAAAACTAATATCAAATTCCAACTAGTGTTTTATTAGGTTGTCTAAGAAACTAACTACATTCAGGTTTTTATATGGGAGTTCTAATCACACGACAAAAAAGGGTTGCATGTGAGCTTGCAAACACTTTCAATCCCATTCAAACTTTTTACAAAATATTTTCAAACACAATCGAGATTCACAGTCTAGTCCTTCATCACAACCTCGTGTTGCTACCGATACGCAGCCATCCAATACCGGATGCTGAAGGGTATTGTACATTGCGTGCAGTTGAATGCTTTGACATCACCCTCGCCATTCTTGACCAGTACGTGCCGCTTGAGACCGTTCTTCTGGTGGAACACGAACGCATAGTGCGGACAGACGAATGATTTTTGGTTGGTGTGCCGCCTCATGGGGTAAGTTAGCGATTCGGAAAAATAAAATTGTTATCTACAACTTTGCCGAAGATGTCATACATATCAAAAAAAACCGTTTTTTTTCTAAAAATATTTGTAATCACCAATACTTTCCCAAAAAAGTATTTTTTTAATAGAGCAGTTCCACAAAAAATGTCCCAGTTTTTATTTTTTTTTTAAATATTCATTTTTGATTTGGCTTAAACTTTGCAAGGACGTTCCTATAGGCAAAAGATGACATTTTGTGCTTCATGGCCATATCGTTGGCAAGTACGGCATTGGGTGATATGCTTTTCACCTCCGCCAAACTTCCTATAAATTTTTCACTTTACACGCACACTATATAAAGCAAAATAGAATTTTCAATAGCTTCTCAAAAATAAGTCTTATTCCAAAATATTCAACCATTAGCATAAAATGGCATCTTTTGCCTATAAAAACGTATATGCAAATTTTCAGCCAAATCAAAAATGGTCGATTAAATTGGTTGCCCGCTTTTTTTGTAAAATTGCTCAATAGCTTCTTAAAAATGAATCGTGTTCCAAAAAATAAAACAAATATCACAAAATGGCATCTTTTGCCTATAGAAACATCTAGGGGAACAACGGGCAACACGGACAAGGCGGGTAAGATGGTCCGTTGCTCATTTCTATATAAACCATTGAAATTAACACAAATCATTTATGCCAGTTACATACCAACAGCATTCTGGGAGTTTCAAAATATTATGTAGATTGAAACAATAGCTAGTTATTTGAGAAATAATCAAAATAAGCTCACCCTCAATATCAAAGCAATGTGATGTAGTTTTTGCCGAGCCGAATTTAAGCTTCTGCTGCGGTAAAACTTCAAAAAAATATAGTTTTTAATGACATTGGAATAATACAGCATATTTAAAACATGTGGGTGAAGATAGTTTGGTGAAAATATGATGTTTTTGGAAATCACATCGATCCAAAAAATTGTTTGCCTCTTGGGCAAGACGGTCAGTTGTTGTGTTCGCAAAATGGGCAGTCTGAAAAAACGACAATAGCACCATTTAATATTGTTTCTTTCAGCATTCTTAGCACGTGAGATGAGACTTAAAGTCATTAACTATCATTTGAAATAAAAATCATCATTAGAAACGTTGTTAAAACCTGTAAATATGCTACATGTAAATGATTTGAATGATTCCATCTGCGCAGCGGACGGTAAGCTTTAAACACGTGCTTTTTTGCGCAGCGCTCGTCTTGTATAGAAAAGAAATTTGCTATAGTCTTTCATAGGGCCGTCTTACCAGCACAGCCGGTCCGTTTCATATGCACGTTGTGAAATAGTGGTTTTTCGAGACCGTTTTTATTTTAGTGAAAACTAATATAAAATCACTCTAAAAAGGAAAGGTTTGCATTATTTTATGAAAAGCATTAGTCAATGTCGAATATTATGAATATCGTTGGTTGCAATGTTGTGTTTTGAGCAGAATAATGAATGATTTCCTTAGGGTGACCGTCTTGCCCGTTGTTCCCCTATGTGGATTATCCGGAGCCAGTTTCTTCTGGCGTAACATTTTTTGTCCATTGCTGTCGTCGATCACTATTTCGTTCCACTCAACCAAAATTAACCTCACCGAAACACTTTTTCACTGACACTGACCGATGACTTGACAATTTTCGTTAACGAATAACGAAAGAACGAAAAGAGAGTATATGAATGTTGCATAAAAGTAACATATTTCATAGGCATAGTAAAAAGAAATAAACTGATTTTGCTGTCTTGTTTCCATCGCATGAAATATAATGAGGTGTTCTGACAGTTCACTTCCATGCAAAAAGCGGGAAGGCAGAACTCTTAAAGGATTGTAAAAAATAACTTTCACTCCTGTGATGGTCGGCATTATGAAAATCGTAGAACACGGTAGCGGACCCATCGTCATGTTCTCTTTCGGCGTCTATGGTAGGTGGTGAGGAACCAGTTTAACTAAAGGAGCAGGGGCTTGGCACAGAAATGCTGTGTCCTGAATGCTCAGAAACTGGGATGTTAAGGATGTGATTTTTTAGACATCTGCAAATGCGGATGCGGGTTTATGGTTACGGATGCAGATGTAGATGCGGATGTCAATTTTCATACGGATGTTCCGTATTTACGGATGCGGATGCGGATATCCGTAGCATACTTTGTGTTTTATTTTGCCTGTTTCGCATGACCATGTCCCTTCCCAGTGTAAAAGTTATTTAAGCGAGCAGCAAAGAACATTTTTCTACCAAATTTTACGATGCGATATTTTTCGCGATTTTTTCTGAACATCCGCATGGTACTATGCGTATGCGGATGTCAATTTTCATGCGGCATTTGCGGATGCGGATGTGAATATCTGTAACATCCCTACTCACAAAGCACAGATATTAAGTGCGGTTATTTTGGTTGGTAACATGATGAATAAGTGAGTGAAGCTGAGTTATCACTATCTAGAAGTAATGTTGCGGGATGGAAACCTGAATGATCCATGTCCGGGAAGAAAAAAACTTCCCGATATTGTTTCCACGAAATTCCGGGAAGATTGAAATCGCCGAACACCATGACTTCATGTCTTGGTTTAGCAATTTCTAGGACTGAAAACACCGATTGGCAATGAGTACTAAACATGTCTCGTTCATGTACTCGATCTGGAGGTACGTACAAGACACAGAGAAACAACGTGCGATCGTCAAGTTTGATCCCTGTTCAGACCTGTTCGAGGCTCGACCAGGCAAGATCTTTTAATACTTTTGACCTAAGAATTAACAGCCACAAGAACGCCCCCACCTGTTGATTTGCGGCTGTTTTCAGTACTCCTATCACAGCGAAAGCATTCCCAGCTGGTCTCGAGGTACGATACTGACCTAGCAAGCCGGTTGTCGTATGTTCGAGTCCCGGCTCGGGAGAGACTGTAAGTGTCAGTAGGATCGTAGTGCTAGCCCCGCTATTGTCCTGTATACTTAACAGTTGGCTGCGAAGCCTGTGTATAATAAACAGAAGGTCGAGTTCCGAATCGGAATTTAGCACCAAGGCTTTGCTTTTTTATCACAGTGAAAAACCTCGTAATTATTACCGAGACAGTGGCGAGAAAGTGTGAGGAAGTCCAGCCTAGTCTCAGTAAGGACTAGAATGTCGCAGTATTGATCCGAGAGAGCTACACAGAGGTCACTAACAACGTTGTTCTTGCATGTGAATGTTCTTAAGCCTTGACCATATACTGGCGGTTAGGAGGCCTAGTGCTAGTTTGTCACGTTAGTGCTATAGAAATCGAGTGCAGTTAGAAATCAGAGCGGTATCAGACAGCTGCTAAAGCAGGTTGGAAGGCCCCGCGGGGTTCCATATTGCTTCCCATGATGCGTCCCGGTTATAATAATCGTGGCGGAGAACCAGGGCTGGAAGACTCGTTATCGATGCTAAAATTTGGTATACTGACTGGAATCAAAGAGCATACTTGCCTGAGGTAACAGGCTGCAAGAACCCCTCTATAACTCTGCTGATCTCAATACCGGCACGGCTCTGTTGGCGGGAACACTGGTGACCAGTTAGGTGATTGTCGGTTTTTGAAGATGCGTGAAAAGAGACAGAGACAGAGGGGCCTTGCTGTGTGTATCTCGGTGCAGCGAGATGAGTTTCTAACTGTAGGTCGTAGAGAATGGGTCGGTTTCTGTGGTGTCTACTAGTTGAATAGGTGGATTTAGTGGTTCCAAAAATAACTAGAACAAGATACCTAACTTCCATATTTTTCATGCATTTTGAACACGACTGATTCCCGACGGTTAGTGCTGCCATCTGATGACTTAAATTCTCATAAAATTGTTACAATGAGCATTCGTGCATAGTTCGTCATCGATCGTTGAGCTATTCAAGATTGTATATGAAAAAGGTGTTGCAGTTTGGTCAGCTCGACGCTTAAGATAACATGCAGATTAATGCACTCATAATATTTTTCAAAGTTATGTGAATATTTTCCAATAACTATTATGTTTTATACAACGTACAATTTTCTAATATTTGAGATACAGGAGATGGTTTTGAGAAATTTCCAAAATCCTCTTCCATCCTCTGAACTGAACCTGTGTTAAACCCGATTTCAAAGCTCGATATCAAATTATTATGATTTTCCAAAAACTCACTTATCAACATATCATCGAGAACTTTTTAAATTTTAAATTTTAAATCGGCGTACGACACAATCGATCGGGACAAGCTATGGCAAATTATGCATGAATACGGATGTCGGACAAACTGACGCGGTTGGTGAAAGCGACGATGGATCGAGTGATGTGTGTAGTTCGTGTTTCGGGGGCACTCTCGAGCCCCTTCGAAACCCGAAGAGGGCTGAGGCAAGGTGATGGTCTCTCGTGCCTACTGTTCAACATTGCCCTGGAAGGTGTCATTAGAAGAGCGGGGATTAACACGAGTGGCACGATATTCCAAAAGTCGGTTCTACTGTTTGGTTTCGCCGATGATATCGACATTGTGGCTCGGACCTTTGTGAAGATGGCGCATACGTACATCGGACTAAAGGCTGAAGCCAAACGGATTGGACTGGTCAGCAATGCATCGAAGACGAAGTACATGAACGGAAGGGGTTCACAAGAGGACAGTGCTAACCTCCCACCTCGAGTTCAAATTGGTGGTGATGAAATCGAGGTGGTTGATTAGTTTGAGTATCTGGGCTCACTGGTAACTGCCGGCAACGATACCAGCAGAGAAATTCAACGGATCATTATGGCAGCAAATCGTGCATAATTTGGTCTCCGGAGGACGCTCCGATCGAGTAGAATTCGTCGCCGCACCAAGTTAACCATCTACAAGACGCTGATCAGACCGGTAGTCCTCTACGGGCATGAGACATGGACTATGCTTGTGGAGGACCAACGCGCCCTTGCGGTTTCCGAACGGAAGGTGTTGCGTACTATCTTCGGTGGACTGCAGATGGAAAACGGAGTGTGGAGAAGACGATTGAACCACGAACTGCAGGAGCTGCTTGGGGAGCCATCTATTGTCCACACCGCTAAGATAGGCAGGTTGCGGTGGGCTGGACATGTTGTAAGGATGTCAGACGACAGCCCGGTAAAGATGGTTCTTGAAACCAATCCGTCAGGGACGAGACGGAGAGGTGCACAGCGGGCAAGGTGAATCGATCAGGTGGAAGACGACCTGCGGACCCTACGCAGAGTGCAGAGCTGGCGAACTGCAGCCATGGACCGAGTGGAATGGAGACGACTCTTACGTACATTAAAGGCCACACCACGGCTTGGGACTGTTTGCTAAGGTAAGGAGAACTTCTGTTTCAAGTTCTGAAACTGAATCAGAATTCGTCATTTTGCTTTCTGGATATTTTCGCACAGAGAATTCACGCGATACTTCTTCTAGAACATTTGTTTGACGTTGTCAAGTTCACGTAGATGGTACGTGATAATACATAGTATGCACGTGATTTTCACGTAGATGTTATGTTTGTTACATAAATGAAAGAAAACGAATCATTATATATTTTTTGCACTTCAGGTCTCATTCAACCAAAGCTTAAAGTGTGATATGTCGCAAACCAGGTTTCAGAACCACTGTGCATATGGTCAGGTTCACCGGAGCACCCGATTTTTGCTTTATTAACCTCGGCAAGAGTGGAAAACTTGGCTGTAGAGCGTGCTCATAGCGGTTATCAGAAAGTTCTGAACGCCTAATTTTAAATGATGCGCCGATAATTGTTGATTCTTCCGGAAAGTTTCATGTTTGAGAACTAAACATTCGTACACGTTACTATCATTTTTTGGATGGCAGCACTGTATATTCGCCCACATGGATACTTAAAAAAATGTTTCACCTTTCAGCAATCATGTTTTGGCCTTGTCGTTGATTTTGACGTTAAGTATACTTCATATTAACAGTGTTTAAATTAGTTCGACTTTTGCTCACGCGCAGCGACAATCATGTCCGATGAATTCTGCAATAGTCTGGTATCTTGTTCTAGTCATCTTTGGTGGTTCCTCCGAGGTGATCTTCACGATGCGCGTCACGTTTTTTGCTCTACCGTCTTCGAAAGGCCGGAGAAAAGCATTTTCCGGCCAAGTCTCACAAGAAAACGTTGCTTGTTTGAATTTTTGCTCACACCCACTTTGAGTGATACAAAATCTAGGTTTTTTTTTTATTCTCGCTTATTTTCCGTCGGTCTATTCCCACCACTGTTGTGGCCAATTACCGACGCCCATGGAGGCGACTCCACACCCAGGTCCCTAACTCACGACCCGTTTATTAACGGACCGGCGCCAACGGCTTTACTTCCTCATGCGATGGAAGGCGTGATCCCAGAGATTCTAGGTTGACAAAGGCCCGAATACACATACAGCGTGACAACGCCTTCCTGACGAAAATTGTAAGTACCTTCTTGAAAACTTCCAATGTGCCTTCTAGCATCTACTACGTGCAAGGTCTGCATGAAAGGCGCAATCGCGCCATCTTGAGCTCCGCCATGTTCACACCTTCTTGTCGTCATGGTTTCAAATTTATGTTTATTTATGTTTGTTGAAGGAAAAAAAAGACCAGCGTACTTCTCGGTCAAAACTGGAATTACCAGCAGACGAAAAATGATACAACACGGCGCAAAGTGTCCAAATCGAGAAACGGACGGCAAAACTATTTTTTCAAGTCCTATCCCAAGTAACAATTTCATAGCTATTTGCCCTTATCCAATTCTCTTAACGGTTTTATTGCGGTAACGGCTATTACCAACGATCTTAAGGCGGTCAGCCTTCTTACCTAAAAGAACGGACCGTAAGAAACACTTAAAGCTGTCAATAAAACTTTTATAAAACCAATAACAAAACCAGCAAGCGCGTATGTTTTTTTGCTTTATTAGCGGTTTCATTACAGCTAGCGCGAGTCTTATAAAATCGACATAGCCAACCGTTTTAAAACCGGTTTTAATGCAGTCATTTCAGAATTGAGAATAGCAAGTTGGCTATGGAAAATATCTCATAAGATTGTAATAAGTGTTCAGTTTCAATTTGTCAAATTTGTAAACAAACATGGGTTCGCGGAAACGAATAAAGATTTCTGGCAGCTTCAAACGAAGTGTGAAGAGAAATTTTAACAGAAGAATTAATAAAAGGATAAATGAAATAACAAATATTGGAAAAGTTATGAAAAATGTTCCATTGAAATCCTCCACAGCAAGTTCCAGCCAGAAAACAATCTCAGGATCTCAGGAGTTCGGTACGTGTTGAGGTTCGATGAAAACAACAACCAGATTCGATGAAACGACAATCAACTGATTTTAATGTCAGAGAAAAGGAATTATTTCTCGATAGCGAAAGAAGAGCTTATGGACAAACAGATTTCAGAAATTTATATGTATCGCTCGCTGCGTTCAGAAACAACGATTTAATATTACGATTTGTGTGATATAAAGTGTGAAATGATACCCGTTCCAGTTGACGATACAACAAATACAGTTTTTATTCCTTCATTTCATACCATTCAGGTTAGGTTAAGAATTAAAAAAATATATATTAAATATCACAAAAAATCGCACATCAACATACTTCTTCTATTTTAGCTCATTTTTCTTGTCTCCGTATTTCAAATTCTTCGGTCGGTTTTTATGCGTCGATACAACCTTTCCGGTCAACCTCTGTTTGCTGTTTTTCATAATTCCCTTCAAAAATTTCTCACAATCGGCTTCGGAGAAATCCTGTGGTGCTAGCCTAACAACTCTCAAAAACATTTCTCGGAACTTTGCGTAAAACTTCAATGGAATTTTGGGTGTACCTGCACATGGTTTTTTAGAACTGCTTGGCAGATCGATATCCCGAGCTAAGCGCGTCCAGGAACATTTGTTCATCATCTCGCAAGTCACTAGATGATCAATCAGCCGATATGCGCTGGTGACTCCATCGGATTTGCCAGTTTTTCCACAAATAGCGCTTAATTTCGTAATATATCGCTCCATGTTATTTTCGTCCCTCAGTTCTGCTTCCAAACGGTCGAGATCTTCAATGGAGTCAACTATCTTAATCATCACGTCTTCGGTTGAAGCATGTGGCTCTGTTTGATAATTCTTTTCCATTGACAAAACTTTTTGGTTAAGAACTTCAATAGAAGCAGTCAGTTTTGCTAAGCTTATCATTATCTTAAGTTTGTTATTATGCATGAGAACCTGGTTCGTAACAATTGCCGTCAGTGAAGCTTCTGGAATAATCTCATTTATTTCAATTTCTGTTAAATGCGCCTCAGTGATATTTTCTTCCATGGCGCTTTGTTCATCTTCCGATACATCAACATTGGGTAAAGCAATTTGTTCTCCTGAAATTACCTGCAATGCGAATAAAGCTATTCGATAAATAAAACAATAAATAAACAATATCATTCGATGTAGCTTACCGTAACGGTTTCCAATTCTTGTGGATCAGTGACAAGATCATTAAAATCTTTTTCAATGGATGTTGGGGCATTCCTTCGACAAACCTTTTTTGCTTCAGGTTGCTCATCCATTTCAGTCTCAGTATTCAGTTCCATATAATCCAATTCCTGCTGTGCTTCAGCATATGTATCAAATTCGCGCTTCAATACACAACTAATTTTCTCCCAGTTTTCACTCGGCTGAGAATTTTCATCGTGGCACAATCTCCAAACAACTGTCTTTTTCGGCCAAATCAAAGCTCCGTCCATTTCCCTTTATGTTCCGTGGAGTAACATGCAAGAACACCTTTTAGTTTTCAATCGTTTGTACTATTTAAACAGTGTTTTGATGTTTATAATGTACTTCGCTTGAAGTGAAACACTTCTGTAAGAATAATCACTTTTGTTTTGGTTTCTGATTTTATTACAAAGATGCCAGATGTTTCTAAATACTGTCAGTAAATGTTTAATCGTTATTAGACGTTGATCTCACTCGGACAAAAGGTTAGAAAAATCTCTGCATATTTAAAAACAATCAGTGTAAAGTCAAGAAAACTCGAAAACAAATTCGCACACAGTCTCAAAAAGCCTTAAATATTTTCCTATCTATGAAAAAAAGAAATCATGGAAAATATGCAAAACTGGTATCCCTGGTTCTGAGAGAAAAGTGGACAACTTGTAATCTTTTTTGACGCGTCAACGGAAACCAAAAATCACTTCGTCAAAGTGACAACCATCTCTGATTGGTCAATTCTATTTAACACGCTGATGGTGAATGTTATTGTTCGTAAGTGCCAGCCGTGCTGCAAGAGCCATCGATATATTTCTGTTCACTTTTTATTTCTGTTTACGAGTTGGATAAATTTGCGAACGACTTTACAAATTCAGTTGATTTAGTTAATTCTAGAATAGTGATTCAACTTCAAATAATCATTCAAGATTTAATGAACGAATATTAATCGTAATTAAAATTCAAGACACTAAATACCCTACATGTTAATATCTACCTCATCTAACATATATAGCAGCACTGAAAAGAAGCGTACTGAAGAATGGAAATGTTTTATGAGGACAGGTAAACAAAAAGAAAAGACACGTCCAAGGGGATGGCAATACACACGTTTGACAGTAGGCCACTTCTCGGGGTTATATTTGTGAAAGAGCCTCAAACGCCACTTTGACTTTTGTTTTGGTTGCAATCGTCCGGATGGTAAAACAAAAAGTAACGTTCGTGTAAAACTGCTGGATTTTGTATTTCTCAGAACTGATTTACATAATTTTTGACAGGATCAATGGTAGTGGTGCTAGAGATGATGGTTTAGTAACGTAATTTCCATAGCATCCCCCTGTTTACGTCAGTGAAGCGCTTTTGTTGACCCATTTGTTCAGTTAAAAAATGAAACATAGAGTAAAACCTAATTACTGTCGGGACAGTTTACTATGCAAGAATCGGAGAATGAGATCGACAAGAAAAAGTAACAGGAACGTAAATTCATGGAAGTCGAAGATGCCTACAGTGTAGAAAGAGGGAAAATATTGTTGCTACCTAGCCTAAACAGTTAAGTGAGTAGTTGAAAAAAATTAAATATTGATTCTATCTGAAATCATGCCATTCCAGGTGTTAGGCAAGGACAAAGTCGTTCTCGATTTCCGAGTGATGTTTATGTTGCAGGCCATTTCTATTACTGTCATTCTACCGGAAGCATTGATGAGCCCTTCCGTGAGGAACTTAAAAACATTCTAACACGATCGATTCTATCACTACGAGAAGAAACTCGACAGACAGTGTGCTCGCGCTCGTTACCAGAAATCTTATCGTTATATGTTTGCGTTTTTTTAGCTCAGCTAATCAAAGCTGTGTTCAATTCAAATCAGTGTATATTTTCAAATTAAACCACAAATTATATTATACATTAAAACATTGCTATCGTGGACATAAACTAGGTGTGTACAGTACACTGCTCGACGCTATATCAAAACGTACAATCATGTTGAATTTCTTCTACATTTTCGGTTGTTGCGGACAGGAATGAAATGTTTTTTCGAGCATGTTTTTGAAAATTGATTCGAAGCGAAGGAAAAACTCAAACTACATATTTGTTAAAGCGTGTGGAAGATGTGGTCGAGTGTCATGTTCATTTGTCTGTGGTGGAAACCTCGGCCAACTAGACTTATTGATGCTATGAGTAATACACTGTAAATAAAAATTACGTCGGAGTAAAGTGATTTGTTGTTGAATTTGCACTACTTGCCTAACATTTCAGAGTTGAATCGAAATATATTAATTTTCGATATTTTCTTTCGAAATATATTAATGCAAAGAACTATGAAATCAACAGCAAATCACTTTATTTTCTGTTGTTGTGTTCTTTTTTGTTGATATGCTTATGTTGAGATACGGAATGTCGGTCAGTTGTCGGTAATTATATAAATTCACAATAAATTCAAAAGACTTCTTTTTATTTTGATTTTTAATTTAATAACAAGATGATCTCAGAAATGCTTCCTGTAACTGTATCGATGCAATCGATTTCAGGATATGTAAAAAAGAAGTTTTATTGTTATTTTAATTTGAAGAATTCAATAAAACTTGGGCTCAAATAAATTTTTTATCTATGGGTAAATGTAATGCATGCGCCGTTCGCCATCGTCACAATTTTTGTTTCGCTTTATGGTTTTAACGTTTGTCAGTTGGAATTGCAGCTGTAATTCAATTGATTTGAACAGAGGTGATAATACAAGAGATATTTATTTTAATACGATGGTGATTTTCATTAAACAGTTTTCAACGCAAGATTATTTCATTGGAAAGTGGTAATCATCGAGAAATCAACACTAAATCACTTTAACTGGGATGTAATGAATTGAGTTAAGTGCAAAAACACTTGAAGTAATCGTGACAATTTTTTAAATTGGAACTTTTTAAGACCTTGAAATTAAAACCCCTTTTTGTATTTAACTAATACTGAAATGTAACACCCAACGTTAATTTTGATCTATTTCCATATGAGAGAATACAAATACATTTATTTTCTGGAAAACTGAGATGATCGAATCGAATACATTTTTCCAATCCTGGATTTTTTTTTGTAAACCTGTACTATTTCAAGAGCGCATCAATTTTATGCGTCTATTTTCCAAGAATACTCGACAAAACTTTATGCGCATATCCTTGAGAACTGGTGAAACTGCTCTAAAGTCCCAATTTACATAACATCTTTTATTAATTAATGGCGTTATTTCAAATTGAATTTCACGATTATCACCAACACAAATGCATGGGATTTTTTCTACAGGAGATTCCCATATGGAAATGAAAATATACTGGCTGTTACGGTTTGTGTGGAACAGCATAACAAACTAATTTATTGTGGTTGCTGTCAAGCAATGAAAAGTTGGATTGAGCTTATTGCGGCTAGTAGCAGAGCGCAATAAGTCTGCTTGAACTTGATGCCATTATTAAAGCGGTAATGCTAACAGCTAAAAGAATGCGAACAAACTTTCAGTTGGTTTTAAAGCGGATTTATTGTTATTCTTATAATTGCTTTGATAACCTTTCCAAGTGTGGGCCACTTAGCTGTGAAGCAAATTTATAGCGGTTATCAGGAGGTTTTGATGGTGCTGTTAGTTTTAAAAGCAGTTTTACGAAATTGGTCATGAAAACCGCTAAAAGAGTGCAATACAACTTAAATTGTTACTTGGGATGTTATCCATATCTTCTAGAAAGTTGCTTCGTTTACTGCTGTCCATATGCTTTAATGGAATCAGTTACATATTTTGCCGTATAGATGGCGCCATACCTAACTTTTGAACGTGACTTGCAGGACGAATAGTTTCTTCTGCAAAGTTGTGTGAAATTTTATAACAAAACTGTTTGCTGAATACCTCAAACCTCTAGAAATTGAGATTTCAGAGCTACAGAGCTTTTCCAAAAAGGCTTTTAAATGCAGTTTTTCATTCATATGTTCAACTCTTACGCCTAAAACATGACTGTATAAAATTGAGAGTGACGCGGTAAATCAAGATGAACAATTTCTAGTGATATATTATTATATACAGTATTCATGTATAAAAACTGGAAAAAAGTGTTTTTGAAGGCTTTTTTATATGAATTGAAACTCGAAAAGGCGCAAACGAATCCAATCTTCTATGAAGCCATCGGATAGAGTACCTTTCTAACTAACAGAAAAACACAAAACTACACTGGGTTATCTGTAGTTTCGAATATATGGCCCATTGAAGTTACCGATTTTTACATGCATTTGTGTGCTCTTTATAGCACAAAGGCCGGCGCGTACACTACGTTTCCGTTTCTATGCCCAACAAACAGACACCACAATGGGGCTAAATCTAGAAACGTACGGAGATAGGAGATTTTGAAGTCCAATGTTATCAGTAACTTCTAAAAAGTTGTTTCGTTCACTGTTGTCCTTTAGGTGCTTCAATGCAACCAGCTACAATTTTTACCATACAGAGGGCGCCACACCTAATATTTGAAAGTGACTTGATAGACGAATAGTTCCTTCTGCAAAGTTGTGCAGAATTTCATTACAAAGTTGTGCAAATTTTATTATTTTACAGTTCTGACAGTTCACGGCTGAAAATGCCTACCCTCGTCGCTAAACAATGCGGAACACAATTCCTAATGGCATTATCTTGTTTTTGGAAATCTACGTCACAACCCCAACACGTGCTTCTGTTTACCTCTTTTTTGTTACTAATACAGACAAATGTTTCTTCTTCCTCACCGTTGTAAACGTCATTGTTCCCGGAGTCCTATTAAGCAAAAATTTTGCATGGGAATTTTTTCGAGAAAATGAAACTTTTTAACTCAACCTATGACCGAAATTCGAAGATTCGATTTATATTGGCACCCTTATGTAAACTGACGATTGGTAGCGAATGCTATAAAAATTCTTCAGCTTGGAGATTACCGACTACAATGACATCTAGTATGAGCTTCAAAAGTAACAAGAAAGTCATTGAGAATAAAAAAATATTCCGAAACACATTTTTTCATGTGCTGTTTCGGAGCATTTGTGTTATTAACATTTTCTCTCGACTCACTATATAGTTTTACATTGTTAATATTAAGACCTTTCTATTTCTGTTCAAAATTCCTCAAATCACACTGGATATGATGAAACAAAAATGCATGTCAAGCGGTCAAACCTCAAATATTAACAACCACAAAACCACATCCAGGAAGGCAATGAATCGCTAGGTATCTACATAACGAAGTAGCTAATGCAAGGTTATGTATATTTGATTACAAATGAAATCTTTAATACATTCAAACAAACATTATGGGTCAAAAACGAGTGCTTCAAACAAGTCTCTGGTATTAGTAAAACATTCGGTGTCATCTGATTCTTCTCGGCAAGTCATTGTGATAACATCAAATATTGTTCCTCCCAGGCACGTTTGGGCCGGTTCACGCTGTTCGCCGTTAACACAAATATAATATTGATCGCACTCATCTGCAGGTATGTAGTGAATTCCAGTTGGTCTGCATGACGTTGGAGGGACCGGTGAAATATGCTGGAAAAGTAAAAAGAAAAATCGTAATTATAAGGTGGTTTAACTTCGATAAATAAATATGCGTACATCACAGTCCACGTTTTCCGGAAAATCACAACCACCAATAATTGGGTTGAACAGCAGATCACCTGCACAGCTTTCACCTACGGCAACGTCAGTCCAGTTGAAGCAAATGTGGAATCTGGAACAGTCCGTTAAATCTGGTACAAATGTTGGTACTGATGGATTGATGTTATTCGGACAAAATCTTTCTGTGCAATCGACATTTTCCGGTAAATCACATGCTCTAACCGCTGGATCTGAATTAAACATTAGATCTTCGGAGCACTCCATCAGGAACCCTTCATCATCCGCACATGCCGTATACTTCCGACACTCACGCTCAATTGGAAAATTCATCGGTATACCGCTTTCATCCTCCACTTCGCCACTTCCTTCATCATCACCGTCATCGTCAGGCATTCGGCACAGTAGACAAGTTACATTCCAAACATGATCACACTTCTGATCCTTCTCGTTGAAATAAAATCCTGCTGCACAACGTCCTCGTACCATACTATTCCGGGCGCAAACAAAATAGGCATCGCAATCGCTGAAATCGTTAATAAATGTTCCATCGGGAACTCCCAGACAACGGTTGCGCTGTTGGTTTGAACATGTTACGAAGAGCACAGCGATAAGTAGCAATATTTGTAAAATGGATACATTCGACATTTTGTTAGTTACACCCTTGAATTGGAACTGTAGAAAAAATATCGGTGGAGTAGAAAGTAATTTAGCTTATATATACATCTACCTAGATGGATGCTATAAATCAAATCATTAAAGATAACATAATGGTTTACGATAAGCAATTGCGAAGCCAATTCACCAATTAAAAATATGCGATTAGCAAGAAACAAGGGTGATAAAGGTTTTCTAGCGGTAGCTGTAATCAATATACTACTTTTTGACCTCTTGAAAAGAAACCTGGTGGCTAGGAAAATGAAAAATAGTAGGAGGGTGGTATTCAAGACACGACCGCATGACGTTGACTACCGTATTCTTATATTCCGTTAAAACAAATAGTAGAGGGAATTGCAACGCTTCTATTTCAAAACTTCGAGCAACAAAAGGTACCAGTTGCCGATTATTCTTGTTTACTGGTTAGTCCGTCCAGATTTCTAGACATTTTAGTATTTTGCAGTAGCCATGTACTACTAACAGCCACCAGCATTACGGGTGAAACCGGCACGAGATGACCGGTACTATTTTATCTTTCCTCCTTCCAGCTGCTAACACCTAGCGTCCGTATGTAACCGATACGGTTTAGTAATGAAACTGATGGGGTTTGATTGATTGATTTCTTTCGAAGGGACTTTAACCCCAAACGGTCATTCGTCCCTCTGCTTTGCTTGAGGAGAAACAGTCTCTTATATAGCCCAAAGACATACGCTGGATGATGGTGGCTTCTCAAACCTGGCGGTGCCACACGCGCTATAAACATGCACGCACGAGCTACGGACATGCATACACGCCATAAACATACACACACGCTATATAGCAAGCCACACACCTTATATATTAGGGACACACGTTACAGATATTCACACACGTTATGTGCACACACCCTATATATTAGGGTGGGGAATCGTTATATAGAAAAAACGACAATCCTGACAATCCTAAATTTATCGGAAGTCGATTGGTTTTGTCTCCGCCAACGTTTTTGCATTTCCCATTCTAAAGAGCTCAAAGTGGCTCAAACCATAGGTTTCATGACTTTAAATGGTAGGTTTTTTGATGCTTAACAACTTGGCCAAAGACATTAAACAGGGTGTCGCAAAAAAATACTGGAGCTGTTCAAAGTTAAGTATGTCGAAATTTATGTTGCAAATCATTTTTCTGCCAACACTGCCAGTGTACCGGCGTCGGTCAGATTTCCATCAGAAGTAACCTCTGAAACACGTTGTAGATTCTACCTACGCCTAGAATATTGACCCGAATTTCATTGTTTGATCCAGATGAGTGTAAAAATCGTTACGACAGGTTATTTCTGATAGGAATCCTACTGGCGCCGGTACATTGGTAATGTTGGCAAAATACTAGATTTTCTGCATTTAAATCGACATACTCAACTTTGAACAGCTATAGCTCTTCTTAGGGATATTCTAGCTTTTCAGTGCCTTTTACAAAGTTGTTAGGCATCTAAAATACTATACTTTTACATAATGTAGTGCATTATTAGATCATTATTGAGCTCTCTAGAAAAGTGAATGCAAAAAAGTAGGTTTTCGACCACGAAGTTGGCAAGTGCGTGCACCTAGGCTAACTGGTGATTACCGAGAACGACATTAGCAGAGAAATTCGTCGAGTCCAATGGAGGAAAATCGTGCCTTTTTTGGACTCCGGAGGACGCACTGCTCGAATAAAACTCGCCGCGGAACGAAGGTGACTATCTACAAAACTTTGATCTTACTGTACTCTTTTAAGGCCACGAAGCTTGGTCCATACTCGTGGACAACTAAAGCACACTTGCTTTTTGTACGGAAGAAGTGCATATGGAAGATGGCAGAGGCCACGAATGCTATTATATTCCAAACTAAATTCATTTCCAAAAAGTATACTCGAATCGCGACTATTTGCCTGATTATGAAAATGCCCGCTGCTGATCCACTTCGCCTACTGCCATCGGTATTGATGTCCGCTGCTGCTGCCTGCTGCTAGTAAACTTAACTGATGGGGTGAAATGTTCGAACGGTACCTTTTATACCAAGGCTTCGTCAGTTAGTTAGAAAGAAGGAGGAGCTAAGTAGATAATGAAATGACAAGGAACGTAAATAAACATCGGAAACAGAAAGTGACAACAACAATAACAACAAAGTCAGATCGATTGTATCCGTTAGTAACGACTGTGCTTGGGAAGCGAGGTAGTGATTGGCTGCGCGGTATGATTTAGACAATCGATATTAATTACCAATTTTTCAATAGTGTATCTCAAACAATAGTTTGTTTTTGTTACATAAATTAAACCGTAAAAGAATTTCTGATCGATTGATGCCAAAACCTCGAAAACCTGATTATAAATGACTGAAAAATAAGCATTCAAAACCTGGCCACTTTTCCCTGGTTTTCCCTGGTTGAATTACTAGATTTTCAAACTCAGGTACCTAACTTCGATATAGACGTTAGTCAACGTCAACAAATCATCTAGCTCAAATCTCGCTACTTCATCATCAAAAGTGCAAAATAATTTTCTGCATGTTGTCGTAGGTTCGAATCTTAACAGAATCAGGCCATTTGTCCAGTAAACCACTTACGCATATTTGTTCTCAGACTATGCTGAATTCTATTGTGCCCATCGTCGTTGTTAAGTGAGCACCAAGAATTTCTGCTAATGCATTCAAAATAGGATTGAGTCTTATTTCTCAAAAGCCAACAACTTCATTTCGCGAACCCGACAATTATCACGTTATCGAGATGGACGATGTGCTTTTATCTGATCTGATCAAATCGAATACTTAGGAATAATCTTTTATATATCTGTATCTTGCTCTGATAATGAATATGAAACTTTTTCAAAGGGTTACCAACTATTGTAAAAGCCATGACATATATAATACGGTGTTACAGTTCGATAATGAAGTAGACACGGGGCGGGCGCTTGTTTGCTCTGGAGGGTCTCCAAGACGAAGCAAAAGAAATTCGCAAAATCATGTGTTTTAAGTTGTGAAATGAATGAGTATTGGTAGCAAGGTATGTAGCATTTAAAGCATTACCATATTTATAACCTAAATGCATCGAAATGGTATACACTACTTGTTTTTTCAGGCGGGGTACTTTGAAACTTTGATAAAACCAATATTGTTACCAGGGTTGTCATTTCAAAATGTTCATACATATTACACAGTGCAACAATTTTTTTGCCCTGGCTTCTATGTATGATTTTTTGATGAAGTTTGATGCGAAAATAAATTTCCTGGAGTTTGAACATATTTCAACTTGAGGGGCAAAAATGGCGCCATTTTGAATTTTTGAGAAACTGGAAATTTTTGAGGTTTTCGACGCCATTTTGTTTTAAGACCAAATATCAAAATTCTAAGAGTTTGTCCACATATTAGCATCTTTTTACCCATCTTTTGAAAAAAACAGAACGGTGATTCTACGAAACCGGGTTTGGCATAGTTTTAGTATATTTCACAAAGCAAAATAATATCGATTATTTGTGAGCATTAATGGTAATTCGCTAATATCTTAAAGTGGTAGTCAAATTATATCTTATTTTGAGTGAGAAAGTCAGAAATCGAATGGTTGGTGTCTGATCTACGTAAAATGTCAGCAAAATGTCGATTTTGCCCCAATTCCCATCTAATACAAAAATAGGTTTATCAGTCAGCAGAAAAAAAAATTGATAGCTCTATCAGTCGAGCTCTAACCGTAATGGCAGAAACAATGAAGCTACTCCGTTCCGAAGTGTGCGCGTTCAAAGAACGGCATCCCGTTGCATCGGAAAAGGACATCGTGCGGCAGTTCGTGGACACTGGATACGCCCGTTCCAGCATCTACAACCACCACCGCCTGTTGCTCTGATTTGCGGTAATCACAACCGTGACCGCCGTATTGTTGTGCACTAACTCCAGTTTCCAGAAGTGCACCAGTCTTCGACTATGCGTATACAGTGCGCGGCCGTCAACTTCACCTCCTCGATCGATCATAGACCTCTAGCGGTATGTCGTCTGTAATGCTGACGTTCACAACTCCTACAGGGAACTTGAGTTACAACACCCCGTCATACATGACATTCCACAACACCGGACCCAGGATAGAACCTTGCGAAACTCATGCGGTAATTGGGACGCACTTCTTACCCTCCTCCCTGTTGTAAACAAGTATTCTGCGCTGGAAGTAATTTTCCAGAATCTTGTACAGCGACACGGTACATGGATGCTCCTGAGCGCAAGTGCTATTGACTCCCAATTGGCGCTATTGAACGAATTCTGCACGTCAAGCGTGACGATAGTGGATGCCCCTTCTCCTGCACTGGAGTGCTATTGACGGAGAGAATAGCGAATAAAGCCAATAGAGGATTTAGCGTGGACCTGCCCTCTCGGAAACGTGATCGCCAACTCGCGATCACGACTTGCCAAACACCATCTGTGTACCTCACCAGACTGCTGAGGATAATCCTCTCAAGCACCTTGCCGCTGTGACCAGCAGGCAGGTAGGCCTGTATGCCGATGGGTCCCCTGGCGGTTTCCCAGCTTTGGACAGCAAGACCAAATTTTGCCGCTTCCACCTCTCCGGGAAGAAGTAGTCATCCAGGCACTTCTGCATGACTGCCATGACTTCTGCGTAACAGCCCGAGGTCGTTTTTATCGCCAACATGATTGCCAGGTTCGGAATTCCATTCGGTCCCGGTGTCTTGCTCACCTTTAGGGAGTTGGCGATCACGATAAGTTCCTCATTCGTAACCCTAACCTGTCCCTTGATCCCTAACCTCTCCCTCGACACGGCTGTCGTCGCTCACCGATTGGATGTTCCGCAGGTCTGTGTCTGAGATACTGGAACGTCGGACGTGATACTCGACTGCCGGATGCCAAGTACTGGGCTCGTGGCGTGGAAAGAGTCTCCCGATGATACGCTCCAGCATCGCTGGTGAACGCTTTGCAGGCGCCAGCGCGCCTTCGGCTTGGCCATTACGATCCTGTAGGCGTTACCCCACGGGTTCGTATTGGCACTCGCGCATAGCCTATCGAAGCAGGCCCTCTTGCTTGCCTTAATCTCACTCTTCAGTGTCGATCTTGCAGAACCGAATGCTGTGCGGCGCTCAATCCTCTGTTCGTCTGTTAGCGCACGCTGCATTTTCCGTCTTGCGCGGAGGTCCGCTATCGCATCAGTCCACCAGTAAACCGATGGCTTCCCATTTCTAGGTTCGTATGTCCTAGACAGGTTGGCGTCGCACTCCCGCGATGGTATGGCTACTAGTTGGTCAGCAACTGAGCCAACTGTCCCCATCATCCCCATCACACTCTCTTCTCATTGCCTCTTGGAATACTTCGGCATCGAAATGCGATGTCTTCCATCCGTGTTGGCTTTACCCGTCGTTTGCCGCCTTTCTACACTATAACCAACCGCCTGGTGGTCGCTACTGGTGCAGCCATCGTCTCCCCTTCAGTTATTGTCAGTCCTGGGCTGGAGAACGCCACATCGATGATCGACTCCGCACCATTTCTGCTATATGTACATTTGGTCCCAACGTTGGCCAGATCTAAGTTGAGCTTTGCCAAAGCCTCCAACAGGATCCAACCCCTCTGGTTCGTAGAGCACTTCCCCACCTCACCGCCCAAGCGTTGGAGTCACCCGCCACCACCAACGGTGTCAGACCCGTTAGCTCCTGGTCCACCATCTGGTCTCACCCTGGATGGCAACGACTGGCAGGGCACTTTGTATCTTACTTCACCCACGAAGAAAGTGTGCACCGAGGGGAAGTGTATTTCACACATAAAGTTCCCCTAGACGGTGCCGTTTTGGCTGACGATCAGTGAGAAAGGGATGTCAAAGCTGCTCTTCTTTCACTCCGGATCCAAGTTGGCGAACCCGCCCAACGTCTACAAGTTGCGACCCATCGAAGATTCCTGGGCAAACCTGAAGCATTTGATCTACTCCAATAATTTTGTCGCGAAAACTAAGGAGGAATTGATAAATAAAACAAAGAAAAAACTCAAAAACATGCCTACACGCATGTTTTCGTCCGCCATAGCGAATGTTCCGGTTAACTACTAGAAGGCCGCACGCAAGGGCGTAGAATTTTTTTTGCGAGTAAGCTCACATGATAACCCTTCATGGGAAATTTATCAAACTCTCAAATCTGTCTTAGTTTTTTTTACCGCCACCCGAAAAAAGTCCATTTTTTACCGCATACGTTAAGCAAACGAGACGGTTTGAATTCATTCTAAAATACCTTAAAAATATTGTTGAAGAAGAAAATGAACCAAAGCAGCAATGAACTAAATCTAGCTTAAAATAGTTCTCAAATTAGTTAGCTAAACATTGTTTTTCTTTGTTAATTCCCAAAAAAATTTCATACCACCTATATAAACCAGAGAAAACATAAAAATTTACTAAATTTTACTGAGGCACTCCTAAAAGCTAGAAAACTTAGGAGCCAAATAATCATAAATACACCCTAAAATACTTGGAAGCTTGGAAAAACTCAAGAAAACACATTAAAAACGAATATGGCTTCTAACGCGGTAACAGAATGTTTTTCCATATCTTCTATTTATATAAAAGTGAAGTTTTGAGAAGTTGAAGTGATAGAAATATTGTATAGGGGGAGGGGACGCCCTTGAGGGGGGACCCTACTCTGGAAAGTCGAAAAATAATAAATTTTCGTGTTTTTTTTCGGATGCTTAGAGTAGAGTGATGTGTTCGGGTATTGTGGCTATTGATTAAGGTATATTTGAAGATATATTTTGCACGTTCTGGATACAAATATAGTGAGGATTACGCTGTAAGCAACGTTTCTCTCGAAACCATGTTTTTTCAACTGGTGGTAAATTTTTCTCAGCATCTACTGAACCGATTTTGCTGAATTTTTTTTAACATGTAAAAATGGATTATCTAACTTGTTACGTAGCCGTTTTTTGATATCTGAGTTTTTCAAAGTTTTATGATTTTTTAAATAGTGATTTTTCATGAAAAAAAAACAATTTTTTTACTAAAATGGCCGCCATTTTGGCAATTTTTGGAATTTTCAAAAACGGCTACGTAACAAGATAGATAATATGTTTCTATATACTGAAAAAAAAATTCAACCCGATCGGTCTACTAGAAGCTGAGAAAAACTTACCACCAGTTAGGTACTGATTTAGAGAGAGCATCCACGTTCCCAGCTGCCAACAGTGTAATACTCACTATATTTACATTCACGACATGGAAAATACATCTTCAAATATACCTTAATCAATACTGCCCATAATTCAAAAATTGGCTAATATGCCATTTTTACCAAAATCGAGAAAACAGTTTCTCGTGATGGTACACGCCCTAAACAAGATCCCTACGGAAGCCGATTGTCAAAAAACGCATTTGGGAAGGCAGCAAACCTGAAACAATTTTGGCTAATATCCAAAATAATTGAGAATTTGGCTAATATCCAATATCCAATATGAACCTGTGGCATGTTCACGAACCAGTGTATTATTACTGAACTGTGTTTCTTCTAACTTTCAAAAGTGTGTTGTAGCTTGGTGGTTACTGGCGACAGATGAGCGATCGTAAGGCCCTTGCATCAAATATGGATTTTTCAAAAATATTTGATGCTACAAGAAATTATTTGTTGTACTGCGAAACCCAATGATCAAAACGTGTGACTGTTTTCTTCTGTCATAAATCTTTACATTTAAAAAAATGATATTTAGCTCTGTGATTGGGAGTAATATTAATAAAGAGGAGTTTCAGATTTCATTTCGATTTGATGAGAAAAAATAGGAAAGTGGATTGTGAGATTACCATGAATAGTAATATTTTCGTTATATTATCATATTGCTGCACGTAACAATTGTCTCGTCGTCCTTTTCATCCTCACTTGTGCTTCCGTGTTGTTTTAATAAGTTTAAAACCATTTTCATCACCAACGAGTACGATATAATTCGCATCGTATGGATATTAGCCAAATTGCACACCGTTTTTACAACTGACCTTTCGTTTATAATTGAAAAAACGGCTACTGTGTTAAAAATACGTGGCGGATGGAATTTTCTACAGTTTTTTCTGTTTCAACTCAACGGCAAGGGTACAGCATATATGAAGGGTGATATACTCAAGAAAAAAGTTGTCATGACCAGTCAAAATATGTTGTACCGACAAAAAACTTTCAACTGCGTTTTTCTCAATTTGATGCCTATGGCATAAAAGCCAATTTTTGAATTATGGGCAGAATAGCAAAAATAGCCAAACACTTCACTTTACTCTAGACAGCCAAAAAAATATTAAAATTCATGATTTTTCAACCTACTAGAGTAGGGTCCCCCCTTAAAAAAGGAGGGGATCAAAAGTATTAAATTTTCATACATAATGGAAATCTTTCATTGAAATTTAATGATTTTCGGGTACTTGGTCATATTTGGAGGCTGGGAGTTGATATCCAGAGACCGGAATATGATGGTCGATGCCATTTTCAATCCAAGATGGCGACTTCCGGTTTCTGGGAAGCCATTTAAAACTGTGGAAAACGCTCACAAACCCCCCAATGTTGGTATTTTCGGAGCAACTCAAAGATAACATGACTTATTTGAACATAACTAGTGTCATACGAACGAGTCATCTCTCGAGCTTACACAGTAAAGGAAATTCACATTACTTTAAATGCACATAAATGGAGCATTGGAAACCACGTAATATTCCGTGTGGCATTATATTCACATGCAAAGTAAATGAATTTATTATGAATTTGCATGCATATTTATATTCGAAGCTTTAAATTTATATCAATTAACGTACAAATTTACGATTCTGTATTGTACATTATTTACTGTGTGAAATTGTATATGTTTTTCACTTTATGTGCTAGAAATCGTTATGTGCTTTCATTTGTATTAGTTGTAAATTTCATTTTTTGGTACTGTGTACAAATAACAAACTTCATACCAATTTGATATGTGGCTCAAAAGGAAAAAACAGAAATTCAAAGACTAGTTAAAACTATACCTGCTTTTGTCGATATATGTGGCCTCAACATAAATTAGATGTGGTATCGTACGATTTGATCGTTCCAAATTCATTGATTCCTTACGATGTGTTCAAAGTCTGAAAATGCACGACGAATCGGCCATAGGATATGATCAGAGTCAAATAACAAATCGTTTAAAATGATTGGTTTTATCGAAATGACAACATCCTCGACTTTTGGCTTCTGTACATCACCTTAATTCTGAATATATTCATATTGGGTGGTATTCGGTCATTGTCAGCAAATTTTCTGGCATCAAGTTGACACCGGAAATACTCATATTGGGAGGTATTGAGTTATTTTGGTTGTTTTCCAGAAACTAAAAGTGGTCGTCTTTAAATTCAAAATGGTGTCAAGGGTCAATGTTTGGTTTCTATGCATCCTCTCGATTACGGAAATATCCATATTGAGTATTATTCGGTCATTTTCGACGGTTTCCTATAAGTTGCCATTTAGCGATTCAAAATGGTGCCTGAGGTCAATTGTTAGCTCATTGCATTATTCTGGTTCCAGAGATACTCATATTGGATGGTATTTGGTTATTTTAGGCTGTTTTTCACAAACCGGAAGTCGCCATCTTGGATTTCAAAATGGTATTTAAGATAATTTCTGGCCTCTGAGCGTCATTCTGGTTGAAGAAACACCCATATTGGATGTAATTCGATCATTTTCGGCTGTTTCCCAGGAACCGGAAGTCGCCAACCTGAGGTCCAAAATGAGGTCTGTGATCGATTTCAGCTGCTGTGTATCATTCTAGATCCGGAGATATTCATGTTAGACGGAAATCGGCCATTTTTGGCTGTTTTCCAGAAACCACAAGTTGCCATCCTACAATTCATAATGGTGTCTCCAGTCGATTTGTGGCTCCAGTGCATCATTACGATTCCGGAAATACCCATGTTGGGTGATATTTGGTCGTTTGCCGCTGTTTTTCCGAAACCGGAAGTCGCCATCTTAGAATTCAAAATGGTATCTGTGGTCGATTTTAGCTCCTCCTCCTCATTCTTTATCCGGATATTATTATATTGGGTGGAAATCGGCCATTTTTGGCTGTTTTCCAGAAACCGGAAGTTGCCATCTTACAATGCAAAATGTTGCCTGAGGTCAATTATGGAACATATTTGTTACCACTAAAAACATTCACCTGCCAAATATGGTTCCATTCAGTTGATTAGTTCGCGAGATGTGCAGAAATTTGTGCAGAAATATGTGCTTCTGGAAGAGGGAGGGTCGTCGACATATTTGTTACCCGTTAAAACATCCACATGCCAAATTTGGTTTCATTTGCTTCGTTTGTTTTTGAGTTGTGCAGAAATGTATGTTTCATTTGTATTGGACCCCTCCCTCCCAGAAAAGGGAGGGGTCTCAAACTATCATAGAAACCTATATCGGGACCAAAAACTCCTTCATACAAATTTTCACGTCGATCGGCTCGGTAGTTTTTGAACCTATATGGATCAAACAGACAGACAGACCGGACTACATTATTATATGTATAGATTACAACATCAATATTTTAGAACCTTAGAAGTGAATATACATTTATTGGATTGAAGCGTTCATGTAAATCTATTTTTACAAATAAAAGTTTGAATGAGAAAGGCTGGGTCTGACCGCTAGGTGGATTAATTTAGGTTTTGTTATACCTAATTAATTATACCTAATAATACTTTGATTCAGTATATTGTGTTATGTGCTGTGTATTTAACTCAATGATTCATAAAGAGAAGTGACTGAATGATTTTGATTTATCTTCTTATGGACCGATTACACACCAACAAACATTTGTTTAATATGACTTTTTGTTTGCAATTATCTTCGATTTAGGATATCAAATTCATTCATTGACAACCTCTTCTTAATTCTTGTCTTTACCGTATATCAAGGAGACACAAAAAGAGTTTTGTGAGAGATACTTTTTGCCTTTCTCCCAGAAAGGTATAGCAATCACTGAAAAAACTAAAGGAATAAAAATGCTCAAAAGGGCCGAATGTCGTATATCAATCGACTCAGTTCGACGAGCTGAGCATTTTCTGTGTGTGTGTATGTGTGTGTGTGTGTGTAACGCTCTCCCAATCTTACTCGATTCACTCAGAGATGGCTGGACCGATTTCAATGAAATTAATTGCAAATGGAAGGTCGTTTTGCCCCATAAGACCCTGTTGAATATTATTGTAATCGGATTTATAGTTTAGAGGTTATGTATCAAAACGTAGAAATCACAAAACATCAATATCTCAGAAACTACGCAACCGACTTGAACAAAATTAATTTCAAATGAACGGGCTACCTAAAAACCCTTAACTTTTGAATTTCATTAAGATTAAACATGTGGTTCAAAAGTTATGGAAAGAAACGTGTTCTCGAGACTATTTAATCTCACTCATGTTTCTCAGAGATGGCTGGACCGATTTCTATAAAATCGGTGTCAAATGGAAGGTCTAGTTGCCCCATAAGACCCTATTGATTTGTTTTGCAATCGGACTATTACTTTGCCTGTTATATTTAAAAATGTGAAATCCAGCAATGAAAAGTAAAATATTTACAAGACTACTTAAGCTCACTCACTTTTCTCAGAGATGGCTGAACCGATTTTCACTAAATTAGTGTTAAATGAGAGGTCCGGCTGCTTCATAACACCCTACTGAATTTAACTGTAATCGAACTGTAACTTCGTCTGTAATGTATCGAAATGTGAAAATCACGTAACTTCATTATCTCAGAAACAACACAACCGATTTGAACAATATTGATATCAGATGAATGGGCTAGTTAAGGGTTAACTGATGAATTATGATTAAACAAATGGTTTCATAATTAGGCTGCGCTATACGTTCCCATTTCATTCGATTATAATCGAACTTAAGCAACCGTTTTATATTAAATTGTTAAAACAACGAGTCTATTATCTCAAAAAATACACGACTTATTCAACATAACTAGCGTCATACGAACGAGTTATCTCTTAAACTTACAAACAACCAACTTCATAACAACTTGATTTGTGGTTCAAAAGTTATGGAACGAAAAAAAAATCAAAGACTATTGAAAACTATACCTGCTTTGATCAATATACGTGGACTCAACATAATTTAAATGCGGTTTCGTACTATTTGAACGTTCCCGGTATCGCTCGTGATGCAATTGTTCGAAATTAAAAGTCATTTCTTTTATTTCGCTATTTCTTGAGCACTAACATTACGTCAAATTTCATATTTTATACTTCAATTACAACATCAATATTGGATTGAAGCGTCCATGTAAATCTATTTTTACATATAATAAGTTTGAATGAGAAAGGCTGGGTCTGACCGCTGGATGGATTAATTTAGGTGTTTTCTGTGGTTTGTCCAGTGAAGATTTAGACAACTAAATTATTTATATTAAACATTTATTTTGGAAAAATCTAGAAAATGCTTCTAAAATACAAAAAAGAGCAGTAAATGAAAACTCGTCTTTAAATATATAAGAAACCGATTGCTGTTAACTTTTTACAAATAGCCCTTAGAAGTAGCAACCTCCCTTAAATAATAGTTATGAAGGCGGTAACAACTATTCTAGCGTAAGGCACACTTTAAAATGTACACTAACAATTGGTAGTGTACTCTGTGTTGGCTATAATTTATTGAACTGTTTTAGAATGCTATAAAAATTGCTCAACTACAACAAACTACAACGACATCTAAAAGACTCTGCTCAGGGATACCGTATGTGCCAATTTGTCTGCATTTTTTAAGTTGGTTTGTAGATATTTGCAGTTTTTTTAGAGTTTCTGCAGATTTTTCTGCAGATTTTTCTGCATATTTGTGCAGATTGTTTCTCGCGCGAGGGTAATTTTTTTTTTTTTTGAGTTTTTGTCTTTAGTTCTGTATATTTGATTACAAATAAAATCTTTAATGCATCCAAATAAAATTTATGGATCAAACACAAGTGTCTCAACCAAATCGGTAATACATTTGGTATCATCTGATTCATTTCGGCAAGTCATTGTGATTACATCAAATATTGTTCCTCCCAGGCACGTTTGGGCCGGTTCACGCTGTTCGCCGTTAACACAAACATAGAATTGATTGCACTCTTCCGCAGGTATGTGGTGGATTCCAGTTGGCTTGCATGATGTCGGGGGTACCGGTAAAATGTGCTAGAAATGGGAAAAAATAAAATTATTGGGTAGGTCAACATCGATCAATAAACAAGCGTACATCGCAGTCCACGTTTTCCGGAAAATCACATTCTCTAGTAACTGGGTTGAACAACAGATCACCTGCACAGCTTCTAACTTCGCCTACAGCATCCCAGTTGAAGCAAATGTGATATTTAGAGCAGTCCGTTAAATCTGGGACAAATGTTGGGACTGATGGATTAACGTTATTCGGACATACGCTTTCTGTGCAATCGACATTCTCCGGTAAATCACATGCTCTAACATTTGGATCTCGATTAAACATTAGATCTTCGGAGCACTCCAGCAGGAATCCTACATCATCCACACATGCCGTATATTTCCGACATTCACGCTCAATTGGAAAGTTAACCGGTAAACCAGTATCAAACACTCCTCCATTTGCTGCTTCATCATTTTCGCCACTCCCTTCATCACCATTGCCATCATCACCATTGCCATCATCTCTACACAAGAGACAGGTTACATTCCACGGGTGATCACACTTCTGTTCCTCCTCGTTAAAATAAAATCCTGCTGCACAACGTCCTCGTACCATACTATTCCGGGCGCAAACAAAATAGGCATCGCAATCGCTGAAATCGTTAATAAATGTTCCATCAGGAACTCCAAGGCAGCGGTTGCGCTGTTGATCTGAACATGTTACAAAGAGCACAGCGATAAGTAACAATATTTGTAAGACCGATATTTTAGACATTTTGTTAGTTACGCACTTGAATTGAAACTGTAGAAAACATATCGCTGATGTAGTATGTAATTCGGCTTATATATAATCTGCCCTTAAGGATGCTATAAATCATATTAATAGAGATATCAGTGGATTATGATAAGGAAATGCGAAGCCATATTCATCAATTAAAAAACGCGTGATTGGCAAGACACACGGTGATAAAAGTTCTCTAACGGTAGCTGTAACCAATACAGTACTAGTTGGTCTTCGGATAGAAGGAAAAAGATCAACTTGCAAAAATGTTGCTTTCTCATCTTTAACAGTACTAGCACAGACTTATGCTTTATTCACACTATATTAGCGGATACCATTTGATAACGCTTGGTTCGATATCAGAATCCATACTTCTAGTTTTCACGGGAAATTTGGTGTAAGACATCAGGATAACTAGGCGATATCACATGATATCCGCTGTAGTGTTACAGACATAATAAATTTTCACTAAAATCATCGTTCGGATGATACCAGTACTTTACGTTAGCCACACTAACACCATCTGCTGCCGTGTTTGCGCTGCGTCTTGTGTTGGTATTTTCGCGCGATGACTGTTACTCTTTCCAATCGAATGATAATTTAAAATGATCATATTTTGTTGCGATGGAGCTAGATTCTGATGTAACGTCTGTTTTTAAATGGCAACAGTTTGCACAACCTGCGATTTTGAAAAGGTTTCGAAAGCTGGCTGCACAAGGCTGAGTGGTTTGTAGAACTTCGGACTGGAAAGCTCTTGTCTCAACCTTCGAAAAATTCTTTGGCCATCATACCCTCTGATAAGTTTTGAAATTTTTACTCTCAAACTAGTTGGTTGTATTTGCAAGTGACCAATGCAAAATGTTATACAAGTATTATATGTTTCTTTTAAAACAAAGCACGCCGAATTCGTCTTAGAAAACGTCGCCATCTAAACTGTATGGCGATGATTTCTGCATCGAATTCGACGTATTTTGTTTAAACGAAACAGATATTAAATCATTTGCGGTAATGTTCATTGCTATATTGCTTTTTCTACATATTCCTTTCTGCATTATCTGTTATTCAATGAAGTTGCAGAACTTCTAATTTAAAACAACTTTGATGAGAATAGATCACAATGAACCAAAGAACGGGAGCTGCGTAGCTGCAAGGTTACAGAGTCCGCCTTGTCAAGCGGATGGCCGTGGGTTCGAAACATAGTAGCATCTGGCCACTTGATATCAAAAAAGGACTAAAGTAAACTTTCCCCCAAGCAGCTCCTGCAGTTCGTGATTCATTCGCCTTCTCCACGTTCCGTTCTCCATCTGCAGTCCACAGACGATGGGCGCGTTGTTCCCCCACAAGCATAGTCCATTTATTATGCCCGTAGAGTAATACCGGTCTGATCAGTGTCTTGTGTAGATGGTTAACTTGGTGTGGTTACTCGATCGGAGCGTCCTCCGGAGACCAAATTATGCACGATTTTCTGCCATAATGCTCCGATTAATTTCTCTGCTGGTATCGTTGCCGGCAGTTACCAGTGAGCCCAGATACTCAAACTAATCAACCACCTCGATTTCATCACCACCAATTTGAACTCGAGGTGGGAGGTTAGCACTGTCCTCTTGTGAACCCCTTCCTTTCATGTACTTCGTCTTCGATGCATTGCTGACCAGTCCAATCCGTTTGGCTTCAGCCTTTAGTCCGATGTACGTATCCGCCATCTTCACAAAGGTCCGAGCCACAATGTCGATATCATCGGCGAAACCAAACAGTAGAACCGACTTTTGGAATATCGTGCCACTCGTGTTAATCCCCGCTCTTCTAAAGACACCTTCCAGGGCAATGTTAAACAGTGGGCTCGAGAGACCATCACCTTGCCTAAACCTCTTTGGGTTTCGAAGGGGCTCGAGAGTGCCCCCGATACTCGAACTACAAACATCACTCGATCCATCGTCGTTTTGACCAACCGCGTTAATTTGTCCGGAAATCCGCATTCGTGCAGAATTTTCCATAGCTGGTCTCGATCGATTGTGTCGTATGCCGATTTGAAATCGATGAATAAGTGTTGTGAGGGCACATTGTATTCGTGGTATTTCTGCATAACCTGCCGAAAGGCGAATATCTGATCCGTGGTGGCGCGGGTACCCATGAAACCCGCCTGGTAGTGCCTCACGAACTGCTTCGCAAATGGTGATGGTCAATGACAGAGTATTTGGGAGACTAGCTTGTAGGTGGCGTTCGGCAGAATGATTGCCTGGTAGTTGCAACACTCCTGCTTGTCGCCCGTTTTGTAGATGGGACACACAATACCTTCCATCCACTCCTCCGGTACTCGTTCTTTCTCTCAAATCTTGACAATGACTTAGTGCACGGCTCTAACCAGTGCTTCTCTACCGTATTTAAACAGCTCGCTAACAAGCTGCTTAACTCCAGCAGCTTTTTTCCAGCCGGTCAATCTCCTGCTCCACCTCCAGGGAATCGGGGGCTGGTATTCTGTTATCTTCTACTTCTGCACCAAGATCAGTTGCCATACCGTCCTCGCACTCCACTGCATTGCCGTTTATCGAAGTACTGCTTCCACCTTTCGATCACCTCACACTCGTCTCTAAGGAAGTTGCCGGCCAAGATCCTGCACATATCGGCCGAGTGTCGTTAGCTTGGTACAGCTCTTCCATCGCTACGCGATCTCGGTCCTCTTGCTGGCGCTTCTTCCTTCGGAGGACTGAGTTTTGGCTGTTATGTGCCTGTCGGTTTTGTTCCACGTTTTCTCTCGTACGGTGTTGCTACATACTCACCCGTGCTGCATCCTTCATCGACTAACTGTTTGCATTCGCCATCAAACCAGTATTTCTATGATTTGGAGCCCTTGTACCTAGTAGCGCTACAGCAGTGCTCCCTATGACGGATCGAATGCTTTTCCAGCCATCTTCAAGAGTAGCTGCGCCAAGTTGCTCTTCTGTGCGTAACGCTGCCTCTCGCTGCTGCGCGTATTCCTGTGCAAACCCGGCGTCCCGCAGTTGCTCAATATTTGGTCGCGAAGTTCGACTTCGGCGGTCTTTATACACCGTTGATAGTTTTGAGCGCATGTACACAGCTACCAGGTAGCGGACCGAATCTATAATCGCACTGCAATAGGTGCAAACGTTGATAATATCGGAGAATAACCTGCCGTCGATTAGAACGTGGTCGATTTGATTCTCTGACTGTTGGTCGGGTGATCTCCAGGTGGATTTGTGGATATCTTTGCGGGGGCAGAAGGTACTTCGGATTACCATACCACGGGAGGCCGCAAGGCTCACGCACTGATGGCCGTTATCATTAGACATGGTGTGCAGGCTATCAGGCCCGATTACAGGTCTATACATTGCCTCCCGTTCTACCTTAACATTAATGTACCCAATGACGACTTTCAAGTCTCGTCGCGGGCAGCTATCGTATACCTGGTTTTCCTTCATGTGGGCAGTGCACGTTGATGATGCTGTAGTTGAAGAACCGGCCCTTTATCCTCAACTTGCCCATCCTTGCGTCGATCAGCTGCCACCCCATCACGCGTTAGTACATCTTGCCCAATACTATTAGTCCGGTTCACAGCTCATCGGTGGTGCCACAACTCAGATAGAAAGTAGCCGCCCGGTGCTCGCTTTTTCATACCTTCTGTCCTGTCCAACAAAGTTCCTGCAGTGCTACGACTTCGAAGTGGCGTGGATGTAGCTCATCGTAGATAATCCTGTCCATCCGGACGTTGATCAACCGCTCCTAACATGAAGATCAGAAGATCAGATTTGAGTCGCACCATTTTGGTGAACAGACGCTCGAGTTGGCTAAGCATTTCCTCTACCGCCGGAGTATAATTTACGCACCAATGATCGCGTCGCACCTTCTCACTTAGCTATTGTCGGATGACAATATTGCCTGGGCAACACCAACCAGTTGTGTCCAGTCCATGTTTGAACCGGCAGTCTAGTGTAATCATATGACTCGTGGATGTACGAGATAGGAACTTGTGAGGGCCGGTGCTATATTTGACGCTCGTTCCAGGTTGTCAACTAACCATTTGAAGCCCAAAAGGACTTAAGTAAGCATGGGTTTATTCTCAGGCTCCTCAACCACTTACTCTTCCTTTACACTGAAATCTACAATGCATTCGCGTGACTTCCGCTTAATAAAAATAAGTCCCTCTTTTTTATACAACTGACCAGAAGGACGCACGACAAGGCACCTCCAGGGAATTATAATCAGTGATATTTGGCAGGAGAAACGCAGGCTCGGTATAGTAGAACAGTAAGCGTGTAAAAGGAAGGGTAAAATCACATTACACACAAGCACTGATAAAATAATAATTAATATGCTAATTCTCAACAATAGAAGTGCGGGATACAGCACACACCCGGGCATATCTCACAATAGATCAACCATTCTGGTCGCAGTGAGGAGGTCCATACAGGACAAGAAAACAAAGAAAGGGAAAAATCTATGTGCCAAAGAAGCAGTCGTTTGTTAATCGTACTTCGAGCAAAAAGGGTGGACACGAAATTACTGCAAAACAGAAAGCATACTGTTAACCATCGTATATTTCTCGCATATGATTCAAATTGATTAAGTAGTTTTCTACATTGAAAAACCTTAGTTTTGCATGTGCTGGATGTGCATATGCTTTTGTAACTAAAACATGACTTCACTTTCACACAGGTGCAGATAGCCTACCAAATCAGGTACTTAGCAGCAAATTTGGATACTTTCTCCTACATAAAACGATCATCCATTGTTAACTTATCATCTCCAATGAAAAACTCCTTTCCTGGGAGTTGTTCGAAGTCAGCTTTGCATACGTTTCATTGTCACAGCGACTGCTTTTCGTCAACGGGTTTTTGTAGAGCAGTCTGGCGCGAGTTTTGGCAGTTGTCTACTGGCGTTCTTCACGACTTAAGAACTTCTGAATCTTATACATAAATAATCTACTTCTGGCCTTAACCTTCTGGACGCAGAATTTAAGTGTTGGGATGGCAGGTAAAATTCTCTTGACCTTTCCTTCAATTTTCCTGCATGTTGGTTCCGGGTATCTTCATGCTCCACTCTTAATCCAACTCTAACTAGTCCATGAACCTTTTTATAACTCTTGAGACGGTCGAATTATATATATATATATATAAAATACTTTTCCAACGCACGCTCCATCTGTTGCAGTGCTCGCGCTGCGTGTTCTTTTCGGCGGCAGCCAAACAGAAAATGTATGAGATTGCATGACAGCACCCCGGACCGTGTTGTCATGTGACGACTGTTATTTTTCTGAAAATTTAAAATGATCGTTTTTTATGGAGATGGAACTAGGTTCCAGTGTTACGTTTGTATTCAATATCTATCCCGGCTTGTCGTTTCACTAGCGTTTAGAAGAATATCATTCACTGTGAAAACAGTGAAGTGAGTTTGTCGACATACCAAAAAACTAATATGCGATGCCGACTACACTGCAAGCAACGAGCATGAGCCTGTTGGTAACGAATTTTTGCGATCTACTGTGGACGGTGGGAACCTTCGGGTTTCCACCAAAGGCGAGTATCTTGATGATTTTTCCCAACAACCTGTACCGTGTAGTAACGTTTTTCAGCACACTGCCCAACATACGAATGCTGTTTGGTTGTTCTACCAGAACGTTCGCGGTCTACGCACAAAAATCGACGAGTTTTACCTGGCAACTAACGACTGCAATTTCGACGTGATCGTGTTGACTGAAACTGGACTGGACAGCCGCATCAACTCACAGCAACTGTTTGGCGACACGTTTAATGTTTTCCGGTGCGATAGAAGCTCTATTAACAGTGATAAACGTTCTTTTGGTGGAGTTTTGGTCGCCGTTAATAAACAATACCCGAGCGCTCTGTTATATACTTTACATGGCAACCATCTGGAACAGATATGCGTGAGCACCACTATTTGCGGCTCGTAAATATTGCTTTGTGCAGTGTACATCCCGCCAGACAAAAGCAACGATCCAGCCATAATTGACGCACATATTGCCTCGGTCACCGAGCTGTGCAACAAGAGATCAGCTGGTGATAACGTTCTAATCTGTGGTGATTTTAATCAGCCTCGCATCGTTTGGACACAGGAGAGTGAAACGCACACCAATTCTTCTCAATTGTCTGCTGCTAGTGCTGCGTTGATTGATGGCATGGACTTTTTAAATCTGCGCCAAGTGAACCAGCAATTAAACCATCTCGACCGCATGCTCGACCTTATTTTTTGTTCTTCCGAGCAAACTTGTGTCGTCGATGTTTGTGTTGCCCCACTTGTTCCCGTTGACCTGCATCATCCTCCGCTAGTTATATCGTTGCCAATTATATCCAAAATGACGACACCGGAATCGTCAGCGGACAGCACTAGAGCTTTGAATTACCGCAAAATTGACTTCACGGCTCTTACAGAGTACTTACAAAGCTTCGACTGGGAGAATCTTTACGGAGTAATTGATGTTGACGATCTAGCTAACTCGTTTAGTGAAACATTATGCCAGTGGCTGAGGCAAAATTTACCGACAGTTAATAAGCCTGCTTCCCCTCCATGGGCTACTTCGCGGCTACGTGCACTGAAGCGCATACGTAATGCTTGGCAGCGTAAATACCGAAACATTAAAACAAACGAGACAAAAAGTAATTTTAAACGAGCAAGTACAGATTTTCGTCGGTTGAACGCCAGCTTATACAAAACCTATGTAATGCGGGTACAAACTGATCTCCGTCGAAACCCTAAACAGTTCTGAAACTTCGTAAATACGAAGCGAAAGTGTTCGGTAATTCCTGCTAATGTTTACCTCGATGGAACAGAAGCAAAATGTTCCCTGGATTCATGTGAGTTGTTTGCTAAATTTTTCGCTTCTGTTTTCGCCGACAGCACTGCTTCCGAATCGGATGCTGAGATTGCTTCGGCAGATGTACCGCTAAACTTAGTTGATCTAAGTACATTTGAAATTACTGCGGACATGATACTGGAAGCTGCGAAAAGACATAAAACTTCTTTTTCCGTGGGGCCCGATGGAATCCCAGCAGTAGTTTATACCCGTTGTGCAACCGTTTTAGCTGAACCCTTATCTCGCATTTTCAACCGATCATTTGAGCAAGGAAAATTCCCGCAGATTTGGAAGCAGTCGCACATGTTTCCTGTATTTAAAAGTGGAGATCGGCGTAACATCAGGAATTATCGGGGCATTACCAGTCTTTCTGCCTCGTCTAAATTGTTTGAAATTGTAGTTAGCTCGAGAATCTTATCTTGTACGAAAAACTACATTTCTAGCGACCAACACGGGTTCATGGCGGGACGTTCTGTTACCACAAATCTTTTGGACTTCACTACGACTTGCATATCGCACATGGAGCAAAAAGCCCAGATTGACGTCATATACACTGATTTAAAGGCAGCTTTTGACCGAATTGATCACCACATACTTTTACGAAAGCTTTTGAGACTTGGTGCGTCGCAACAATTTGTTGGTTGGCTAAGATCCTACTTATGTGGTCGGACACTACGCGTGATGTTGAGCTCCTGTTTATCCTCCACGTTCTCCAATACATCTGGAATACCACAAGGTAGTAATATGGGGCCGCTCCTTTTCTTACTTTATTTTAACGATGTGACATTGCTATTAAGTGCTGGATGTAAGCTGGTGTATGCTGATGATCTGAAGCTGTATTTGGCTGTGCGGACCATTGATGATTGTCGTGAGTTAAAAAGACTGTTGGATATTTTTATAAGTTGGTGCCGCAGAAACAGGCTCATAGTTAGTATTGCGAAATGTCAGATCATGACATTCCATCGTAATGCGAATCCTGTCCTGTTCGACTATAAGATTGATGGTCATGTGATCGAAAGAGTGGATCAAGTAAACGACCTTGGTGTTTTGCTCGATGCCAAGCTCAACTTTAATCTGAACCGCTCATTTATCATTTCTAAGGCAACTCGAAAACTCGGCTTCATTGGTAAAATAGGACGTGATTTTAATGATCCATACTGTTTGAAGGCGTTATACTGTTCACTCGTGAGACCAATATTAGAAAATGCGTGTTTGATTTGGTCTCCTTATCTGCTTAGTTGGACTCTGAGGATTGAACGAGTACAAAAAAGATTTATCCGCTTAGCATTGAGAAATCTTCCCTGGCGTGATCCCGCTAACCTACCACCGTATTCCGAGCGGTGTTGCCTTATTGGCCTTGACACGCTTGAACGACGCAGGAGAATCCAGCAAGCCGGATTTGTGGCCAAGTTATTGAATGGCGAAATTGACTCACCGAGAACCCTATCTTTGCTGAATTTTCGCGCTCCGCAACGCTCACTAAGGTCCGCTGGATTGCTACAACCCAGAGTGCATCGCACAATGTTCGGTTACAATGAACCTGTCACTGCATGTGTTCGAGCATTCACTTCAGTTGAAGAGATCTTCGAATTCGGTGAACCGTCGAACAAATTCCTACGAAAAGTGACTATGTCTAATATTTTTTAATTGACCATATAGAATAATATTAGGACCAATGTTTTATATGCTGACTCGGGGCAACCCAATGTATTTTGTTGAATTTAATGTTAGTTCGTAATGTTTGTAGTTTTATTATTGACAAAATGTAAATGCGTAATATTGTAAATGTTTAAAATTGTAAATGTATTCTTAACAAAAGATGATGGGGTTTTTATGCCTCCATGAGGATGGCCTCAAAAGGCTTTTCCCCATCCACTAACTTTCATGGAGACCAATATGGTCTGATGAAAATAGATAATAAATAAATAAATAAATAAATTAACTGCTCTCACACTGGTTAGCAATTCGACGCACGTGCTTGAAGAGAGTAGCGAATCGTGTGTTTCTGATGAGCTTGCAAAAAATATTGTGATGGAATCTGAGATATCTCTCCTGAAAGATAATAAAGGACATTCGGCACAATAACTACATAACGGAGCTCACTGCAGTGCTTTTACAGCGAGCCTCTTGACTTACTTACTTACTCACTTTGTTGGCACCGGTCTAGGGCCGAACGAATTAGAGATGTTAAGCTTCTTTTGTCTTGGGCAGCCGTTCTCCAGTCTCCTCGTACACCAGCAGATTGTGCATCTTCTTCCACCACGCACATCCACCGCGTGCGAGGCCTACCACGGAGTCGACAACCTATTCCTGGTTCTCTACTGAAGATGCTTCAATCCATCCTACGTTACGAACGCGGCTGATGTCTTGCCAGCTATCCGCACGCATGATTTTGATCCCTCCAGCATGATCTGCCACGACAATCCAGTCGATGACCCTTCCTATAGATAGGGCATATGAGGCCTTCCAACCAGTCGTTTAGCATTTGTTCATCCGCCCAGGTCCTTAGTATTATCGGGTGGATCTGGTGGTGGCCTTGCCGTTTTTCAGCTCACTAATCGCCTTTTTACCTCCTCCTGTGTTGGTGGCTCCACAGCTTGTTCGTCACTCATAATCGTCATTCTGTTCCTGCTCTGCTCATCCGACTCCTCACCGTTCAATAGCGCCTGAAAATCTCCGCAAGTCGTTTTGAGAATAGCTATCCTCTGCGCTGGCAAGCACCTGCTCCTCGTACTCGCGCTTCCTTTACTTCTCTCTGTTCTGACGAGTAGTCGCAGTGAGCATGCGGCTCCTGGCACATTCCGCTGTTTTCCACGCGTCGTACCTACCACCTAGCTCGCAGTCGTTTAAAAAATTTGCTTTGAATTATTAAGATACTTTAGAGCGTAAGAAATCAGATATAATTGGCGCCGTAAAACATTAATTTGTATTTGTGCCGTGTCAAATAAATATTAGATGAAGAAAAAAAAAAGTTCGTTTTTCAATTTCAGCTTTGAGCGCGGTTTCAATTTCAGCTTTGAGTGAATTACCCTGATTTTTTGGTATTGCTGTAAGAGCGTGTACATTAGGCTGTCCCAAAAAAAATCGATGTTGAAAATGTCAAGATGCTTAACCCTAAATTGAGAGATAATGTTATTTATAGCATTTTTGTAGAACATTTCGACTTTCCAAAAAATCGTTTTCAGGTCGCCCAGAGGTGATTTATGAAAAAATGACTTTTTCAAGCTACAAAACCACTCTTCTGTACTTTTTTCAAATCTGTTCGATTCCTAAGTTTTTCAATATATTTTTTTATTTTTGTGGGATTGTTTTTGAATATTTTGCATGGTTTGGTTCAACATCACATTCAATTATTTGACTTACAGAGCCCATTGAACATCACAAAAAAAGTGAATTTTTCTTATAATTTTCAGATAAAACCCTTCAAAACACATATAAAATAATTTTGTGATCAAGAACTGAAATTTTTATTGCGAAGCGAGAATCAAGACGAAAATTTACATGAAAAAAGATACTTGATATCTTATCGGGAGGCTGAGATATTGGCGTTTTTACGTGTGAGGGAAAACTATGCATTTTAACAAATATGTTAAGTAACTTTTTTTGGGAGATAAAAAATAACAATGTTAAGAAAACAAATGAAATGGGCTCTGGGAGTCAAAAAACTGAATACAATGCTGAACTGAACCATGCAAAATATTCAAAAACAACCCCCCAAAAATAAAAAAATATATGGAAAAATTTAGGAATCGAACAGAACTGAAAAAAGTGCAAAAGAGTGAGTTTGTAGCTTAAAAAAGTCATTTTTTCATAAATCACGTTTGGGCAACCTGAAAAAATTTTTTTAGAAAGTAGTCGAATTGTTCTTCAAAAATGCTCTGAATAACATTATCTTTCAATTTAGAGCTGAGCACCATGACTTTTTCATCATCGTTTTTTTTTTCGGGACACCCTAGTGTACATTAGAGATGGTCGGGTTTGGTGTTTTTCAAACCCGTACCCGACCCGAACCCGATTTTTTTTTTCGGTCCCGAAACCCGAACCCGAAATTTCATAGATTTTATAGTCGGGTTTCGGGTTTTCATACCCAAACCCGACCTGAATCCGACATTTTCAAACCCGAACCCGACCCGTACCCGACACTTTCAAAAATTTTCAAACCCGAACCCGTCGGGACCATCTCTAGTGTGCATGACAGCGGCTCTGAACCAGCTAGCTGGCATCCCGTCATGTTTCGAAGACTAACATTTCAGCGTGTGTGTAAACGAGATAGCATATCACCAACACTTTTCATACGCATAACATAGCATTTGTCAATGGGGCCCGCAAATCGCGGATCCGCTGCGATGTTAGCTGCGATGAAACAAAGCAAATAAGATAGAGATGCCAGCTAGCTGCTCTGAACCACTTACTGACCGTTGCGAACCTATTTATATGAACGGCTCTCAATGATTTACCTGTGTTGACAGTTCGTGTTGTTTCGGTAAACTTCGGTTCGGCGCGCTCAAAGAACCGTGGTTCATTTTAGTGAGCCGTTCATTCGTGACCCGATCGTCTATCCCTGATGACAAACACTCATCACTTACGCTGAAAATCGTTCACGTGAATTTGTTTGTTTTCATTTGTTTTTTTTGTTTTTTTTTTTTTTTTTGTTTTTCCGTTTGTGAACGATATAGGCACGTTAGACAGCTTTGATAGTTTTGATTTGTGTTTGTGAATAAAAGTTTAGGGATAGATAGGCCGCGATTTTTCTCTAGGTAATGATAAGTGGTGCTGAACTCGACATCTTGGAGTATTATTTTTGTCGGCTAAGGCAGCCATCGCCTCGATACGAGATACATGCGTCGTTAGTTTTGATTCGAGAAGTGCCCTTTTTTCATTGTTTTATTTTTACAGTTTGTGTCTCGTAGGAGCGGAGTTTGTTCCACTTCTTTTGGTGTATGGGGGGTAAGCAAAATTTTTCACTACCCCGGCTAATCGACAAGGGGAAAACAAGCCTTTGATTTTTTCAAATTCAATCCAATTAAATCCAATCCAAAAATAATGTAAGTTTCATTTCATCTCGTATTTCAGGTTTGTTTAAACAAACTATTTACGTAAATTTCCCAATGAAAATTCTGTCAGACAACCTCAAGTTCTGAATACTACGTATTGGTCATCAGAAATAAATTTATATATAAGCAAAAATATTTTTAATTACTGTACTTCTTTAAACAATGCAATCTACCAACTCTTCTAAATTGCAAACCTGTAACATTCCATCATAAAGCAATCCTGGCTGACATCTTCGTGGAAACAGTATTCCCGCTACGCAGCGATAATAAACATCGCAATAGTCCGGATGTCGAAAATTTTGCGAAACAATCGTTTTACACTCCTTTTGTAGCTCTAAAGGTGGAGAAGGAAATTCCTCGGACTGTAGAAAAAAGGTTTACTTGTAATTCAATGTAGAAATGAATATGTAATGTTTCTCATTTACCACGCAAGTATTGATTTCATCTTCAACAACACATGTCTCCTCCGAATCAAAAACTGTACCAGTTCCACAAGACAGCAGCAGTGAGCCTTCATCAATACATGCGTAGAAGCTGCAAAAAATGCGTTAGTATAGTAGTAGTATCCTCCATTAATCCTCCATCTCATGGGTTGAATTTAACGCTTAGTATACTCACTGCTGACAGCTGTTGGCACTGGATAATACACCATTTGGCTGTTCGACGCAAACTTCCATCAAGCATTCCGCACGCACCGCCGTGTCACATACCTGTTTTATGTGGTTGAAATGTAAATCTGGCGGGCAGAACATTCTTCCTCCGAAACATTCATCGTCGCAAGAAATAAACTGTCCACAGTTTTCTGGATCAGCTAACTCACCACCCCTGTCAGGAAAATTGGCACACAAAGGCTCACATAGATCAGGTTCCGTCGTTTCTGCGGTCACAGTTGTTTCTTCTGAGGTGGTTGTTTCTTCTATAATGGTTGTTTCTTCTGAGCTAGTGGTTTCTTCAGTAACGGTATTTTCTTCGGTTTCATCCGTAACGGTAATGTCATCCGTAACAGTAGTTTCATCCGTAACGGTAATTTCATCCGTAACGGTAGTTTCTTCCGTAATAATAGTTTCATCCGTAACGGTAGTTTCTTCGGTAGTAGTTGTTTGTTCTTCCTCCGTTGTAGTTTCTATAGATTCTTCGCAATCCACATCTTCAGGATGATTACAAATGTTTTCGCTTGGATCAAAGTAAAGCTCATCTGGACACTCTCGTATCACCCCAACGTTATTCATGCAGTAAATATACCAACGACAACTTTCGGGATATGGCTGAAGTTCCCAAATACCAACTTCCGAACTAGTACATTCAGTAACACCTATAACATCCCGGGGAGGAATTTGCAAATGGTTAATCTTCACGCCAACTGCAAATAAACTAATCCCTGCTAGGATTCCCACTACCGAAAGTTTGACCATTTCCTCAATCTTTCAAACCCGCACTGATCCGTTATGCTTTCCTCAAAACTACGTAGCTTGGTCCAGATTAGGCACTAATCTAATCTTGACTGTATAGATTACTATTGAGAAACAAAACCGATAAGGTTTCTACTCGTGTAAATTAATTACCATCGTGTTCCGTATTACTGAGAGATCAGTTGAAACTCGGCTCAATGTAAGGGATGAAAAACTGAAATTTTAATTTTAATTTTAAAGCTATAAAATCTATAAAGCTGAAAAATAAACAGTGATACCCTATTCTAAATTAATCAAACCTTACTCATCGCTAGGGTTACCATTTCGTCGGAGTTAAAAATCAGGACAATTTTTTTCCAGCAAAAATTTGATCCTAACTATTGTTATTTTTTGAGGTACCAATAAATAAAACACGTAATTTGAGATTTGCGCTTCAAAATACGACAAAATACTCATATTTAACGTATTTCTCGAACGATTCAATTATGTAACTTTGATTTATTAGGCGTTAGTAGATACTTTAAAAAAGGCAAAACTAGTAAACTGTTTAAAATAAACTTAACAATTGTCAAAAAACGTTTAACGATTTCAACGACTAGACAATTTCTCTCGTCAGGATTCAACCAAAGAAAAAAATCGTTCAAAATAAGTTAATTTCTTCCCGGAGTAAAGATGAAAGTACTGAACAGTTTGCTTCCTGTTTGAATATCCGAAATTATTCAGAAAAATCAGGACAAATGCTAAAATATGAAAAATAAATCAGGACGTTACAAATGGATCTCAAAATCAGGACATGTCCTGCTTAATCAAGACGGATCCCTACTCATCGCGCAACTTTAACTGGTTCTTTGCTTCTATATACAAATAATAACGCAACTAAAACTTTTAAAAAATCATTGAGGAATAACACAACTGAAATGCTATAATACCGAGAAACATCAGAACGCATTAGCTTTGGTTTGGGTAGAATTGATGATAAACTCGATTCTCCCTCTAAAAAGGCACGAAACGTGTTTCTACAATTTACGATTTACGATCAATACCACTAATGTCAATATCATCCTCAAAACCAACGAACATATAAGACTTTATGATTATGGTAACACTTTCTTGCATATCATTGCTACATCTTCGAACTGAACTGCAGGTTCGAAAGCCCATCACATTACTTCAAGTCGTACAACGTCACGTATGGATCCGGAACTACCACAAAATAATAGAAGTGAAGATAAATTTCCATAATCGCTTTGATTTGCATTATTTAATTCGAATCTACTGTATCGTGTGACCTCCCATTATTATTAGGCATTATTAGGCATGAAAAATCAATGACTCAATACGCGATTACTTTCTGACACTCTATCGCGATGTTTATTGTTCGACAATAAATACTAACTTGTCCTGGAGATACACAGTCTACAAATTTGTACAGCACATTTTATCAGCCGGAAGTCTGGAATCTACACCTGGGGAAAACACGAGTACTTGAATTTATTGTCGAACAGTAAATTACCCCACACGCGGTGTACTAGTTCATCATGGTTCTGACATTTCCCTGTCTTTATCAAAATCCGATAAAATTTGACAATGTAGTAGTTACCAAGAATATGTTATCTAATTTTATCATATCGGCTGCGAAGCGACACTGCACAAACCTCTCCCAAATTTATAAGTAAACCATGCTGTTGATTCACTGAAGGTATTTGTTTGGTGTGACTTGAGCTGCAAACATCGAACAAAATGGAAATGAAATGTAAGTGTATTATGATTGGTTTCGAAACAAATTAACTCAAAATTTCCATACCACAGTTTTGGTTGCATTCGTCTGTATTGCCACAGTGCTCGGGGCTGCCTCGAGTCAAGTTTGCAGTGGAAAACCGGACGGAAGCTTCATTGCGGATGACAAGCAATGTAATTCCTACTACTCCTGCGTTGGTGAAATGGCAATCCCCTTGAACTGTTCTCCTGGATACCATTACAATGCCGTCCGGCAGATATGTGAGCAGCCCAGCCAGGCCGGATGTATCAAATGCCCGTCTACAGGATTCCGTAATTTGCCGGTTGCTGGTTCGTGCGATAAATTCGTTCAATGCTTCAAAGGCGTCGCAAGTGATCGGGTGTGTCCGGGTGGATTGATGTTTGACGCAAGTTGGGGACAGTGCAGTCTGGAGAAAAATGTGAAATGTTGATAAATGTTGGATCTCTGCAAAGCTACAAACTGAGTCAATATACAGATTCGCTTATCCAGTAACATTTTTAGTTGTATTAAAACTAGTGCGAATAAACACAGACATGCTTTAGTTCACTCGATTTTTTTTTCGACGTAGATGTTCCGAAGATTCTACGCTCGAAGACTCCAAATGCTCGCTGGCCAACCTTCTTCATCAACCAACACTCATGGCCGTATTATACCACCGGGAGATTAGCGTCATGTAGAGTGCAAATTTCGTGCATTCTGCAAGATCTTAGCTCACTACGTAAACCGTAAAGATCGTATTTACTGTTTCTATCCATCTCTTTACCTTACGGCTAACATCGTTGTCACAAGTCGCGAGAGTATTAAGGTACACAAGTTCATCGACTACTTCACAGGCACCCTTATCCCAACCATCCCAAAAATAATCTATTTTTATTCACTTCTCACAAACCAGTCGGCAGGTTTTGGACATATCAACGATTCTTAACGAACATTTTAACACACTTATGAGAATTCTGAAAACGTAGGAATACTGGAAATTTACTGGAAATGGGTAGAATTGCACTCAGCTCAATGGCACACGTTTTACAGTTGTTTAAAAGTGAAAACTACGTTCACTCCAAGTGCCACAATTAACAATTGTTTCGAATGAAATGCAACAATTGCTGCCATTGTAAGCATCAGATTACGAAGGATACTGAGAAGTGAAGCAATACAAAAACAATGAAATTCGATTTTTGGCTTTATGACCTACGAGGGAACCACAATGCAGTGGCCCTTCTTATAGACTGGCAATTAAGTTCGTTCAACCAGTCTGCTGGTAGTTTGTGTTTCAACTAAACTTTTAAGATAAACCGATGAACTGCACGAAACCGCGCTGCTTACTCCCAACTTTAAAAAGTTTAGCTGGGAGGCCGCTCTTTTCAGTTGCTTTGTGCAGCTGAAACCTTCATATGTTTTCTTGACTTCATGCAAGCTTGACGAATCAACAGCTTATCCATCCTCCTGAATTTGTTTGCTACTTTTTTCAGGTTCACTTAGCTGTCGCCGCTCTAGCCTCTCATCTAGCCATACATCTTCCTCATCTGGTTTATCACACGATTTGCTGCCACCATCGTGCGAGCACGGGCCTGGTTTTTATCTTCCGGTAGAAGCGAACGGCAGCTGGAAGGTGGCAGGCTCTAGGAGAAATCTTTGTGAAAAAGCGGTTTCAAGCCAAAAGTTGCAATGGAAGCAGTTGACACGATTATGAAAGAAGAAAGGCATCTACATGTGAGCTCATTCCGTTGCATTTGATGATCTTGTCCTGCAATTCAAGATCATAGGAGCAAGAACGGATAAAGGTGACTTGGTATAGCTCATCTATTCTTAACGACACTGAAGAATCTAGAGGAGAAGGACGGTCAAGCTGCGATTGTTGGTCGAAGGAATAAAAGGCAGACCAAGATGACTAGAATGGTGCGACATTGGTCGGAGGAAAAAGCCTGCAGAAGAAGTTTACCGGCAGGTTTCATCGCTGTGGCTAGAACGGACATAAGCAGAAGAACTGTCGTTCGAAGAAACCGATAGAAATAGTATAGTAGCCGTCAATGAGAAGGCAGTAGCGTTCATGGTAAATGATGACCAGCAAAGTCTGAAACCGGAAATATCAAATTCTGCCTACACTCCGGATGCAGTAATCATCTCGTAAAGAATGCAAATCATGTGCAGTCCATGCAAAAGCCGAATGATCCTTGTCTAATAAAGGAGTTGTATTACCATTCAGAATGTAGTACTGCTGGAAAACTTGCTCTAGGTCAAGAAGCTCTGACGAAATGGTATCAACTATCCGCGATGGCCAGGACCGTTCGGAGTTCAAGAAGGACGGTGAACTGATCGGTGTGGCGTACCTTCGTGACAATATGTCTTTGCTGAGTTTGGATTTTGTTTCTTTTGGACAAGCCAACATCAGCGTAACTGGGATAAGTAAGTTGTGGCAACGTCATATGGATCATGCAAATCAACAAGCACTGAAAAACCGTGCGAAACATGAGATGACCTCTGGATTGGCAAAGAAGGTAGACTCGATTGGACCCCACGAATCATGTGATATGGCAAAGCAGTGCCGATCGAATTGGCAAAGCAGTGCCGTTTGATTGTGTTAGAGAACGTGTCTCTCGTCCGTTGGAAAGTATGTACTCCGATCGCCAGCATGGGATGTATCACCTTTTTTTTTGAATCGTTCACAATTGAACGTTCTCAGATTCCTAGATTAACCTCAGAGGAGACAGCATCGTTGTTGCCTGCTCCGCTGCTATGTTGTCCGATTTTTACGAAAACAAACCGACCGCATTGTTGTAGCCCGCTTCGACGTTCTGCTGCTGCTATTGTTAGCTACACAGTTTGTGTACGGTGCGTGTGCCTTTATTCGTCTCGGTGCTGTGCTGTGGAATTGATTGCAGCACAGATAGGCAACTTCTGGAACAATAGGCTGCAAATAAACAGCAAAAGGATCATCGCTGCAGAGTGTCTTATAAAGATAGTTTTTTTCTTGGTTTTTTCTACGGTTCCGTGTTGTAGTTTTGATTAGAGGATTTAATTCTCCCGTCCAAAATGAGCGAGGAAGAGATTGACTCGTGTGAATCCGGAAGTGGAGTCACTTTCGTTCCCCTTCCCAATCCGGATGGATACAAAGTTCCGCGAGTCGGAAAAGGAGCCCCAAGAGAGCTGATCCATCGAGTGAAGCTATACCCAAAAGGATGTGCTTTATTTTACTCTGGGCGATATATCTTGGCAGGTCAACGAGGGACAACGAGAGAGAACAAGGCCAATTACAAACGGGCACGTAACGACATGACCACGATTCTTAGACGAAAGAAGCGCCAGCAAGAGGATCGTGAACATGAGGAGCTGGAGCAGCTGTACCGTGCAGTGAAACGCGGAAATTCTATGAGAGTGTAAACGGTAAACCAGTCCCGCAGAGGCTGTGTGCCGCAAGCCGACATGTGCAACGACGCTGATGGGAACCTTCTCACGGATGCCAGCGAGGTGGTCGACAGGTGGTAGGAGTACTTCGATGGACACCTCAATGGCGGAACAGTAAACAAAAGCGGAGCAGGAACTGACCTAAGAGCACCAGCAGCGGATGACCGAGTACCAGCCCCCGATATTCATGAAGTTCTTCGTGAGATCGGGAAGCTGAAAAATAATAAAGCCGCAGTCAAAGATGGACTGCCGAACGAGTTCTTGAAACATGGAAGAGAGGCGCCGGCTAGAGCGCTGAACTGGGTCATTCCCAGGATTTGGGAGAAGGAAAATCTGCCAGACGAGTGGATGGAGGGAGTCGTCTGTCCCATCTACAAGAAGGGCGACAAGCTGGAGTGCCGCAACTACCGCGCTATCTCGCTTATCAATGCCGCCTACAAAATACTCTCACAGATCCCTGTTCCGTCGTCTATCACCATTAACCAGGAGGTTCGTGGGTCAGTACCAAGCGGGTTTCATGGGAGCCCATGCCACCACGGACCAGATCTTCTCAATCCGACAGATCTTACAAAAATGTCGCGAGTGCAACGTGCCCACACATCACATCTTCATTGACTTCACGGCGGCCTATGATACAGTCGATCGAGAACAGCTATGGCAGATCATGCACGACAACGGATTTCCGGATAAACTGACTCGATTGATCAGAGCCACCATGGCGCAAGTGATGTGCTACGTGCGTGTTTCGGGGATACTCTCGAGTCCCTTTGAATCGTGCAAAAGGTTGAGACAAGGTGATGGACTTTTCTGTTTGCTGTTTAACATCGCCCTTGAGGGTGTGATCCGGAGGGCGGGCATCGACACGAGGGGTACAATTTTCACAAGGTCTGTTCAGCTTATGGGCTTCGCGGATGACTTCGACATTATATCACGTAACTTTGCGACGGCGGAGGAAACTTACGCCCGACTGAAAGCCGAAACTGGACGGATCGAACTGCGGATAAATGCGTCGAAAACAAAATACATGCAGAACAACATCAGCCTCCCAACTCAAGTCTCTGTAGACGGTGATGAGCTTCAGGTGGTCGATGAGTTCGTGTATTTGGGGTCACTGGTGACCGCCGACAATAACACAAGCAAAGAGATCCAGAGACGCATCCAGGCAGGAAATCATGCCTACTTTTCACTTCAGAAGACACTTCGATCGGATCGAGTGCGACGACGCACGAAGTTGACGCGGCACCAGAAATAGAGGGGCGCAGCGTGCACGATGGCTCGACCAGATCGAAGGAGACTTGCGGGTGATGAGACTCTACCTACAGGTAAAACGTTTTTGAAGCAGTTGACTGCTAAATGGGCCCTCTTTGCAGCGATCGTACCCTTCCATGGGTAGCTTATCAGCTGAAGTGAAGGATTCTATCTATGTTTTACAATGGAATTGTAGAAGTATCATCCCTAAAATGGATTCACTCAAAGTTTTGATTAATAAATACAAATGCGATGTATTTCCCCTCTGCGAAATTTGGCTCACTTCTACTATGGACCTTAACTTTCATGATTTTAATATTATTTGCCTTGATCGAGGTACCCCTTATGGAGGAGTACTTCTAGGGATTAAGAAATGCTATTCTTTCTATCGTATTAATCTCCTCTCGATTCTAGGCATCGCATGTCAAACGGCAATACAAGCTTTGTATTGCCTCAACATATATTCTCCCCAGAGCACAGGTTGGGCAACGGCTGCTCTTTGATTTGATAGAACTTTTTTCCTCCGTTTGATTTTTGGAGACTTTAACTCTCATGGCGTGGCTGTGGGTTTCCCTTCTAATGATAATCGCTCCTCTTTGATCTATAACCTTTGCGATGACTTCGATATGACAATTTTAAACAATGGGGATATGACACGTGTACTAAAACCCCCAGCCCAATCAAGCGCTTTAGATTTATCCCTATGCTCAGCATCGCTTCGGTTGCATTGCACATGGAAGGTAATCCTGGATCCCCACGGTAGCGATCATTTGCCTAAAATAATTACAACTTCCAATGGATCAAAAGGCGCACAACCGGTTGGAATTTCGTATGACCTCACCCGTAACATTGATTGGAAGTTATACGAGGAAAAGTTTTCACAAGCTGTCGAATCGATTCCAGATCTTCCACCTCACGAAGAATATAACCTCTTCGCGGGCTTGATTCTCGACGCCGCGTTGCAAGCCCAAACGAAACGATGACCTGGCGGAGAGATTCATAGACGGCCTCCCACTCCGTGGTGGGGCAAAGAGTGTTCCGAAGTCTACGCGGAAAAATCCGACGCGTTTAGGGCATTTTGGGAGGAAGGTTAACCCGGCGACTTTAATCGGTATTCGGAGCTTGAGATTAAGGGGGGACCCTACTCTGGAAAGTCGAAAAATAATAAATTTTCGTATTTTTTTTTCGGATGCTTAGAGTAGAGTGATGTGTTCGGATATTGTGGCTATTGATTAAGGTATATTTGAAGATATATTTTGCACGTTCTGGATATTAATATAGTGAGGATTACGCTTTAAGCAGCGTTTCTCTCGAAACCATGTTTTTTCAACTGATGGTAAATTTTTCTCAGCATCTACTGAACCGATTTTGCTGAATTTTTTTTACATGTAAAAACATGTAACTCGTTACGTAGCCGTTTTTTGATATCTGAGTTTTTCAATGTTTTATGATTTTTTAAATAGTGATTTTTCATGAAAAAAAAAACAATTTTTTTACTAAAATGGCCGCTATTTTGGCAATTTTTGGAATTTTCAAAAACGGCTACGTAACAAGATAGATAATATGTTTCTATATACTGAATAAAAAATTTCTGCCCGATCGGTCTACTAGCAGCTGAGCAAAACTTACCACCAGTTAGGTACTGATTTAGAGAGAGCATCCACGTTCCCAGCTGCCAAGAGTGTAATACTCACTATATTTACATTCACGACATGGAAAATACATCTTCAAATATACCTTTATCAATAGCCAAAATAGCCAAACACTTCACTTTACTCTAGACAGCCAAAAAAAAATATGAAAATTCATGATTTTCGACTTTCTAGAGTAGGGTCCCCCCTTAAGTCTAAAACCTTGGTCCGAGCAAAGAAACCCGGTTATTGGCGTCGGTTCGTAAACGACATTTCGACAGAGACATCAATGAGGACACTTTGGAGCATAGCCCCAAGAATGCGAAATCGTAATGTAGTTAACGAAAGCGAAGAGTCTTCAGGTCGGTGGATTTTTGATTTTGCCAGGAAAGTATGTCCGAACTCTGTTCCAGCGCAAAACGGTATTTTCAATAACCATTTTACCGTCTCATACAAGCTCGATAATCCTGCTTCTGTTTACGTCGCAAAATTGGCTGCAATTCAGTATACCCTTGGCATTATCGAGAAAATGCCCACGGACCATTACTTAATCTTTACGGACAGTCTCAGTTTTATTGAGGCTCTCCGATCGATGAAGAATGCGAAGCACTCTCCTATTTTCTAGGGAAAATACGGGAACATTTGAGTGCTTTATCCGAAAAATCTTCTCAGATTACCTTAGTGTGGGTCCCTTCTCATTGATCCATTCCGGGCAATAAGAAAGTGGACACTTTGGCTAAGGTAAGCGCAACAAACGGTAATATTTACGATAAACCAATCGCCTACAATGAGTTTTTGCAATTTTCACGCCAGGGTACGCTTTTCAACTGGCAGTCCTCATGGGATAAGGGGGAATTGGGAAGGTGGCTACACAGCATCATATCCACGGTATCCACCAAATCTTGGTTTACGAGGGTTGGATGTAGGACGTGTTTTCATTCGCGTGATGTCTCGGATGTCCAACCACTACGAGTTGAACGCACATCTCCAGCGTATTGAGCTCACGGACAGTAATCATTGTGTTTGTGAATTGGGGTATCATGACATTGAATACGTAGTTTGGGTGTGTACTGAATTCCGTGACGCAAGATCCTTACTTTTGAATTCCCTTAGGGCTCGAGGTATACAAACCTATCTCCTAATTCGTCCCAATATCCTGGCGCAATGGAACATGACATACATGATGCTGATCTATGGCTACTTGAAAACTATCAGAGTATTCATATAACTACAAACTGAACCACTGATTAAAAAACCTAAATTAATCCACCTAGCGGTCAGACCCAGCATTTCTCATTCAAACTTGTTATTTGTAAAAATAGATTTACATGAACGCTTCAATCCATTAAATGTATATTCACTCTTTAGGTTCTAAAAAATTGATGTTGTAGTCTATATACATATAAAAATGCAGTCCGATCTGTCTGTCTGTCTGATCCATATAGGCTCGGAAACTACCGAACCGATCGACGTGAAAATTTGTATGTGGGTGTTTATGGTGCCGATAAAGGCTCCTATGATAGTTTCAGACCCCTCCTTTTTCTGGAAGGGAGGGGTTCCATACAAATGAAACACAAATTTCTGCACATCTCGAGAACTAATCAACTAAATGGAACCAAATTTGGGAGGCGAATGTTTTTAGTGGTAGAAAATATGTCCATAATGTTTGGTACCCCTCCTTCTTTTGGAAGGGAAGGGTGTCATACAAATGAAATACAAATTTCTGCACATCTCGAAAACTAATCAACTAAATGGAACCAAATTTGGCAGGTGAATGTTATTAGAGGTAACAGATATGTGCATAATAGTTTGACACCGTTCCCTTTCCTATAAGAGAGGGGTCCTATACAAATGAAACACAAATTTGAAACGCACAGCTCAAGAACCAATGAAGAAAGTACAACCGAATTCGGTATATGAATGTTTTTAGAGGTAACAAATATGTCCATAATGGTTCGACGCCCCTCCCTCTTCTGGAAGCACATGTTTCTGCACAAATTTCTGTACGTCTCGCAAATAATCAACTAAATAGAACCATGGTTTGATAGGTAAATGTTTTTAATGGTAAGAAATTTGTTCCATAATCGACCTCAGGCAACATTTTGGATTGTAAGATGGCAACATCCGGTTTCTGGAAAACAGCCAAAAATGGCCGATTTCCACCCAATATAATAATATCCGGATCTAGAATGATACACAGGAGCTAATATCGATCACAGATACCATTTTGAATTCTAAGATGGCAACTTCCGGTTTCTGAAAAACAGCAGAAAATGACCTAATACCGTCCCAATATGAGTGTTTCTTCAACCAGAATGACGTTCAAAATCCAGAAATTGTCTCAAAATGCCATTATGAATTCCAAAATGGCAACTTCCGGTTTCGGAAAACAGCTGCAATCGACAAAATACCACCCAATATGGGTATTTCCGGAATCGTAATGATGCACTGGAGCCACAAATCGACTTCAGACAACATTTTGAATTGTAAGATGGCAACTTCCGGTTTCTGGAAAACAGCCTAAAGTGGACGATTCCCATTATATATGAGTATTTTCGGAACCAGAAAGCTGCTCAGAAGCTGAAAATTGATCACAGACACAATCTTGAATTTTAAGATGGTGACTTCCAGTGTCTGACAAACAGCCGGAAATCAGCAAATACCATCCAATATGAATGTTTCTGGAACCAGAATTACGCCAAGATGACAGAAATTGATTTCACAGGCAATTTTAAAGTCCAAAATGCCGACTTTCGGTTTCTGAAAAACAGCCCAAAGTGACCAAATACCTCCCAATATGAGTCTCTCCGGAGCCAGAATGTTGCAAGAAGCTAGAAATTGACCTCAGACACCATTATGAATTGTAGGATGGCAACTTCTGCTTTCTGGAAAACAGCCAAAAATGGCCGATTTCCGTCTAACATGAGTATCTCCGGATCTAGAATGATGCACAGCAGCTAAAATCGATCACAGACCCCATTTTAGATTTTAGGCTGGCGACTTCCGGTTCCTGGGAAACTGCCGAAAATGACCAAATAACACCCAATATGGGTGTTTCTTCAACCAGAATGACGCTCAGAGGCCAGAAAATATCTTAAATACCATTTTGAAATCCAAGATGGCGACTTCCGGTTTGTGAAAAACAGGCTTAAATAACAATTGAACAATTGACCTCAGGCACTATTTTGAATTGCTAAATGGCAACTTCTAAGAAATAGTCGAAAATGACCAAATAATACTCAACATGGATATTTCCGTAATCGAGATGCATAGAAAGCAAAAATTGACCCTGGACATCATTTTGAATTTAAAGACGACCACTTTTAGTTTCTGAAAAACATCCAAAATAACTAAATTCATCCCAATATGGGTATTTCCGGTGTCAGATTGATGCCAGAAAATCTGCTGAAAATAACCGTGGTATAACATGAATATATTCAAAATTAAGGTGATGTACAGGAGCCAAAAGTCGAGGATGATGTCATTTCGATAAAAACAATCATTTCAAACGATTGTATTGAATTTTTTGGTTTTCCTGTCTTATCAGTGTCATGTCTAGGAACGGTAGTCGTTTGTTGTTTTCCATTTCATATGTAAATTGAATATGTTCATTATATGACAACAAACATGCTTAAAACAAGAATCAGCGGACACCGAACGTACTACAACACTTGGGACAAACTACTACAGCAAGGCTACAACGCAACAGATCCACAAATTAGTTCACTAAAGGAAAAAAACAGCACTAATGTACCACAGCATCACACAAAATCACAGGTTCGATTTTAACCAAACGAAAATTATAGACAGACACGATAAACCGCACGCTCTACCGTTTATAGAAGTATGCCATATTGCCAACACAGAAAATAGTAGCAACAAACGCACAGACACTGAGGGACTCAACACTGTATATGCTGGTATTATACACACAATAAGAAATATCAATCACAACAAAACCGATAAACACGACAACCAATATGCAACCACAATCTAAAGTTTTAGCGTAGCTCTCCAACACACTCACAACAAACTGTCAAGAAATGGTAGACTACTGGAAAAGACACAAAACCTTTTTTTTTTTCATCTATAATTTATTTGACACGGCACAAATACAATTTAATGTTTAACGGCGCCAATTATATCTGGTAGCTTACTTTCTAAAGTATCTTAATAACTATAAGCAAATTTTTTATCCTCGCTGCCGACTACGAGCTGAAACTAAATCTAACTTAAAGCTAGAATGTTTTGCATTAAAAGCACTGATTTGTTGTTTGATGGTTTTCCATCGCCATAGGTAAGCAGCATATTGAATATGTTCCGCTGCTGGGCCAAGATATTACGGACTGGTATATTGGGTTGTCTCCCTCGGGACCTGAGAGTATCGTGCGGGTCTAGTTGCTGTTTCCGGATCCGGGGTCTTAACGTGTTCTTGTCGTTTGGTTGGATGTAGGCGGAAGGGAATAGGATTAAACTGGGGCGTGGATGGATTTCAGGAAAACGTATATAAGGGACATGTAGGATAGGTCACGGCTCGCCAAGACATCACGAACAGGAACAGCCGGCTGCCTACTTTCGGCCTGCAGGGAAGCTATTAATTTAGACCTGGCGTCACGGTGTACAGGGCATGACCAAACCACATGCTCTATGTCGTGATAACCCTCACCACAGGCACAGATACCACTTTCCCCGAGCCCAACACGACGGAGATGCGCGTCAAATCTATAGTGATTGGACATAAGCCGGGACATCACGCAAATGAAATCCCGACCTACATCCAACCCCTTGAACCACGGGTTCGTCGATACTTCGGGGATTATGGAATGTAACCACCTTCCCAATTCCCCTCTGGTCCAAGCATTTTGCCAACTGATGATCGTATTCTGACGTACAAGTGCGAAAAATTCATTAAAAGCAATTGGTCTTTCATAAATATCACCGTTTGTTGCGCCCACCTTAGCCAAAGAGTCCGCTTTCTCATTGCCCGGTATCGAGCAGTGAGAAGGGACCCACGCTAAGGTAATCTGAAACGATTTTTCGGATAAAGCACTCAGATGTTCCCGTATTTTCCCCAGGAAATACGGAGAGTGCTTAACATCTTTCATCGATCGGAGAGCCTCAATGGAACTGAGACTGTCCGTAAAGATGAAATAATGGTCCGTGGGCATTTTTTCGATAATCCCTAGGGTGTACTTAATTGCAGCCAATTCTGCGACGTAAACAGAAGCAGGATTATCGAGCTTATGGGAGACGGTTAAATTGTTATTGAAAATACCGAAGCCAGTGGACCCATCAAGAAGTGATCCGTCAGTGTAGAACATATTGTTGCAGTTGATGTTTCGATATTTATTGGAAAAAATTTTGGGGATCTGCAGCACGCGTAAATGATCCGGGATTCCACGAGTTTCTTCTATCATGGATGTATCGAAAAACACAGTAGAGTCAGAAGTATTTGATAAGTCGACACGATTTGGAATATTCGAAGAAGGGTTAATATTTTGGGACATGTGATCGAAATACAATGTCATAAAACGGGTTTGAGAATTAAGTTCGATTAACCTTTCGAAATTTTCAATCACGGGACGGTTCAAGACCTCACATTTGATAAGAATACGAGAAGACAGGCTCCAGAAGTGGTTTTTCAATGGTAGTACTCCAGCTAAGACCTCCAAACTCATCGTATGGGTCGACTGCCTGCAACCTAAGGCGATACGCAAACAACGATATTGTATTCGCTCCAGTTTGATCAGATGTGTGTTTGCTGCGGAGCGGAAGCAGAAACACCCGTATTCAATAACAGACAATATCGTTGTTTGGTAAAGCCTTATAAGGTCTCCTGGATGGGCTCCCCACCATTGTCCGGTTATTGTACGAAGAAAATTCACTCTTTGTTGACATTTTTTCATCAGATATCTCACGTGACAACCCCAGGTGCCTTTAGAGTCGAACCAGATACCAAGATATTTGTGTACCAAAACCTGAGAAATCGTTTTACCCATTAATTGTGTTTGAAGCTGAGCAGGTTCATGCTTCCTAGAAAAAACTACTATCTCAGTCTTCTCCGGAGAGAATTCGATACCTACCTGTAAAGCCCAAGCAGACAAATTGTCCAAGGTATCTTGCAATGGTCCTTGCAAATCGGCAGCTTTGGCTCCTGTAACAGAGATTACACTGTCGTCTGCAAGTTGTCTTATCGTGCATGAATTTGCCAGACATTCGTCGATGTCATTTACATAAAAGTTGTAAAGAAGGGGGCTTAAACATGAGCCCTGGGGAAGACCCATGTAGCTAATGCGAAAAGTTGCCAAATCGCCGTGCGTAAAATGCATGTGCTTTTCGGACAACAAATTGTGCAAAAAATTGTTTAAAATTGGAGAAAATCCTTGTCGGTGAAGTTTGCCCGAAAGAATGTCAATAGAAACGGAATCAAAAGCCCCCTTAATGTCCAAGAACGCAGACGCCATTTGTTCTTTGCGAGCATACGCCAGCTGAATATCTGTTGAAAGCAGCGCAAGACAATCATTCGTCCCTTTGGCACGGCGGAAGCCAAATTGAGTATCCGATTGTAGGCCATTTGATTCGACCCAATGGTCTAAACGACGGAGTATCATTTTTTCCATCAATTTCCGGATACAGGATAGCATTGCAATCGGCCTATAAGAGTTGTGATCAGAAGCTGGTTTCCCTGGTTTTTGGATGGCGATCACCTTCACTTGCCTCCAATCCTGCGGTACAATGTTTTGCTCCAGGAACTTATTGAACAAGTGCAACAAGCGCCTCTTGGCATTGCCGGGTAGATTCTTCAACAAGTTGAATTTGATTCTATCTAACCCAGGCGCGTTATTGTTACAGGACAGGAGGGCAATTGAAAATTCTGCCATCGTAAAAGGTGATTCTATCGCGTCGTGGCCAGGAGACGCATCACGAACAATATTTTGCTCAGGAACAGAGTCCGGGCATACTTTCCTGGAAAAATCAAATATCCACCTACTTGAAGACTCCTCGCTTTCGTTGACCGTTACGCGATTCCGCATTCTTCGGGCTGTGTTCCAAAGAGTGCTCATCGATGTTTCCCTCGACGTCTCGTTCACGAACCGACGCCAATATCCGCGTTTCTTTGCTTTAGCCAAGCTTTTAAGCTTGGTATCAAGCTCCGAATACCGTAAATAGTCGCCAGGTATACCTCCCTTCTGGTAGGCCAAAAACGCGTCGGATCTTTGCGTGTAGACATCGGAGCACTCTTGGTCCCACCACGGAGTGGGAGGCCATTCTTTAATAGTTACGCCGGAATATTTCTTCGTTTGGGCTTGCAACGCGGCGTCGAGAATCAAGCCCGCGAGGAGGTTGTATTCTTCAAGTGGTGGATGATGTTGAATCGAATCGACCGCTTTTGAAATCATTTCCTCGTATAACTTCCAATCGAAATTCCGTGTGAGGTCATACGGAATGTCAACTGGTCGCATGCGAGTTGACCCGTTATTAATTGAAATAAGAATAGGCAAATGGTCGCTACCGTGAGGATCGAGGATTACCTTCCATGTGCAATCCAACCGTAGCGACGTCGAACATAAGGATAGATCCAAAGCGCTTGGGCGCGCTGGAGGTTTCGGGATACGTGTCATTTCGCCGTTGTTTAAAATAGTCATGTCGAAGTCATCGCAAAGGTTATAGATTAAAGAGGAGCGGTTATCATTGTAAGGGGAACCCCAAGCCACGCCATGAGAGTTGAAGTCTCCCAAAATCAAACGTGGCGAGGGAAGAAGTTCTATTAAATCAAAGAGCAGCCGTTGCCCAACCTGTGCTCTGGGAGGAATATATATTATGCAATACAAAGCTCTTTACCTTGTATTGTCATTTGACATGCGACAACTTCGATGCCTGGAATCGAGGGGAGGTTAATACGATAGAAAGAATAGCACTTTTTAATCCCTAAAAGTACTCCTCCATATGGGGTGTCTCGATCAAGGCGAATAATATTAAAATCATGGAAGTTGAGATCAATATTTGAAGTAAGCCAAGTTTCACAAATGGAAAATGCATCGCATTTGTTTTTATTTATCAAAACTTTAAACGAATCAATTTTTGGTAAAATACTTCTACAATTCCACTGTAAGACAGAGATAGAATCCTTCATATACGCAGTTGAATTAGGCATCGAAGGATACAATCGCTGCAAGGAGGGGCCATTGGGCAGTCAACTGCTTCAAAAATGATCTAACTGTTGGGAGGAATGCTGTAAGAAAAATTTTAATTGGATCGGGTACTTTGACATTTTCAAAAATCCAGTCCACAATGTCAGAAAATTTCACTAATCCAGAGTTTGTTTCATCAACTGGATGTGCAAAAGGAACAACTGGGGTTTTTGATGTTCCTGGCAGTGCTGGGAACTCCTTCTGGGACTTTAAATTTGCAAGCCCAGGAGGAGTTTGCTTCGGGTTTTCCGCAGCACTGTTTGGTTTGCTTGTAACTTTCATTTCACTTTGAGAAATCTTAGGACCTTTTCTGGGAAGTTTAGGAGAGGAAATATTTTTCCTCTTTCTAGACTCCCCAGGATTGGCGTAAGATGTTCCCGCTGGTGAATCGTCAGAATCGGTTTCATCAGAGGACAACAGATCATAAGGGTTTGATGTAATGGGAGAAGTGGTAACGGTCTTCCTCAGCATCTCAGCGTAAGAACGCTTCGAACGCTCTTTGAGAAACCTCTTTATTTTATCCCTGCGCTGCATGTACACCGCACATGTCGAGAGCTCATGCTGACTCTCCCCACAGTGAATGCATTTTTCAGCATTTTTACTGCAGGAATCATCCGCATGATTCTCCCCACACTTGCCACAACGTGCCTTATTGCAGCAGTAGGCGGCGGTGTGGCCTAACTGCTTACAATTCAGGCAGTTCATGACGCGTGGCACATATAATCGCACAGGGAGACGAACCCGGTGGATCGAGACGTGGCTTGGTAGCGCTGATCCGGCGAACGTAACTCGAAACGAGTCTGACGGGGTGTATACTGTTTTGCCACCGATGATCGATGCTGACCGCAACTGCTTGCAGTCGAGCACCTTTACATCGGGACAGGTTTTGTTTTTAAAGCACCCTTTGGCACTTTCCAGTATACACTCGACGGACAGACTCGAATCGGTTATGACACCGTCGATCTCCACGTCTCGTGCGGGTATGTAAACGCGATACTCGCGTGTGAAGAGCTCAGAGCAAGCTATATCGTTGGCCTCTTTCAGGTTACTGACCACGACACGGAGCCTGTTAGGCCGGACCTTGGAAATTTCGGTCACGCCCTTGTACTCCTTCGTCAGGTCTTTAGAAATCTGCAAGAGGTTCAACTGCTTCGATTTCGGTCCCGCCTTTGGCCGAAAATAGACAGTATAGCTGCCCTGGGCTCCGTCTGGGTAAAGCCTGGGGCGAGGGGGGACTGAAGAATGAACAGGGGAGGGGGTAACAGAAGGGTCAGGGTCAGAGGGGTTCGGGGATGGTGGCGCGAGAGGCGAGGGATCTACATCCATCCCGCTAAGTCTAGCGCACTAGCGCCGACAAGAGCACGTACTTTTTTACTTCTTCCTTCCAGTAAGGTTGGTTGTCCGATCGTTCGAAGTTGCAGCCGTTACAGCCAGCAGCACCAATACAGCAGCACCAAACAGCCACCAGCAGCGAGCCAGGTGTGAGATCACTCCACACAGCGATACAACTCACTGTCAACTGATGGCTCCTTCTTTTTCCTCTTTTGTGTCTCGTCCACTGCTGTAGCACAATTCAGCCAGCAGCCAAATCGGCTTACGCACCAGCTGGTAGTCACGATGCGAAACAGTTGCACAAAGGCGCGACCTTGAACCCGGATTAATTTCACTCGACCAGGCAAACACTTGTTCACACGTCTTTTGTTTTATATTCTATCGGAGCGATCACCGATCACACGTCCGATACTGATGCGTGTTCGGCACAGGTCACAAAACCTATTGCTCTGATTAATTAAATACCGCTCGAAGTTATATAGAGTTAGAAAAAGCAGTGCTAGAGAAAAGTGATAACTGTTATACAGTATAGTGCACACAGAAATAGAGACATATGCAGTGAGTACAGTTTGTTAAGGAACAGTCGAATTTAAATTTAAGAAAATCTATTTTTACACATAGCCTAATTAAGACGCCATTTGCAATACACACCAGACAACCTATGTTGGACACCAACACACTGAACAATAAAACGATAATCTTTTCTGTAAGTACAAACACATACAAAAAGTAGGAGGGTGGTATTCAAGACACGACCGCATGACGTTGGACTACGGTATTCTTATATTCCATTAAAACAAATAATAGAGAGAATTGCAACTCTAGTATTTGCTGCAATTTTATCTTACAGTGCATTTCTGGATGCTGAGACGTTAAAACGTTATAAATAATAATATATACTAAAAGAATGGATATCTTTTATTTAATCGCTGTCATTTCATACATATTCGAATCAACCCTTTGTTTGCTGCACTACCAAGACAATCATTTAATTGAGCGAATTGGTAAAATTTTCCTATCTAAGCAAAAAGCAAACTTTACGAAACTATCTGAAATTGGAGCCCAGAACCGAAAATTTTAAATTTGAAAATTGTTTGACATTTAATCGATAAAACTCATGCTAGGTTAGTTCCAGCCCAGCATATAACTTCATGTATTTGAAAAAAAAAACGTTTGGTTCAATAACTCAATATAGCAAGAGCTCAATCACACGTTTTTCGGTAGTTGTTATCAAGGTTTGGGCGAGTGACAGGAAAATATCTTAACTTCTTCAGTTGTGATTTAGAGCATTTCTAATTGTTTTGTTATTTTTCACGATAGCGACAAGTTTGTTTCTTTCTCTGTGTGCGAGAAACAAAATCAAAACCGCGCACCGAGAAACAAAAACGAAAATTTAATGAATGCTCATTGAGAAAACTTGCAACTCTTTTTACCAATAACTTATGATACTCAAAAGAACCCGTTTTGATCTAAATCAAATTTCTAGTAAATAAGTGTTGATCATTCATAGGTAGTAATTTTTCCTCGATGAATAAAGACTGACTGAAGAAGTTAAAATCGCTGCTGTAAAATCAAATTCACAACTGTGTTCGTCAGGACGTTTTAATATTTTCAATGACAATAATAATCTTCGATAAACACCCGCTATAGTTATTCACACACATGCTATAACTATCTAAACACGCGTTAAAACTATCCATACACACGCTGTAGCTATAGCTATCCATACACACGCTATTCCTTTCCATACATTCGATACAACTATCTATACACACGCATAAGCTATCCAACCATGTGCTATTACTATCCATACATACGCTATAACTAATCATTACACACGCAGCAGCTATTCACACACAAGCTATAACTATCCGTACACACGCTGAAGATATACACGCAATAGCCATAATATGCTACACATGCTAGTGTCTTACACACGCTATAGCTAGCCATACACACGCAACAGCGCCATCCCTATCATCGCAAATGTCATAGCAATACAGATGCACATACGCTATATGTGCACACTGCACACACACCCAACGTTTTCACCCAACGATATCTGAATTGGATTACCGCTGGTGGGGTCCAACTCAGATCGAAGGAGCACCGAACTGAATGAAGAAATGCAGCTTCCCACTACCTCCGCCGCTGCTGACTGATACCTCCGCTCTGGTTCTGCTGCAGCTCAGTTTGGCCGCTGGAATCAGCCACCGCTGCTGATTATACAATGACTGCTATGAGACGACACAGGCTATTATATAGCCCAAAGCAAAAATCCATCCGCGAGCAAACAAGAAGCGAGCTTGTGATTGGTTGGATGTGCACGACTTTTAACACAACTTTTAACTAGTTTAGTATCGAAAACATATTTAAATTATTATATGACAATCTTGCGCAATATTTCCCCTATCAATCAAGCCATTGGTGTTTAGAATCTGTTCAGTGGTAATGATAAAAGAAGCATTTTAAAACGGTGTTGAAACACCTGTTGCAGCTACCGAAAGCGAGCTCGTTATTGGTTGAAAGCTGTGAGACTGTTTACAAAGTCAGATCGGTTGTATCCGTTAGTGTCGACTGTGCTTGTGAAGAGAGGTGGTGATTGGTTGCACGGTATGATTTAAACAATCGATGTGATTTATCAATTTTTCAATAGTGTATCTCGAACAATAGGTTATTTTTGTTACATAAATTCAACCGTAAAAGAATTTCTGATCGGTTGATGCCAAAACCTCGAAATTCTGAAAAGAAATGACTGATATATAAGCGCTCAAAACCTGACCACTTTTCTCTGGTTTTCCCCGGTTGAATTACTAGATTTTCAAATTCAGGTGCCTAACTTCGATATAGATGTTAGTCCAACGTCAAAAACTCAAAACAGTAACAGAAAAAGGAAAACTACACGTATTGTATATTTTTAGACTCCTTGAAAAAGGTGAAATAAAGTCACCGAAACTGTCGGATTAAGAAACAAAAAATCGTTTTTGCTTCTATACACGGACTGATTAAGCCGATAAATCTACAAAAAAAAACATAACCTCTAAACTAAAAATCCGATTACAATAAAATTCAATAGGGTTTTATGGGACAACAAGGCCTTCCATTTGCAATTAATTTCATGAAAATCGGTCCAGCCATCTCTGAGAAAAGTAAGTGAGAATAAAAATCTGCACATACACACAAACACACACACACACACACACACACACACACACACATACACACACACACACATACACACACACACACACACACACACATACAGAAAATTCTCAGCTCGTCGAGCTGAGTCGAGTGATATATGCCATTCGGCCCTTTGGAGTACTTTTATATCTTCGGTTTTGCAAGTGATTGCTAAACCTTTCTAGGAGAAAGGCAAAATATGCTAGTTTTAGTTCTAGTGTTAAGTTTAGTAGAAATAAGATTGTTTGGCTCCGTTTAACATTTCATGTTTTTCATGGACGTTCTTCGCTGTAATCTATATCGTTAAGCGCAGGTCAATGTTTCAAGGACTATGAAGCAATAGCTATAACTCAATGGAAGATATAGCCCGTGAGTATTTTTCAAATGACCAAATCTACTACTTCAAGAACCGAGGAACCTGACAGCTGAATGGGGTAACTGAACGCTTCAATCCGACAAGTAGTTGGTGGACATCCTTACAAAGGCGCTGGACGTTAGATGATTCGAAGATCTACGACGAACAGTTGGTCGGCGTGCGACCAGACCGAACCAAGCGCCAAAAACATTATTTCGAGTAATCGGCGATCAAAGTTTACCCATTCCGTATGCTTCCTACAAGTTGCTGCAGAGAAATTTTGTTATTATACCATAATAAACTGTTCAAATGATTTCGTTTTTTCATAAAAGATAGATTATCAGTTTTAACATCCAATAGTGTTAAAAACTCAATTTTCAAAAAAATGGCGCTTGGTTCGGTCTGGTCGCACGCCGACCAGTTAAGCTTCATAATCAAAAGGGGTTGACGAAGTAGGCACTGTGCCAAGAAGGCCTTAAGAAGTTGACAAGCGCCCATTAAAAAGATTTTCAGTCATTCCCAATCGAGATGTGCAATAATTGTGATTGAAATTGTATCTTAGTCGTTAACGTTTGCCTGAGTTCGTATTTGTCTGCCCAAGTCCCAGTCTGATGTTATTCTAGAATTTTTTATATATTAGATAATTTTGAGAAATGGCAGTCTAAAAAAGTCAACTTAAACTGCTGACTGCTTAAATTATCGAGTTTTAATTTTTTCAATTTTTTTGCCCACTCATATTGCCTTACACTTACAAGAATTCACTAGCCATAATGTTTTTATGTTATTTAAGTTGTAATAAAGTTCTCTACTTGTCCGTTGATACCAATGAAATACAAGCGCTCAAATCAGTCTCATTAACCAAGTGTTGTCAATAGATCTTCAGTGTTGTCCCGACTCTTGAGGAGAATTTTGGGATTTCATTCACGGTTGACTTTCATATACTGGAAATTAATAACAAATAACAAAGTGTGGTACCGCTCTAAGAAGTCTCGATTTGATGTGTTAAGCCGCCAGGAAGCAACTATTCTTATAACTAATGACAGAATACCATTCCAAGTCCAGTTTTATTATATATGTATATCGCGCGATATCTTATTAAGACCTGATTCGCGTTTTAGCCTACCAACGCCGCAAGCTCCGTTGCTAACACCATGTCGCGATCAGGACACGCTGGCTCAACTTTATTACCAGAACACTTGCGGCATGAACTCCAACATTGACAACTATATGCTCGCTTTTTCGGAGGGATGTTACGATTTTATCGCGCTAACGGAAACTTGGCTGGACGATCGTACCCTATCATCTTATCTGTTCGGTGACGAATATGAGGGTTTCGCTGCGACCGGAGCTCACTTAACAGCCATAAAACGATCGGTGGAGGCGTACTTATCGCTGTTCGTCGCCGCTTGGAAGCAAATATTATCAGTGATCCCTCGTGAAATATGCTTGAACAGATTTGGGTGTCTGTCCAGCTAGCCGATAAAAAACTATTCATTTGCGTTGTTTACTTCCCACCTGAACGTACCCGTGAAAAGCAACTGATCGATGCCCATCTGCAGTCTGTTTATTCGATAACCGCTAAAGCCAAACCGTGCGACGAAATCATCATAGTTGGAGATTTCAATCTACCCAGTCTGCTCTGGCGCCCTTCTCGCGATGGCTTCTACTAGCCCGACCCGGCTCAGTCTACTTTTAACGATTGTGCACTGAACCTTTTTGACGGTTACAACGCCGCTGGCTTACAGTAAATCAACGGAAATCATAAATAAAGCGGACGTTGTCTGGACCTTTGCTTCGTCAGTATTAGCGAGACGGCCCCCAAGATGGCATACGCACCCGACCCTCTTGTTAAGACCTCACCATCCGGCTCTTGTACTGTCTCTTGAAAATCGATACAGTATCGATCCCCCGTTCTTATCAAATTCGACTCGATTCAATTTTCGTCGAGCTGACTATGATGGTTTGTTAAGCGCGCTACATAACGTTGCTGAACTAATACTTTAAATCCTATCGATATCGACTTGGCTGTAAATGATTGTACATCTATCTGTTACATCGTTACTGTTACATACATCGAACTGTTAGAACGCTTTGTTCCCAAAGTACGCAATCAGAAGTATCTTCCCCGGCAATCATCAGCACTACGTCGCCTGAAATCGTTGAAAAACGCTGCACTGAGAAGATTTTCAGCAAGTGGTATGCTTTGTTTACGCGATCACTATCGTCAAGTTAACTATGAGTACAAAAGATTACGACGACGTTGCTACTCTAATTATAGACGGCTCATGGAGAAAAAAGTTAAAGACAGACTCCAAGAAGTTTTGGAATTTCGTCAACATGCAGCGGAAGCAAGCTGGCCTGCCTTCTACTATGGAGCTTGCTGGTGAGAGAGCAGATTGCTCCAGCGCAATGTGCAAACTGTTTGCCAAGAAATTTTTGAGCGTATTCAGTAATAAAGTTCTCACTGAAGATCAAGTTTTCGAAGCTGCCAATAATGTTCCCGTTACTGGACGTTCCATCACCTCCATCAACATCGATGACACTATGATTATTGCTGCCGCTACTAAACTTAAACACTCTTTCTCTCCTGGTCCAGATGGCATACCTTCCACGTTACTAAAAAAGCGTATCTCCGGTTTAGTTATTCCATTGAGCTTTTTGTTCCGATTGTCGCTTTCCACGGGAAGATTTCCTACAGCTTGGAAACATGTTTTTTTGTTCCCGGTCTATAAGAAGGGTGATCGTACGCAAATCGACAACTACCGTGATGCATTGCCAGAATAGCATAGCTGACGAACAGCACGGATTTCTACCGAAACGTTCCTGCACGACGAACCTAATGTGCCTAACAAGTTTTGCTGTCGACAGCTTTATCGAAAGATCACAAACGGACACGATCTACACGGACCTCTCAGCCGCATTTGATAAAATAAACCATCGTGTTGCTGTCGCTAAACTCGACCGTTACGGCTTTAGCGGCCACCTTCTGAGCTGGTTAGAATCCTATCTAGTGGGACGTACACTGAGTGTTAAAATCCCAATCGTTTTCCGCTACTTCCGGGGTCGCCCAAGGCAGTCATCTTGGCCCACTAGTGTTCCCGCTTTATTTCAACGACGTTCACTACTCCGTAAAATGCCCTCGTCTAGCATTCGCCGATGATTTTAATCTTTTCAGCAAAATAAAACATACCACCGACGCCACTTTTCTTCAGCAACAACTTAACATATTCGCCAACTGGTGCGAGTTGAGTTGAATGACACTTAACCCATCCAAATGCTCCGTGATCACGTTCACTAGAAAACTCCGGCCACTACATGTTGACAGTTCTTAACAGTTCCCCAATACAACGAGTCGAATTCATCAAGGACCTCGGAGTGCTTCTGGATGAAAAACTCACCTTTAAACAACATATATCTTTCATCGTAGCGAAAGCTTCCAGACAACTGGGACTTATTTTCCGAATGACGCGTGATTTTAAAAGTATCCACTGTTTAGTCACGCTCTACTGTTCGCTGGTCTTCACTGGAGTACTGTTCAACGGTCTGGATCCCTCACTATAACAATGCTAGCCATCGAATCGAAAAGATCCAGCGGAGGTTTGTACGTTATGCCCTTCGAACGCTCCCTTGGCGGCAACCTACGCGTAATACTAGGTACGAGGATCGCTGTCAGCTTCTTCAGATCGACACTCTACAACTACGCCGAGAAACAGCGCGTGCTATGCTAGTATCAGATATCCTGACATCACGAGTTTACTGCCCTGCCATTCTTCGCCAAATCAACCTGAATGCCCCCACTAGAACTATGCGAAGGATGCCAGCATTGCTATTGCCCTTTCGTCAAACCAACTACAGCTCTAATAGTGCCATCATCGGTATACAACGCGCTTTCAACAGAGTATCACAAGCCTTCGATTATCATTTATCGTTTAGTGTTATACGCTCGAAATTTTTGTTACTGTTCCGTCGATTTCTATATTAGTAGCCATTAGGACATGTTATTTCATGTCTGTTGGCAGTAGTAGTAAATAAATAAAATGAAATAAAATAAATAAAAGACCGAAAAATCCATACTTTTCGTTTCGCATTTATACAACTAGTTGAGCGTCCCCGGCGATGCTCGGAATTAAAGGGTTCATAATTTAAAAGAATTTCTTATACCTATCTTTGTGCTTATAAATCCGTGATGAATTTCAAACTGGAAGCTCGGGTCAATTTCTTGCCTTTGGACATCATCATCATATAGTTGGTAATTACCCATTTTAGGCTCTGTTCTCGAAACTAGAAGTCTTGAATTTATAAATAACAATTGGAATTGTTTTTCGGCTTCGCTTCTATTCTTTAGGCTGTTTCTGCAAACCAAGAGTTGTCATTTTCAAAATCTGGAGTCAATTTACGATGTCAGGGTGCCGGAAATACCCTTATGGGCAGGAAATACCCTCATATGACCGTTATTGAATGTATTCCTTAAACTACAGACGGTGTTATAAACAGATACGCAAAGAGTGAGGTCGAAAACTCCAAGTGAACCGTCAAATCGAGGCTCCAAGTGTGCAAAGTAAACAAACTTAGGCGTGTTACTTTTCGTACAGAATGTGTGTTGCAATCAGTATAAATGTTATGAATCACTGTCACGTGCAATTTTGGTATGAACGGAAAATGTGTTCGTTATGCTCGTATTATGAGTGATGTATTATAAATTAAAAAATTGCATGAACAAGCTTTGAAACTCAATAATATATCGTTACAAAGTTTCGTAATTTCATTACACTTTATAGTGCGTATGAAAAGTCATGCGAAATTAAACGTGGTTGCCAGTATTGTTTAAAATAAAATATTAGTAAAGGGTTGCCATATTTACTGCTTTTCTCTTTGCGTTTCTCTCCCTACCTGAAACTGGAGGCAGCCATTTTGGATTTACTATCATGCTGCTTGGAAAACTGGGAGAGGTTTTTTCAAGTTTTTAAGAAAACACTTTTACGCGCTGAATATATTTTGTTGTAAAATGGTAGAACTTAATATAAAAGATTCAAAAATAATGAAACCTGTAGTACTTTCTTTACAAACCGGTGCTTCTACCCTAACAGAGATCGAAGTAAACCACGAACGCGAACGGACGTGATTTTTCTCCTGCGTCACAGTTTTCTCGCTGGATATATTTTCTTTATTGTTTTTGGTAAAGGTGTTTGAGGGTTACAATCAGGGGGGATTTACTGCTGTCGAAATTCATATATGTGTGCGTTATCGCAGATCAACTCTGGTCCATGAAGTTTGTTGGTTCATGACGTTTAAAAGATTTCCTGTGTGGCCCGGAAACTTCATGGTTTTCAGCTAATTGCAGGCTGCTGCCACCAAATTTCACTACGTAACGCAGTATTAATGAAAGTTTTCCGCGATTTCTAGAGTTTTGTTAAAAAAGAACGTTACAATTCTACTAAATTTTACTTCAATCAAAACGACACAAATCAAAACAACCGGACGCCTTGTTGCCAAATATGCTGGTCACGGTTACACGATATTTGACAGATAGATTCTCCCTGGTTAAAATGCAGGTCGGTTCATGAAGGAGACGTACAAATTTTCGCTCGTTGGTATATCCGAAGAAAAATGGTTTAATTTGTGAAACATCCACCAATTGCGTGTAGTAATGCCGTAAACATCGATGGCTGCAATACAGAGAGAGAGTGGTACTACGCCACCGTCGTTTGCAGCTGTTTTCTTGTATAGTTAATCGCCCTGCAAATGGCTGTTATAAAAGCGCAGTGTTGTGTTGGTTACATTTATTAAACGCGTTCGTGTGCATGCAGAGAGTGTATCGTGTATTAAGTTCATCGTAGTGAAACCTCTTCTCCAGTGTTACGCTGTACATATATACTTGTCGCCGTTAGCAAGTTCTGCTGAGAAAGGCAAAAACCGTGAGAGCGGTAACTCTGAAGACGGTTTGTTTGTGCTCGATCTGGTGCGAGCGTGGCGGCATGCTAGGCTTACTGAATGCGGCTTCGGCGTCTAAGATAAGTGCATACATTTATAGACATGTTTTGAAATTTTGAACTTAAAATTTGTCTAATTACTTGGTTTCGATATGCATAGGAAGGTAGTAGTTTTCACTGACAAGAATTATTTTTTTTTTTTATTTTTTATTTCTTATTGTAGTGTGTGTAGAACAGTATGATTATTTTTGCGATGAATTTGTGCGCCATTTGATGGCAAATTCATCTTCCATGTAGCTACTACAGCGTAGCACTTTCGCACTGTTCTAGAACCTCATTTTTGCACCGCTTGAAAAGGTGTACCACACGATTGCTGTTTATCTATTTTGCGATATTTCCTAGTATTAAAAATGTCTTGAAATTGCGACAGAAATATATCTGATGACTCTGTTTTGATATGCATTGTTGTTCCTTTTCTATTTATGACTTCACTAGCTTTTGAATAATTATTTTTACGCTATGGCAAATGTTTGTTAACTATGCTAAATTTTCATAGACGCAGATCCAAAACGGTAAAAGGAATAAGAATTGTTTTGGCATTTAGGAATACTATATTGTTGTGTCGAGTACTTTCCTGCGGCCGTGCTACACTGTCCCGGACTACATTTTATAGCTCGGAAACGAACACGCAGGCGAAGCTACACGTAGCTGTTTTTTTTTTCGTACGGCATTTGAGAGTATTTGTTTTTGTTGTTGGTGTTTTCGTGTTTTCGGCCTGCAACCTGTCTCTTCCGGGTTTTGTCCGGGTGTAGTCGGATACAGAAAAAGTGTAGTCCGTAAAGTGAAAAAAAAAAGTACAGGACGAAAGTATAGTCCGGGTGTGAATGCGCCGAGGAAGCAAGTTCGACATGACTCATGATTCTACGCATGTCGCAGTTCGCAGTGTTTAACAAAACGGTACTCATCACTCAACTTAGTAATGAGCCAACATAACGCGTAACATTACTTGAACTCGTCGTGGTACGAATGTGCGCGATCATGCTCTAAGCAGAGTTTTATTAGAAAGAAATATTTTTACCCAGATAGTACTGGTGTGGTTTGTGTAATTTGGAGTATATGGTGCATTGATGCTAGTAGAAGTCGAAATCTTATGATTAATTTTTTTCGATTTCTTAGCTTTTTGTATACTTTAGAGGTTTTTGTATACTATGTCCCAGTTTTGACTAGTTCGGCATTTTGGTAACAAACTTGAGATATATATTTTGGTCAATATGCATATCTGCATTTATAAAACTATTGGGGCTTTGTATGCATGAAACTTTGCCAATTTTTCTATTTGATAGGTAACACTAACATCGACAACTAATAGAGAATCGGCGTGAAATATCATGTTCCTTAACCTCTGCGGCTCTGCGTCGGTAGGCGTGAATTGAGCGGTCTTGCATAATGCTTCGGTGTAAACACGTTTTCGGCCCGGGAGAGTTTTACTCATATAAAGGTTTTCGAAATGTGACCCAACTCTGTGATATGTTAGTTCAAATCGTCCACAAAGTGTAGTATAACATTTTGCGTTTCACTAGGATATACCACACATACCTGTGCGTAACCCTAAAAACACTTGTTTATTCCTGCTTTAAATCGGTCGTAAATCAGGAAACCGCTTTTTAAGAACAGAAAACAGTATACAAGAAACGTCGTTAGTCGATCTGTTAAGCTCAAAGCCAGATATCCGGGTGACCGAATATCTAGATACTTTGCGTCGATACCCTTCATGAGGTCGTATTTTCTACAGATTGGTTATAACCGTGTTTTAATTTTCGGTATAAAGAGGGTCACTTCACAAAGAAGTGATCCGAGTGGCGAGGCGTTAACGTGGACTCAACTCTCGTAGCTTTCGTAACATTGTGTAGTCAGCTAAGATAAATTATTGGGAGATACGTTTCGGTAGTTGCATAATGACTTCATAAACAGATGACCGAATATTTCTGGAGTCTGGTGGTGTTATATCATCAAACAGAATGAGTTTGAATCGCGGGCGGTCAATCATGCTCATGCTCATGCTCAAACCGGTGCTTCTACCCTAACATTTTTATTTTTATTCATGAATGTTAGAAAATTTAGACTTTATTCAATTATTCAACGGTCCAACAATTGTAATCATATTTGGAAAATAAGTTTGTAAGTTCAGTATCGACTCTTCCTGAATCGAAGAATTGTGGTATAGAGAATGCATACATAATTTCTAGTACAATGAATAATGAACTTAATCTAAAAGGAATACCCCGCTTTTTTGCGGATGACACAGCCTTATTCTATCCACGAAAAAGTTCACAGGCAATAATATCTTGCATAGAACAAGATCTTAGAACAAGAGTCCCGTTCGAGTATTTTCAAATTAATTTTTTGTCCTTAAATTTACAAAAGACTAAATATATACTTTTACTTTCTAGTAAAAAACAACCTATTGTCGTAAATAGCCCCGATATGCTCCAATAAGAAAATATTTCACAGAATGTCATTAAAACGAAAATTATAAGCTGCAGTTGTCACTGCTTACAGAATTTCTTTTTAGAAAATAATAACGTAATTGGCATCGGTCATAAAATTTATTAAAATTTTAATTACTCGATTCTAAGTCTAACACAATTGTCTTGTTGCTGCCTGCCACGTAAGGAACAGCATTAAAACTATAAGCATATCCTCTTGTCATGTAATAACGTATAATCTTCATTGTTGGTACACCGCAAATCCCCTTGTCACAAGGATTTATTACGATACTCCTCATGCAATATCGCAAATAATTTTAAACTTAGTTAAATTTTGTACGGCACTTGGTGCCTCAACATGATGGCGTATTGAAACGTTGTACTAAAACTAAATAAAAATGTACACAAGCTTCGTCTTTTACTGATTGATTACAATATTCTATTTTTGGGCTAACTCTTGTTTTGCCGCATTTAATGATTTAAAGGTTTCCGCAACTGAATGTCCTGGCCCTTAGTATAACATCGAATGAAAGTACATCGTCACTACGAGAGTTCGGTGTATTTAATAAATGTGAATTGATTCGAAAATAGTTATTATATTTTCTCTCTACCCGTCTTACATGGTAAAATGTTCACCCGAAGCACTATGTTGGCCCTACTTATTATAAGACTGTAATGATTTGCTTAATGGTTTCAATTAGCTGATATTCTACAAAGATATGAAACTAAGCACACAATGGAACAGCTATATGCTAAAAATAGAATGGGAACAATCACAGAATCAACTGAAGGATTACGTATGGCCGTAAGTTCGATCTACTTTTAAACAATAGGATCTACTAGAAATGATTATTTTCAGTTCAAACATCTTAAATAATTGATAACTATAAGGGGATAGCATACAACCGGATTGAGTAGATCTGCATATTTAATTACATCAAGAGAACATATTTAATAGTAGACCGTACTAAAAGTATAGCACAACTAATTTTTTTCATAATTGAGATCCAATGGAAACATGTATGTACACAATACCTATTCAAATATGTTGGTGAGCATACTTTATAGACAGAAGTAGTAAAATGTTATTGCATTCATACGTGAAGTTAGTGCGCATGGTTAATTCTGTATTGTAAAAAAATAATCAAAATATAAATTATAAATAATTAGCAGAAATAGCTACTTCTACAAGAAGTCACAATTAACAATTAAAATAACAAATTCGGTTGAACCGTGATCAATTTAGGCCATTTTTCATTCCATTGTGTGCTGCTCAAACTATTCGGATCCCTTCTGGCTCCTTAGTTGCGTATGGTTATATTAGAGCGATCAGCTGTGAATACTTTGCACATCAGCTGTTGAGTGTGTAGTTGTAACTTGTGCGATATTCAGTAAGGTTGACGATAATCATTATATCACTATTTTATCGTATGACGGTGGCGGCGTTTCATCCGTTTCCTTGGTGCTTTCCGGCAACAGAATGGCAATATGGTATGGCGGCGGAGGCGCCAATAGGGCCAGCGAATTTTGCGGATTTGTTCCACCAGCGCTGCCGTTTAGCAGTGGTGACGGATGGCTATTCACTAGGTCCGGATTGTTCTGTCAAGTGTAGAAGAATATATAACTCTTTCTGAGCAGTCAATTTACGTTGTCTTTTCATACCTGAAGGGAATTCTGTTCCCCATTGGAGATGGTCTCCGATATCACATTGTTGGCAGAAATCTGCAGGTCCCTTGGACGTCGGCAGAGAGAAACTGTGCACGCTGCTAAGAAAAAGGTCGCCGAAAATGCACAGAATATGAGCACTTCCAGACCAGTTCCCTGAAATTTTCGATAAATACAAACGTGAATTGTATATTAAATTATTTTTATTGAATCATCCCACTTGATGGTCAAAATAAAATTTTGCTCCGGCCACAAACACGGTTGCCAGAGCGAGTGAAGCCCACATGCCGCATTTGAGATGCGCTGGCAGGAGTTGAGCATCCTGTCCGATGTGTGGTATCTGCTGGCTAAGTGCCCCAATTCCGAGCGAACCAGCGGTGTGATCGATTTCGATTGCATTCGCTTGTGGAGAAGAATTGCTAAAAAAAAGGAGAAGCTGAATGAATATCTATTTCTCTAAAATGAATGAATCGTTTTACACAATATTACTGGTATTGAAAAGTTATTGTATACTACAGAATAATGTACAGAAAAGTTTGATGGTACAAAAGGACATCAACATTGTTTAAAATTGAACAAAAGTTAAAATAGAGGTTTTCCGTAAAAACTCTTATTCGCTTAAACGAAGACTTCTAACTTTGAAATCTCATTCTCATTCAATTTTTTTATTTGAGGCTTGTAACTACTTGGGCTTCAAATGTTGAATTGAAACCTGAAAAGTCATTGTTGAGATTTGGGAGGGAGAACGGGTACCGGAGACGTGTTCGGAAGGTTTTGTGTGTTACGTTCACAAAAAGGACGACAAGCTGGAGTGCTGCAATTACTCGGCTATCAATCTGCTGAACACCAGAAAGTGTTAGAGGAAGAGCGGGGAATAACACGAGTGGCACGATATTCCAAAAGTCGGTCGACAATATCGACAGTGTGGCTCGGACCTTTGTTAAGATGGCAGATACCTACATCGGATGAAAGGCCGAGGCCAAGCGGATTGGACTGTTGGTGACCAGCATCGAAAACGAAGTACATGAAAGCAAGTGGTTCACGAGAAGACAGTGCTAACCTCCTACCCTGAGTTCAAGTTGGTGTTGATGCAATCGGGATGGAACCAGCAGAATACCAGCAGAGAAATTCATCGGCGCATTATGTCAGGAAATCGCGCATATTTTCGTCTCCAGAAGACGCTCCGATCGAGTAGAATTCGCCGTCGCATCAAGTTGACCATCTACAGGACCGGTAGTACTCTACGGCCATGAGACATGGACTATGCTTGTGGAGGATCTACGCACCCTTGCGGTCTTCGAGCGAAAGGTATTGCGTATCATATTCGGTGGCATGCAGATGGAGAACGAAACGTTTAGAAGGCGAGATAAGCACGAGCTGCAGGAGTTGCTTGGGAAACCATCTATCATCCACATCACTAAGATTGGCAGGTTGCGGTGGGTTGAGCATGTCGTAACCAACCCGTCAGGCACGAAACGGAGACTGGGCTCCTCAGCAAGACGGATCGATCAGGCGAAAAACGACCTACGGACCCCTACGCAGACTGCAGAGCTGGCAAACTGGAGCCATGGACCAAGTGGAATGGAGACTACGGCTTGGAACTGTTTGGTAAGGTTAGTTGAAAATCAAGTCCTTAATTACTAGACATCAGGCTTTTTTTTTTTCAAGTTAAGAAATTTAACTGTCTGTAGTTATCCTTTCTTTTCGATCCGAATTTTAGGTTAAAAAAAAGGTGGAAAGGTGCGAACTACAATCAATTACCACGACGCACTGAACTTTAAAATATCGGACACCGATTTCTGGTATCTATTCGACATCCAAGTTCCGGGGAGGTACCAGTTTTTGAATGGTTACCTCTATTTTACACAGCTCTCTGAAACGCGTTTTAGGAAGGAGGTTTCGATAAGTCCTCTCACTTGAGTGAGAGTTGAGATAGTTGAGTTGAGTTGAGATCAAAAAACGGGCATTAAACTCCTGAATTTTTATCAATATCGACAATTTCAATGACGGAAACGCTGGTTAATCAGCTGTCTTACGGATATTTAAAGTATTGATATACTTATGTTGCGATTTACCTTACCAATTTCGAGTGCTTCGTCTCAATACACAGGAGGCAGCATAAGTTGCTTAAATGGATTCCCTACCCTACATACCGTTTGAAAATATTGGAGAACAAAGAATCCACATGAGGTCTACTAAATACCAAGTTAGTTGCTAGCCCGGCGTTAGCGCCATTATCTTTAGATAAGGCGACATAGTAAATTGAACAATTCAATTGACGACATTGCACAGTGGGGCGACTCCATACAAAGGCTGGCTAAGCAAAAAAAAATGTCGATAAATGCGACAAAAACTTGGTATTTACATAATTTTGGGGCGCTGAGTACGAATTTGGCATCCATTTTTTATTTAGGGCCGTCCATAAAGCACGAAATCCAATTTTTAATATATTTTGGCACTTTTTTCTTTTTTATAGAATTATATGATCTTTGACCACAAATAGTGCCACCGGGCGTTCTCCCCATTAAAAAAAAAACGTAAATTATGGACGACCCCTCGAACTAAACAAATTTTGCCTAAATATATTTATTTTTTTAATAAACTAAAACAGCATAAGTAAAACAAACTATTTACATTTAATTTAAAAAATCATCATCAGCATCATCATCTTTCGCTGTGATCGCTTAAATCTCGTGTTTGTACTTATAAGCAGGAAAAATGACTTCTTCTAGTAATTTTCGATGTTTCATTGTTTCATATATATGTTATCTTCCTAATCCGGTTTCTTTGGTTGAAAGAAGACATTTAAATACTTGTATAACACCATGAATTGACAACTTTGAATTAGGTGGTGCTGCTGGAGTTGAAGGCTCCATAATAAAATTAAACGAATTTATTAATTTGAAAACCAAGACACTGGAATGACACAACTTTCTAAATGAATACGAAAAGATGCGGAGGGCGACGACTGTTCTTTGTTTTTTTCTCATAAAGCAAAATGTGTGCTTTACTTTTGTATGCAAACGAGTGCGAAGCAAAAGCAATCTTCAAACAGGCTATTGTTAGCCGGAGTTTGATGGTATGAATTTGCTGCTAGTATTTGACACTTCAATCAGTTAAGCGAATTTCATGATCATAAATCGAAAAGGGCTGAATGTTTTCAATATTGTTTTGAATTTGCAGAGAGTGATAAAGTTCGACATAATTAAAATTTCATAAAGATTTGTTTATTATTTTCTTCTTTAACACTTATTTTATATTTTAAGTTTAGTGAAGCGGGCAATGTATGTAGTTTCGCGGGAATGCGAAGATGAACGGGAATAGAAGGTGTGACTAGGATAAGAAAAAATTTTCCCTCGTCCAGACGGGACTCGAACCCGCAATCTCCGTTGTCTCCGGCAAGGTGTTTTGGCCAATTAAACTACTGGGTAAGGATAACTCTTCCTAAGACCAATGTCGAATCACCCTCTACTATTGTGTTCCCGCATCTCAGCACGCCGCGATGAAACTGCACACACTGCCCTGTGGAAGTTAATTTCTGTCAACTGAGATAGTGGTCTCTTTACGCACACTATGTATAATGACTTAGGTCTTGGGAAGAGTTACCCTTACCCAGTAGTTTAATTGGCCAAAACACCTTGCCGGAGACAACGGAGATTGCGGGTTCGAGTCCCGTCTGGACGAGGGAAATTTTTTTCTAATTCTAGTCACACCTTCTATTCCCGTTCATCTTCGCATTCCCGCGAAACTACATACATTGCCCGCTTTACTAAACTTAAAATGTAAGTCAATATGACAAAAAATGAAATTAGTTCGTAAAGTAAACTTATTTTATAACTTTTCATCGATAAATTTTGTGATTTTTGCCCAAATTTATATTTCATCCTTACGGATTGAGTACGATAACATAAATTTTCATTAATGGGGTAAAATGGTTATGATTAAAATTAATCCTGGATGAAATATCAACTTCAAAAATAAAAACTAAAAAAATCTGCTTTCGCTTTCTTCACTAAAGTGACAATTTGCGCAGTTTTGCGCTACAGCGGACAGTATGCATTTGAAAGCTTACGTTTTTACCTAAATTTTAAATGTAGTCACAACCGTGGCAAACTGCGGCAACTAAACTTTTAAGCTACTTTTCTACAAAAAATCACGGTTTTTTTAATTTTTTCCAGTGTCAGGCCTACTATGATCAAATTTTACAATATCTAATGGAAAGGGTTTGTTTCGCACAATATTTACAACAACTTTTCCTTTGACGTCAAAAATTCCAAGCTATCTTTGAAGCTACAGAGCGTTTCAAAGTAATGTACTTTTTTCGGAAAAAAGACAAAAAACGTCAGTTCGCCAAGCTTTGAAAAGTCATAAAAAATTCAGATTTCATGATATTGCGCCCAAATTTTGGATTTAGACACTTGAATGTTATAGCAATAAAGGAAAAATATTATGAAACAGCTAACGAACAAAATTTTTTTTGACTGATGGCCAGCGATTCCCCACTGTGCATTGACTGGTTGTTCAGATCTTTATATAAGGTCGAGGCAAACACTCGGGCCAAATCCCTTTTTACGTTGTGTTCAATGTTGTCAAGTTAACATAGAACATACGTGATAAAACCTAATGTGATTTTCACATACCTTGACGTCATTCTTTTCACATAAATTATACAAAATGACAGAGAACCAACAAGTATATGAAAAATAATGTGACTATTATTTCGAGTGTCATCACCGTTGATTTTTTTTCGATTCAGATCAGAATCATATACTTGTACAAATGAATTTTTATTATAGTCAGGAATCGTCTCCCTGGCATTTGAAAAGTTTTCTTGATTTGATGATCTTCATTAACATTTTTATGACGAATGATTGTCTTGCGTTGCTTTCAACAGATATTCAGTTGGCGTATGCTCGCAAAGAACAAATGGCGTCTGCGTTCTTGGACATTAAGGGGGCTTTTGATTCCGTTTCTATTGACATTCTTTCGGGTAAACTTCACCGACAAGGATTTTCTCCAATTTTAAACAATTTTTTGCACAATTTGTTGTCCGAAAAGCACATGCATTTTACGCATGGCGATTTGGCAACTTTTCGCATTAGCTACATGGGGCTTCCCCAGGGCTCATGTTTAAGCCCCCTTCTTTACAACTTTTATGTAAATGACATCGACGAATGTCTGGCAAATTCATGCACGATAAGACAACTTGCAGACGACAGTGTAATCTCTGTTACAGGAGCCAAAGCTGCCGATTTGCAAGGACCATTGCAAGATACCTTGGACAATTTGTCTGCTTGGGCTTTACAGCTAGGTATCGAATTCTCTCCGGAGAAGACTGGGATAGTAGTTTTTTCTAGGAAGCATGAACCTGCTCAGCTTCAAACACAATTAATGGGTAAAACGATTTCTCAGGTTTTGGTACACAAATATCTTGGTATCTGGTTCGACTCTAAAGGCACCTGGGGTTGTCACGTGAGGTATCTGATGAAAAAATCTCAACAAAGAGTGAATTTTCTTCGTACAATAACCGGACAATGGTGGGGAGCCCATCCAGGAGACCTTATAAGGCTTTACCAAACAACGATATTGTCTGTTATTGAATACGGGTGTTTCTGCTTCCGCTCCGCGTCAAACACACATTTGATCAAACTGGAGCGAATACAATATCGTTGTTTGCTTATCGCCTTAGGTTGCATGCAGTCGACCCATACGATGAGTTTGGAGGTCTTAGCTGGAGTACTACCATTGAAAACCCGCTTCTGGAGCCTGTCTTCTCGTATTCTTATCAAATGTGAGGTCTTAAACCGTCCCGTGATTGAAAATTCCGAAAGGTTAATCGAACTTAATTCTCAAACCCGTTTTATGACATTGTATTTCAATCACATGTCCCAAAATATTAACCCTTCTCCGAATATTCCAAATCGTGTCAACTTATTAAATACTTCTGATTCTACTGTGTTCTTCGATACATCCATGATAGAAGAAATTCGTGGAATCCCGGATCATTTACGCGTTCAGCAGATCCCTAAAAAAATTTCCAATAAATATCGAAACATCAACTGCGACAATATGTTCTACACTGACGAATCACTTCTGGATGGGTCCACTGGCTTCAGTATCTTCAATAATCATTTAGCCGTCTCCTATAAGCTCGATAATCCTGTTTCTGTTTACGTCGCAGAGTTAGCTGCAATTAAGTACACCCTAGGGATTATTGAAAAAATGCCAACGGACCATTATTTCATCTTTACGGACAGTCTCAGTTCTATTGAGGCTCTCCGATCGATGAAAGATGTTAAGCACTCTCCGTATTTCCTGGGGAAAAATACGGTAACATTTGAGTGCTTTATCCGGAAAATCGTTTCAGATTACCTTAGCGTGGGTCTCTTCTCACTGCTCGATACCGGGCAATGAGAAAGCGGACTCTTTGGCTAAGGTGGGTGCAATAAACGGCGATATTTATGAAAGACCAATTGCTTACAATGAATTTTTCACATTTGTACGTCAGAATACGATCATCAGTTGGCAAAATTCATGGACTAAAGTGAAACTGGGAAGGTGGTTATATTCTATAATTCCCAAGGTATCGACGAACCCGTGGTTCAGGGGGTTGGATGTAGGTCGAGATTTCATTTGCGTGATGTCTCGGCTTATGTCCAACCACTATAGATTTGACACGCATCTCCGTCGTATTGGGCTCGAAGAAAGCGGTATCTGTGCCTATGGTGAAGGTTATTACGACATAGAGCACGTTGTTTTCTTACCGTTGTTTGGTAAACTTGTAGCTTCCCTTCAGGCCGGAGGTAGACGGCCAGCTGTTCCTGTTCGTGATGTCTTGGCGAGCCGTGACCTACCCTACATGAACCAGGGCCCAAGGACTACGAGCCTCTGTCCCAACTCACGACATCGTGGCTCAGCAGAACGAATCCATACATGCCATTCGACGATTATCAGACGAACATTGAACAACAAAACACTGATTGGAAAATCCATGCTAGTTTTAAGTTAGACTTAATTTCAGCTCGTAGTTGGCAGCGAGGATAAAAAATTTGCCTTAGTTTTTAAGTCATCAGATATATTCACTTATGTTCGAGCGCCTTGATAGAAAAATTTTCACTACACTTTTCACTTTTTATTCACTTTCACTATTTAATTCTATCAACTTTTCACTTTTCACTTGCAAATACGTATTTCGGCACTGACATAGTGCCTTCGTCAGTGCTTATTTGGACTGTGGAGAAAATAGTGAACCCCAAGAATTTTATACCTAATTAGGTAAACGACTGGGGCAAATTTTAACTCAGAAAACGGAAACAACTTGAGTTAGGTAGAGAAATGTGCGGCCTGGTGATCCATGCCTTGTCGGGGAGTTTTCGGTAGAAATTTGAAAAGCCAAGAGAAATGATTACCCTGATCTCTGTTAAGGAGGGTAGCTGGATTTTGTTTGAAAATTTCTAAACTTTCTGCGACATCTAATTTCCAAGGGGATGTTACTGATCGAACTAGACTAATGTTGTCGGTAGTCATAGCGTGATCTTCATGAAATATATGTTCGGCTATTTTGGATCTGAAATGGGGAGTTATTCCTTTTTCTGAGTCTTTCTTAGCCTTTACAAGGTTTGAAGTATGTTCCTTAAACCGGATGTCTGAATTTCTTTTTGTTTGGCCGATGTAAACTTTATCACAATGTGGACATGCAACTTTATGAACACCCGCCCTATGTAATTTGTCAATAGTGTCTTTAGTAGACCCCAACTTTGTTTTCATTTGATTCTTTCTACTACTGTAGATAATATCGATACCAAATTTTCTAAATTTTTTTACGAAGTTGACGAGTGAAACTGACGTCATATTCAACCACTACTCTTTTCCGATCTTCTGTTAGCGGAGTGAGTGTTGTGTGAGATTTCCTATGTTGGATTCGTTTCTTTTTGTCATAAATAGCTTGTATGGTTCTTCTGTTATATCCATTCTGCTCACCAATATCAAAAATATATTCCATTTCGTTTTTCTTACCTTCATTACTGAGAGGCAAAGATTCCATACGGTGGATCATATGGTGGAAAGAAGCCATTTTATGCTGGGAGGAGTGGTTAGAAGTGTTAGGTATTACCCGCCTAGTATGTGTGGGTTTCCTAAAGATTTCGAATTCAAAGTGGTTGGAGTTTTTAACAACGACTACATCTAAAAATGAAAGCCTGTTGTTTTGTTCAATTTCCAAAGTGAACTGGATATTTTTATGAAGACCATTCAAAATTCCCAAAAAACTTTCCAAGTCCCCCTGTTGTAAAATACAAAAAATATCATCAACATACCTCCACCAACGATCTGGTAAGCAGTCTTTTTCATTTAGTTTATTTTCCAAATGTGCCATAAAAAGCTCACATAAGAAAGGTGAAAGAGGATTCCCCATCGGTGCTCCTTTTGTTTGTTTGTAAAATTTCCCACGAAATGAAAAATAATTGTCTTCCATGCAAAGTCGAGTTAACTTCAAGTAACTGCGTACTTTAGTTTTCTAAGGGTTGTCACATTGTTGGGAAAGAAGCCAATCTTCCAAAAGATTTATAGCTTCTTTCACTAGAACACTCGGAAAAAGTGCTGTGACATCAAAAGAAACCATTATCTCGCCAGTGTTGATGCCCCCCGATGATTTTAAATTTTCATATCAAAAAATGCCAACCTATTTTTGGTGACGCTTTGAAAAATCTTCGTGTTTCGAACCCTTCTCTTCCTAGAATAAAAGGTCTCCCTAAAGTACATAAACCTGGTAATGAAATGAGAGAAATCGTTTCTGCGGTGGGGGCACCAACAGAAAAATTGGCAAAATGGTTAGTCAAGGAATTTCAATCAATGCCGAAAAAATTTCCTAGTCGATCTGTTAAGAGCACAGGAGTTTTTGTTGAAAATTTAAAATCATCGGGGGGCATCAACACTGGCGAGATAATGGTTTCTTTTGATGTCACAGCACTTTTTCCGAGTGTTCCAGTGAAAGAAGCTATAAATCTTTTGGAAGATTGGCTTCTTTCCCAACAATGTGACAACCCTTCGAAAACTAAAGTACGCAGTTACTTGAAGTTAACTCGACTTTGCATGGAAGACAATTATTTTTCATTTCGTGGGAAATTTTACAAACAAACAAAAGGAGCACCGATGGGGAATCCTCTTTCACCTTTCTTATGTGAGCTTTTTATGGCACATTTGGAAAATAAACTAAATGAAAAAGACTGCTTACCAGATCGTTAGTGGAGGTATGTTGATGATATTTTTTGTATTTTACAACAGGGGGACTTGGAAAGTTTTTTGGTAATTTTGAATGGTCTTCATAAAAATATCCAGTTCACTTTGGAAATTGAAAAAAACAACAGGCTTCCATTTTTAGATGTAGTCGTTGTTAAAAACTCCAACCACTTTGAATCCGAAATCTTTAGGAAACCCACACATACTAAGCGGGTAATACCTAACACTTCTAACCACTCCTCCCAGCATAAAATGGCTTCTTTCCACCATATGATCCACCGTATGGAATCTTTGCCTCTCAGTAATGAAGGTAAGAAAAACGAAATGGAATATATTTTTGATATTGGTGAGCAGAATGGATATAACAGAAGAACCATACAAGCTATTTATGACAAAAAGAAACGAATCCAACATAGGAAATCTCACACAACACTCACTCCGCTAACAGAAGATCGGAAAAGAGTAGTGGTTGAATATCAGAACTTCTAAAGGCTAAGAAAGACTCAGAAAAAGGAATAACTCACCATTTCAGATCCAAAATAGCCGAACATATATTTCATGAAGATCGCGCTATGACTACCGACAACATTAGTCTAGTTCGATCAGTAACATCCCCTTGGAAATTAGATGTCGCAGAAAGTTTAGAAATTTTCAAACAAAATCCAGCTACCCTCCTTAACAGAGATCAGGATAATCATTTCTCTTGGCTTTTCAAATTTCTACCGAAAACTCCCCGACAAGGCATGGATCACCAGGCCGCACATTTCTCTACCTAACTCAAGTTGTTTACGTTTTCTGTGTTAAAATTTGCCCCAGTCGTTTACCTAATTAGGTATAAAATTCTTGGGGTTTCGCTATTTTCTCCACAGTCCAAATAAGCACTGACGAAGGCACTATGTCAGTGCCGAAATACGTATTTGCAAGTGAAAAGTGAAAAGTGATAGAAATAAATAGTGAAAGTGAATAAAAAGCATCAGATATAACTGGCGCCGTTAAACATTAAATTGTATTGGTGCCGTGTCAAATAAATGTTATATGAAGAAAAAAAAAAACATTTTTAAGGCAAAATTTCTGCAACAGTGGTTTTTTTAAAAGTAGGGGTAATTTTTTTGTGTGGTAAGAGATTCATGGTTACATGTTTTTCGTTAAGAAGAGTTGTAATCAACCCAAGCCTACCTTCTTTATCTAATGAAATTGCCGGAGTAAATTGCAACTAAGGTCGTTACAATGCGTGTTGCATAATGGGAAGTAATATTTTTCAAATACAGTGATCACCCGATTATATCACCCCCTTGATAATGTTTGGGTCACCCCAAATAAAATAGGGAAAGTAATAAAATCAGGATTTTTTTTTAATTATTATTTTGTTATAAAAGATGGTAAACCAATAATTTAATATGTAAAATCAGCGATTTAACAGCGATTTAAAACACATGAGAATTGCGACTTTTTTTTACTTTTTCTTCATTCACCCGCAATCAGAAAACAGAAGACATAAAATCGATGACGTAGTTGAAACAACACCGATGAATTTAAAAATAAAAATAAATCGAGGATGCTGTCTACAGACGTTAAAAGACGAAAGTTTGTATCTTAATTAGGGTGGTCGGTATTACCGACTTTTCGAAAAACCGGTATTTTGGTATTCATAAAAATGAAAACCGGTAAAACCGGTATTTTAATTTTTTTTCGGATGAATACAAACCAGGGGTTGACTCGTGATCTTTGAACCTACTTGTTCAATTACAAAATTCTGAAAATCATAGTTTGGGGAAGTTATGATGATTGTCCGCGAAAAAACGCAAGTCATTCTCTCTGTACTATTAAAAAACAAAACTGAAAAATAATTAAGTTTATACATAAATTTAGATTTGAGATTTATTGTTTGCTCAGCGTCTCAGGTCACTACATAACTATGTTTTTGCATTTATGAGTACCTTTGCTTCATTACGATCCATACTTTTTGTGAGATTTGGACCACTGCGACCACTGTTTTGATATCTTGTGGTATACGATCCAGATACAACACTGGATAAATTTAACATTGTTTGGAAACCTCCAATGAAGGAATCAAGTGATATGATCACGAAGAACATAATTTCGAAACTCATATCAACAAAAAAATATGCAGATTTCTATTTCAATTATCTTTTACATCGCAAAACTTCGTTTCAAATTAGTGAATTACTTTAAAATTCTTAGCGAAACAATATTTGGAACTGTTGAGAAGAGTAAATAAATGAAGAAGAAAATGAAATGACGATCAGACAAGAGTTTACCATGCTAACTATTTAAATTTCACTTTTTAAGGAGCAGTAATTTTTAGGATGATGAATAACTTGGTGCAACCTGTGCTATGCACACGGAGACGCAGAACAAAAAATAAATTCCTAATGCAAATTTATATTTATATATTATTTTTTTAGGTTTACTTTAAAATAGCACAAAACCAATAATGACTGGCGTTTTTTCGCGGACATGATTGTGATTACTGCCTCAAACTATGATTTTCGGAATTTGTAGTTGAACTGGTAAGTTCAAAACTCACGAGTTGCCTTTGTAGGAATGAATCTGTAAAGAGATTAGGTGTTCTACTTAGAAAATAAATGTTTTGAATTATTGATACGAAGTTTTTTGACATATTATCGATACACAAAAACACATAGTCTGAATACAAGCAGAACAATCAAAAAGAAAACAGAAATCGATAAAATAAGTAAAGGTAAATTGATATTCAATGTCGCTTCTATCTAAATGTATTTATTATATACACCGTCACCGTCAAAACGCCAAAATAAAACACTGTGCAATGGTTGAGTTTTCAATGAAAACTAAATCCAGAATGATGTTATTCTAACCATAACTGTGCAAAAGTACTAAAATATTGAATCTAAATAGAAACATAGTTCATACTCATCGGGTGAAAAAGGTAATAAAATCGGGGGCCTTTAAAATCGGGGGCAGATAAAATCGGGTACTGATATAATCGGATGATCACTGTATCAATAAAGTCAAATTGTCACTTGTATCATACGGTTGTAAATTAACTTGCTTTTATTCTAAATGCGTTTAAGTGAATCATAATTTATGTTTTTCTCGCTGTGTTGAAAATAGAATGCTCTTGCAATACGATTAAACGTTTTGTAATCAATTTCATCGCAGTCAATACAATAATTGAACATGCAGGGAATGCAAGGAATTCATACACTTTTTTCGACCCTACTCCTAGAAATGTTAACCGTTTGTATCAGCAGTAAGAGGATATATATATATATATATATATATATATATATATATATATATATATATATATATATATATATATATATATATATATATATATATATATATATATATATATATATATATATATATATATATATATATATATATATATATATATATCACACCGCGACACGTCAACCACGTGCTCAACTCAAGCGATCCCCATGACTACTGTCCAGGTATAGCATTATCCAAAGCGATTTGGTCGGCTAGTCAGGATTCGCAGGCAGATTGAAAACCATCAGCGCAGGCAAATCGGTCGAGTACCATTAGGCAAACACAGAAGGCCTTCAACAGGTACAATTGCTCCACAACGAGGATCTTTCGATTGCGAAAATAACGATCAATCGTCTCACCAGAGGGCCTTTTATTTGCAGGCCAAAACTTGATCAAGAATAGACTAGCGATTCCAGGGGAATTTCGGGCCACCAGATCGAGCTCGAGGGACATTCCAAGCGGTTGAACGGTGAACGGGCGCGAGGCTTCGCGCTTACAACGACTGGCAGGCGTCACTCTAGGGCAGTAGGGCGCAGGCTGCTGATGCAATAGTGAAGCGGCGCGACACGGTGGTACCTTCAGCGCCAGAGTAACCGGCACGGGTGTGCATGGCGCGACAATAGATCGACAGCGGCGGTCGGAGTGCGGTAAACGTCGTGTCACGGGGCCCCCATCGATGCTATTATTTAAGACCACTGTAGATGTGCGAATGGAGAGATAAACTGTATGTATAGCTAACAATAGATATAAGTCCACAATGATCGCGATGTTTATTCTTAAGTCGCCTACTCCCGTAAACGCTACCTTGCATGAAGACCAAAGGTGATTGATTAGATCTCATTCAATCTTGTATTAGCAAGTAATCCTCAGTACTTAGTGCGTGTTGTGCCTTGACTGCGAAGTCTACGTGTATTGACTTGAGCGACCTCTCACGGGTAGAGAAGAAAGAGTAACAGGTTAGAGCCATATGTTTTATAGGATTCTGGAACAATATACAGAGCGGGGGCTTACAGTCCCGCTGGGCACAAACCCACTTGGTCTCGCATAAATTTCACCGGCTATTATGCGCACCTTCAGCTTAGAAGTGTGCTTTTAAATTCCCAGGATATAATTACCGATCCAGTGAGCAAACAAATCCGGGTTATCCCTATGAACTGCTGTTTCTATTTCTTTTTTTTTTTTTTTTCAAGAAATAAATAGAGTCTTTTAATTTTAATTTTAAAGATAGTATGGTAAGCAGACACTTCCAAATACTCAAAACCTATCGTCAAAATAAACAATTTCTTGTTTTATTTGCTGTTATTTATTTAGGGGAACTGTTCCATTATTCATATCAGCCCATATATTCATCTTATACAACATGAAACCACAATTAAAAACAGGAAAAAACGCATATTTTCGAACCTAACCAATCTACTAATCCACGGGATGGATTCTTCTTAATTCACTTAAGATTGCTCAAAAAGTAGAATCCTCAAAAACTCACTTAAAAGCTCTAGATTTGATATTATAGGTGGGCATCTGCACTCGAAAACTCATTTACTTCGAAATCCGCGCATTGCTCTATACGGCTACAACGGGACTCGTTCAGCAGCCAACCAAAGTTTTTATTTTTCATCATTAGCGGACCAAAAAGCAAAGCCTTAGGGCTACATTCCGATTCGGAATTCCAGTTTTATTTACACAGACTTCGCAGCCAACTGTGTTAGTGTACAGGACAATTGCGGGGCTAGCGCTACGATCATACTGACACTTACAGTCTCTCCCGAGCCAGGACTCGAACCTACGACGACTGGCTTATTAGGCCAGCACCGTACCTCGAAACCAGCTTGAAGGTTTAGCGGACCACTTTTTATTTTAATCCTCTAGTGCCCAAATTAGATTTTAGACGGACTTCGAAAAAATCCCTATAAAGCCTTATAAACATTTTTTAAATTCTTATTTAAGCTTTTTAGAGGTTTGACTGAAGACCGTCTAAAGGCGGCACTGGGCACTAGAGGGTAATCACTAAACAAAACCATTCACCACACTAATAATGCTTCAATCTTCACAATGTTCACCTCAAATTTACAAAAACAAGCTTTAATTAGCAGAAATTTATGAGATGAATTTTCACAAATCCTAAATTTCAACTGTATTTTGTAGATAATCAAAAGTTACCAAATCGGTTTCTATTAATACGAAAATATCATACTGAAAAATATTGAATTATTCCGGCATAATTGACATAAATCGACAGCACTGCAGTGGTTACATAGTAACCACGACAGTAGGAAATAGTGATTCATTCATGATTAACAGCGTGATGAATACGGGGACGTCGTGAGATGAATAATTAAGCAGTGATTTTAGTTTTGAGATGAATATGGAAGCGTTGTGAAAAATGATTTGTTTTACAAAATTCAGGATAAATCTAGCTCAGTTTACTGAATTTCTAATGCTGAGCGGTTCCGTAAGAGCCTGTAAGCGTATTCTTTTCATTTGTTCAATGATTTCGTGATAATTTGGTATTTAATCCGTGCATTCTTCGTGAATATCGGAAACAAATACCCTATTGTCCTAGAATAGAAATAGAAATTCAGTTGGTCGTTTGCGACTTCATTTAAATCTTGGACTCCAGTTCATTAAAAATAAATGGCACTGTGGCCGAAATTTGATATTATTTTTTTACTCAGTGTATGTATTTTTAATTTTAATATAAAAAATTGATATATTTGGCATGTAGAATGTGAAACTTTGAATCAGTAAAAATACAACGCACGAACCTGTAAATGTGATTCACTCCGACTGGAACGTGAAAATTGGCTGCATGTTGCAGCTGTTGATGATGTGACGTCTGCTGCAGCAGATGATGATTCTGAGACGGCTGCTGCGATTGAAGCGTCGACGCTGGAAGTAAGCTGTTATGCTGATTATAGTGACCACTGCTATGCAACTGTGCTTGGTGGTGTTGAATGTGCGATTGATTATTGCTACTTTGCTGCTGCGGTTGTTGGCTGTGATGATAGTGTTGATGATGACTATTATTAGTTTGCGACTGTGATTGCTGCTGCTGTTGCTGTTGTTGGTGGCGATAGGGATGTGGTCTTGTACAGTCGACCGTTTGAAACCGATGTATTGGGGTAACCATTGATTTTCTGGGTATTCTTCTGGGATGCCCAAAGCCCAACCCGCCACCACCAGAAAGAGAAGCTGCCACCCGCGCTCTGCCGAAACCACAAGCTTGTGAGCGCTTATCAATCCAAAAATGCATCTCCTCGGTAAACGGACTGGTGAACTACTCTTGATCCTGGTCAACAATCTAGTGCGCAACTGTGTGCAATGTACCGTTGCTTAACAGTTAGATCTACTCGCTTTCGGGTCGTGTGCGACGCTGATGACAATCGAACATGCGATGGGGTCGGCACTACGGCAGCTTCCCTGTAGTTCAGCTTGCTGCATGAATTTTCATTCTAGTTTGCTGTTTTCTGGAGCGTAAATTTGCATAAAACTTTTTTTTATCCTATATTTTCCCACATTTTCGTTGTTCGGTATGCTTGATGAAAGTAGAAAACTGTTGTTCGACATCCGACACTCGACGACATTGATAACATACTACCCCAACTGCGGGATAAGTTTCAATCAACATCTGGAAAATAAGTATTTTATCATTTATAGTAAAATACATTTTACAATCATAATATCATTCATTCATACTCCCACACATACATACACGGGTCATTTCATATCAAGTGTCCGAGGAAATGCATCGATTATCTCCGATTTCGACCAAAATTTGTGAGTCGATAAATTTTTTGTGCAGTGCACACTGGGCCAGAAATGGAATCTAGCGGAACGAAATTAATAGCGCTCTTAGGGTTTGACCAATCGGTTTCCGATCTTCTACAAAGTTACTTGGTATAATTAGGGCGTCATTTTGAATGTTTGAATTGGTTCGGAATTTAGCCGCAAAGGTGGCGTTGCGATGCCAACTACTTTCCCTTACACGCTAGAGCTTTGCGGTATTCGACAAAGTTGTAGATCTCTAAATTACATGAAACTCAACAGAATATACAAAATTTCTCACTCTCCAAGTTTCATATATCTACGAGTTTTTGTAAAATTTGTCTGAATTCCACGTTTTTATGTGATAATTTCATGAGTTCACCCGAATTAATTTCTTACAAATTTTTTCTCGATAGAAATTGAATAATTACGTCGTTTTCATCCGAGTATAGAAGTTTCTGAAGCACTTAAGTACTTTGTGAAGTAGATATCTCAGCGGGTAGCAAGTATTAGCAAACCATGATTTTTTCTTACAATTTTCCATCAAAAAATCTTCATTTTCAGAAAATTTGAAAGATGTGTTTTTTGGTGTTTTTGTGATATTTTAGTTTGAATATAACCATAGTTTTCATATAAAAATACAATTTCTATGTATTTATTACATGAAATACACGGTACAGCACTTTGATACTCTATCCAACCTATGTGCAGTCTTCAGCAAAGTTTCTCAGTGCAATAAGAACTTCAACTTGACACTCAGTTTAGTTCGGGATTTGGCCGCAGAGATGGCGCTTCGACACCAACGTTTTATTCTTACACGCTAGAGCTTTGCGTTTTTTGTAATAGTTTTGTGATTCGAAACATTAAAATCACCAAAGAATATGCAATTTTCTGAATCAGCATACGATTTCGGTTTAAGTATGCGTCGAGTATTCGTTAGTAAAGCTAGGCTCTGAAACTTGAAGAGTTAGAAATTTTGTATATTCTGTAAAGTTTCATGGAATTTAGAGATCTACAACTTTGTCGAATACCGCGAAGCTCTAGCGACCACGCCAATGTGTTTAGCACACGATTTTACATAGGAATCACTTATCAGCAAAAAAAACAAAATGTAGCGTTCCAGAGATACAGTATTTTCAAAATTGCAAGATTTTGGAATTTGTCTTCGCACGAGAGCGCTCCTATATAAATAACCCACACAAGTATTATTTGAATCGCCAATCTGCATTAATTTTCGCGGTCTATGACCAAATCTTATAATTTTGTAAGAAATATGATAGAAATAAACTTGCATTACATTTGATTCACTTATATTAGGGACCATTCATTAATGATGTCACGCGTTTAGGGGGGGACGGGGTTTCAATTATTGTGACATTTTGAGACATATGGGAGAGGGGGGTTAGCTTGAGTGTGACATCACATTTCAACTTAAAAAAATAAATTAAAAAGTCACATACCTAACCACAGAGATCAACTCAGAACTATTTGTGATATTTGCATCATTCATGTATAGTTCTACGATCCTTTTTTTTGCTTAAGAATTGCTTTAGATAAAATAAATGACAATTTTTTTCTCGCTAAAAAAGCATAATGTTCGTTAATTCTGTTTTACCGTGCATGTTCATTTATGATGGACAGCGCAAATTCATTAATTTTTAGTGTCTCTCAATCCAATCAATACAAAAATTGTGACAAAACGTAAATAAAAGTGCTTGGCTATTGTAACATGTGGAGAAGATTTGGGTTGCGAGTTGATTGAAGAAAAGGAACTGAATACGGATGGTATTTCGTAAAATAGCAATGATGCTGCAATTACTGCCTTGGCTTCCTATGTCGTCGATATGCGACTCCATCAACTGAATCCTGGGACTAAAGATGAAACGCCTTTCTAGTTATTTTTTATGATCTTCTTTTCCTTTTAGTTACAGTTTTTCTTTCAGCAAAATGATTCTAATTTAAAAAAATATATATATAGATTTTTACATTATTTTTTTACAATATTTGTTACAAATTTCACAATTTCTCAGTCAATTATATCCAAAGAAGGGGGAGGGGGAGTATGAAAACGTGACGTAATTAAGTGGGGGGGTCAAGGAAGTTGTGACAGTTTGTGACAAGAGGGGTTGGTTTTTTCCAAATTTTGCGTGACATCATTAATGGATGGACCCTTAGATTATTGAATTTTGATTTATGATTTTAAATTGTGGTTTTTGTGTTTGCATTTTAAATTTTTCATTTCCCATTTTTCATTTTTGCATTTTTCATTTTAGCATTTTTATTTTCCCTTTTTTTTATTTTAATTTTTCCATTATTCATTTTTAATTTGTCATATTTTATTTTTCATGTTTCATTTTCCATTTTTCATTTTTCATCTCTCATCTTTCATTTTTCATTTTTAATTTTCAATTTTTCCATTTATCATCTCTAGTCTTTTATATAAGCATCTTTAATGCTTTATTTATCAATATTTATCATTCGTCTTTCATTCTTTATCTCATATCTATTACCTTTAATTTTTTTTTATTTTTCATCTTAAATCTTCCACCTTCTATCATTTATCTTTCATTTTGCGTTTTTCAACTTACAGGATATTATTTCCTCTGACGGAAAATCAGATTTAATTGTTTTCCCAACGAGGTTCCAATGCCTAGCAGATAAAACTAACACATCTTATAGTTGGCGCAGTAAGCGTTTGTTCAAATATCTTAAAATAACAATATAGTTCACTCTCGAATTCCCCATATATTTCAGTGAAGACAGACAGGGAACACCCCCTCTTGTGGTGAAAAAGGTAACTAAACTCATTGCACAGTGGTGCAGTAAGGCAATTTAGGCGGACATGAGCTTTTCGTTGCGATTTTGGTTTGCGGTAGTTTTGTAAAAAGTTGTTTCTTATACATACTCCTCTATTTATGTGAAAATGAAAATTAGGGTGGTCCTAAAATCAACGAAATAAAAACAATCTAACTTGTTTTTGTTTGCATAAATAATTGTAAACATTCTTTGGCAAACTTGTAGATCAACTAATTCTAAGTAACTTTGTGAAAAACTTTTTTGTAGACATTAAATTTGGTTTCCAAAAACAGTCTTTTCGATCTATTTTTTCAATTCAAATTTCAAAACAAAGTTTTCTTCGGTAACTTCAATCAAAAATACGCCAATTTTGACGAAAAAACATTGTCGATATATTGTACAGATGAAGAGTTTTCACTATTTCTATTTTAAAAATGGGCCCTTTCAAAATATTGATGTCTCCGTTTAGGTCAAACATAAATAATATTTTTTGGTATCATTTGAAGGAACAAATATTGTATAATTATTGTAAAAAAATACCGGAAGTTGCTTAAAATTAGTTGATCTACAACTGTGCCGATGAATGTATACATTTATTTCTGCAAATAAAAAAGTTAGTTTTTTTATTTAGTCGATTTCAGGACCACCCTAATTTTCATTTGCACATAAAAAAATAGACTAAATATAAGAAACAAGTTCTTAGAGAAAAAAATTTACTCTAAAACCACAAAATCGCATCGAAAAACTCATGTCCGCCGACATTGCCTTACTGTACCACTGTGCATTGTTGTTTAATTTCTGTGAGCGTGTGACATTCTCACACACGAAACTGAATTTACTCAATTTTAGCTTTAGTTGACTCAATTTCATACTTTCACAGAAAAAAATATGTTGTAGATTTCGTGCGTATATTGTTTGTATGTAAATCTAATGCCATTCCGGGAGTTAAATATTGATAATATCATAGATGTAGCTTATCGGTGCACGAAGAAAAAATATTCAAATAATCAGGCCACGACGTGTAAATGGTAAACTAATTCCAAGTTGCTATAGACGTGGTTCCCTGTGTAACTTCACTAGCTCAGATCCATCACGGGAATCAACTACGAAATGTGCGGTTGACGGCTCAAGCTCAATAATCAGACCACGAAGTGTACAATTAAATGAATGTTTCAATTACCTCGTGGAAAATATAAAAGGAGAAACCGCACAATGGTTGTCAATAGTCGTATATGGTTGTTGTGCAACTTTTAGCTTAGATAACACTTGAATGTTCTATCAATTTAACAATTTAAGTATGGATACATATCATGTTGTAATTGGTTTAAAAGCTTTTTCATATTATATATAAAAGATATTCAACAAAACAAACATAATTAGTGATAACAACTGTTATGCAAAAACTATTATTTAATGTTTAGTTTTCTTCGTTTTGAAAGTATTTTTTGTTTATTTTTATCCCTCCGAATTTTTTACTCTCGAGTACTAATCTTCGTATTCATCACTTGCAGCTTTGCTTTAACCAGCATATTTATGTATTTACTAGCTGACCCGGCAAACTTCGTCCCGCCTATTTTTGTGTTTAATTCAATAATTTTCAACATTCCAAATTTATTGATTTCTTGCGATTTGTTTATATCGTTTGAAATTATTGGTTTTATCGGAATGACAACATCCTCGACTTTTGCCTTTAGTACATCACCTCTATTCCGAAAACACTCATTTTGGGTGGTATTCAGTTATTTTCGTTGTTTTCCAGAAACTGAAAGTGGTCATCTTCGTATTCAATATGGTGTCCAGGGTCAATGCTTGGCTTCTATACATTATTTTAATTACGGAAATATTCATATGCAGTAGTATTCGGATGTTTCCCATAAGTTGCCATCTTACAATTCAAAATGGTGTCTGAGGTCAATTTTAAGCTCCATGCAACATTCTGGTTAAAGAAACTCTCATATTGGGTGGTATTTGGTCCCTTTAGGCTATATTCCAGAAACCGGAAGTCACCACCCTGGATTTTAAAATGTCATTAGGAGACAATTTCTGGCCCCTGAGCGTCATTCTGGTTTAAGAAACACCAATAATAGGTGTTATTTAGTCATTTTCGGCTGTTTTACAGAAACCGCAAGTCACCATCTTAGAATTCAAAATGGTGTCTGTGGTCGATTCTAGCTCCTGTGTATCATTCTGGTATCGAAGCATCTCATATTGGATGGAAATCGGCCGGTTGAAGAAATACCCGTATTGGGTGGTATTTGGTCATTTTCGGCAGTTTCCCATTCACCGGAAGTCGTCATTTTACAATTCATAATGTTGTCTGAGGTCGATTTGTAGCTTCAGTGCATCATAACAATCCCGGAAATACCCATAATGAGTGTTATTTGGTCTTTTGCCACTGTTGTTAAGGAACCGGAAGTCGCCATATTGGATTTCAAAACGGCATTTGGAGACAATTTCTGGCCTCTGAGCATCATTCTGGTTAAAGAAACACCCATATTTAGTTGTTTTTGGGTCATTTTCGGCAGTTTTCCAGTCACCAAAAGTCGCCATTTTACAACTCAAAATGTTGTCTGAGGTCGATTTGTGGTTTCAGTGCATCATCACGATTTCGTAAATACCCATATTGGGTGGTATTTGGTCATATCTCGCTGTTTCTCAGAAACCGGAAGTCGCCATCTTGGGTTTCAAAATGGTATTCAGAGACAACTTCTGGCCTTTGAGCGTCATTCTAGTTAAAGAAACTTCCATATTAGGTGCTATTTGGTCATTTTCGTCTCTTTTCCAATCACTGGAAGTCGCCATTTTACAACTCAAAATATTGTCGGAGGTCGACAAACGTACAAACCGTGGAACACCACCCATGGATTGCCTCATACCTTAGATTATTGAAACATATATATCCAACTCAACCAACAATACGGGCAACAAAAATGTGGCGCCCCTCCGAGTATGATGGCGGTTGGGTGAACTACATTTAATGCGCACACACAGAAAAATATTAAGGTAATTGATATCTTTTTAGGCTTGGTCAGATTTGTGCGGTGTTTTAACAGACTAATCTATATGGTCTAGATAATAATAATAATTTATTACAACAGGACTATAATAAATGCCAATGTATGAGATGGCCATGATATGAATTATTTATTTTGAAGATAGTATGACTAATCGTTCATAGTCGTTTCAACAATATGTTTTTAAGCATAACCAAAGATGACTAGTACACAATACGTTACTCTTCAAGAGTAACGTATTGTGTACTAGTCATCTTTGGTTATGCAAGAGTAACTCTTGCAGTATGCAGCGGACACGACTTTCGCTGCGCGTGAACGAAAATTGAACTAATTTGTATACCGTTAATTTGGTAATGACGACAAGGTGATAAAAGGTGAAGCATGTTTTTCAATATCATTGTATGGTCCTGTCATTTAATTTTCAATATCCTTATACGGTATTGCCATCTTGTTTTCGTTTTCATCTAGCGGATTGAGCATGATAAATCGATTTTGCTAATAATCACACACACTTAAAAAATTTCGCCGAATCTCGGTATTGTTTGTGCCGAGATTTGAACTGCCGAGTACTCGGCAACCATCTCGGCTTAATCTCTTTTGCCGAGAATCTCGGAAAATCAATATTTGACATATGTCATTTTATGCCGAGAATCGCGGTACACAATTGACTGTGCTCTCGGCAAATCCAGCCGAGAAGCGGCAAACCAGTTTAACCAGTTTAACGACTATTCGGTTATATAAGCTGAATGTTCGGCACAGTAAAGAGCCGTTTTTTAGTGGAATCCAATCGCAGAGAATAGTTTCACTGTGCATTCGGTAGTTTTCTATCAAAAGATAAATTATAAGCTCGATGAGTTTTAGTAAGAAATTTATTCATACTAAATCTAGAATACTTTTCTTTATCTTGCTCGCCAGTGGGGCATTGAGCTAAACATATAGTCTAAAACTACGTCTAATGCCTATCCTTAAAACAAATACAATATTGTATTCACACGATTTGGAACTACACTTTTTGAGTTCCAGCCACATCCCACCAATCTGTTCTACATTTTTTTCGGCTACCGGATTGTAAACACTTGTAATTTGCACAAATTTCAGCCAAACTTGTATTTGCTTCCTGTTTGCTCACCCGTAACACGCATAAATTTGCACTAAGAAAAATGGCGGCAACTCGTTCATGAGAATGACAGCTGTATTGCCGAAACACGGCAACGAGTAAAATTTGTGCCGAGATACCAGTAATGTTTTTGCTGACCTCGGCATCAACAGTGTTTAACGACAAATTCGGCAAGAAATAGAGACGAGATTCGTCAAGCTTAGTTTTTTGGACGAAGTCCCGGCAAAATGATCTGACGACTGTCGGCAACCGGCATTTTTTTTTTTGCTGAAATATCGGTTGAATCCAAAGTTGCCGAGTGAGCTCGGATGTTTTTTTGCCGAGCTCGAGATCCAGTTTTAAGTGTGCAGTTTGAGATCATCAGATGGCACCGTTATAAAGGTGTTGTGAGCAAAATGTATGATGTCAGGTATCTTGCTCTAGTCATCATTAGCATAACTCATTTGTTGTTTGTGCCAATTTTAATAGTCGATTGAAAACCACTATACAGCTTTAATCCCTTTGCGGAACTGATTGGGTTAATAATTCTGCCTCAGCCGTCGAATGTTGCTGAAGGATGTTCTCCCTTTCGGTTTGTAGCTTCCGTTGCAGATTATTGTTTGTGATCTCATACATTATCAATTTCACTATTCCTTGCTTGAATGTTTAAATCGATTTATTAATATTTACAAAGAACTGAGAAAATCAAATTTAGAAATTTTCGCTCATCCTTTTAGGTTCTATTTAAAAACGATACAATATTTATTTTGGTGAATACTGCTAAACGCTATTTTTAACTAAGGTTTTACATTACTGCGTTGAAAATCGTTGTTATATACGTCTCTTAATATCCTCAAAATTCACTTACAACGAGTAGCAAAGCATAGCATAACTTATTTCGTCAAAATTCACGAACGTCAAGTACAACATAAACAATGTTAATATAATTTAAGTGAATGTGAAGCTTTTTTTTTCTTTTTGTCACCTTCGACAATTCGATGAGAGTATCTATGAGATTTTTACATTTTGTGACTCATGCTAAATTGTAAAATTACGCGAGGTTTCTTTGCATTGTTGTTGTAAAAAATTGAAATGGCAAATCATCTAGATTATATTGTAAAGTCGATTGAAAACCCCCATACAAATCAGATTGAAAGTAACATGATATTTTTCTGGGTGTGAGAATCTGGTCAAGCTCACCACTGGAAAGATAAGGAGTACCATGATATTTTTCCGAGTGGATATGCTTTAGTTCACCCAACGGCCTACAGATGGCAAGTTCATAGTGTTGCCTTGAGATTATATGCAGCGAAGCCCAACTTGGATATCTATGTCTCTTTAGTCTATGCTCATACATAGGCGAACTTTATTATTATAAAATATTCGGCCGAGTCCACTTCACAATAAAATGTGCATTTTTTTCAGTGTACCCATTAGGGTAATATTATTGTCAAAAGTTACTCTTTTTCGCATGTCGTGTAGAACAAAATCGGAAGTGGCGCACCTAGCGGTCGAAAAGGTGACTAACGCTTCTGTCATTTTCAATTTGTCTTTATAATTTCACGTAAGTGAACTATATTGGTATTTAAGATATTTGGTTTGTTGCTAGCTCAATTACGTAGGTATTCCCAGTCGCATTGGCGTTATGTGATCTGATTCCGAACACTAAATACAAAGGTCAGCGTTTACTCATCCATATACAGCTTGTTTCGCTCGAAGCGAAACGAGAAACAATAATTGCATTGCATGAAGCGACCATCAAAATGCATTTACTTCATTTAAGCTGGATAACTAGGTAATAGCATTTCTATTTATCGTTTCTATGTTGCTTATGCACTTATTGTTAGAATGGCACACAGAGCGCTCGTCATACGTTTTGAATTAGACGAAGAAGATCCCTCAGTGAAACGAGACAATAGTGGTATGATTTTTTAAGTCAGCATATATCTGCCAGTGTCAGGTACCAGAGAAAACTTTTCTTAAATGAGAATGTCAGCATAAAACATTGCATGGATGTTTTTCTCCTCATAATATGAAAACATACAGAGTATATATAAAACAGTTGTCCCCCTGCTGTGATTTTGTAGGCAAAAAAAACGTTAGTCGTTTATCCATACTTTATGTACATGTTTGGAATAGAGGACGTTCCTGCACTAGCGCTGGGGATGAAGATAGCTTTGGTTTAACCCAGGGCTACATCGATATAATTTAAGGGCGGTATTTTAAACCTTCGCTTGATAATTAAAATTTTTACTGCACTACGCAGGTTACAGGATTTCTCTTTCAATTCCGTGCGGTTATTCAGGAAATGGACCCACTACGCCACTGTAACTACGTAAAGCTATCGCAATCTTTAAGTAGGTTAATAATAGGTCAGCGCTTCCCGTGGGTGTCGCCGACACAATTAATACTACACAGCAAAGCCCGTCATCGAATCGATCGATACTGTCAACCTATCAAAAACAGCAAAGTCGGTGGTCACACAGGATACGGGAATGACCAGTTGCATGATTAATTTCAATGCAATAGTCACCGGAATGGCATGCGAATGGATTATAACAAACACAATTATGAAGTAGCGCTAACAGGAACCGTCAGGTGGAACAAAATGAGGGCGGTTTTGAATCAACAGAGAATTGAGCAGAATCATTTCAAATCGCCTGGAAATACGCGAAAATTTAATCGACCATTTTTGATTTGAATGAAACTTTGCACACGTATTTGGCTTAGCAAACTGAGAATTTTTCACAGGTGGAGAGATTTCTTACACCCATGAGTTACATTCTAAAAGGGCGTATGCCTTTTGGCATGGGTTTTATTCGAAGCATTGTAGCCCAGAAACCGTTGGTTGTATAGAAAAACTGTCTGAGAATGAGTTGTAGGGAATTGAAAATGCACCATAAAAAATATACACTGTACAAAAAAAATTTTTTTTGACCAAAAAAATTTAAAAATAAACATTGAATTTCATTTAAAAGAAAAGAGTTGATTTTTTTATTTTTTTTTTTTTTTGACGTTAACACGCAACTTTTAAAAAAAAGTCCAGGATGGAGAAATGAAGAATAATTTTTTATGGTAGATGTTTTTTTTTATGAAAATTCTAATTCAAACATTTTTCAAAATATTTGTATTCTGATAAAAGATGCAGAGAGTCATTTTGAATTAAAATGCTCTTGGTAGTAAACATTCTGAAGGCATTGGTTTTCGAGTTATTTCTGATTTAAGCTCGAAAAATTATAATTATTTAGGAAAATACACGTTTTTCTTAATTTGTCCATGGTTCTCCAGCAAAAACCATACTTTCATTGGAATGCTCGATCAAAAATATACAATTCATTCTTTGACAACAAAACGATTGGGCGAACGGTTCTCAAGAAAAGAGTTAAATGTTCTAAGTGATATAAATATATATAAGAATCAAATATTTATTTTCGAGTTTTATTATCTTAGGAACATATTTTTTTATGACATAGATACTTTACAGAACTAGTTTCACATCATTTTATACATCATAAGTAAATGATTCGTCTGTTTTTGAAAACAGCTTCGTTTGTATCCTATTTTCTGAAATCGGAACAAAAGAGTAATAATTTTGTGTGGCAGCTATTATTATAGATTTTTTGAAAATATTGCTCCATTCTGTTACTCCTTGTTCATATTCTTCATATGATACCCAACTAAATGACATTTTTGATGAATTTATATTACTTTTCTGATTAGATCAATCATACAATTCTTTTGCGCTTGTAATGGGATGTTCATGTTCTTCAGCCAAACGTGCATTTCCTGCCATTCGTTTTAATATGCCACCAATTGCATCGCATGGGCCTTTACCATGAGAAGTCGCAAAAAAATGCCACTCTGCATCGACGTTATATTTTGTTTTGAACTTGCAAAGACTTGCAAAGTTTTTTCTATTTTTATATTGTGAGGCAGCTCCATCAGACATTAATCAACTCTATTGTTGTTTTCAAAAAACTTATTAATTTGGCAATGAACACCTGAACCGCAACAGTATCATGATGGAGTACTTCCGATATTATGATGAAGCTGATATTTCTAAGTGTTCCATATTCTGAAGAGTAAACAACGAAGGGATGAATGGTGGCTTGACTATCATTCCAATAACTACACGAATCACAAATTGATAAAGACGTATTAACATGAGCTTGACTGTTCAATATTTTTAGTTTTGCAATAACGTTTTCGTTTAATTTGCATAAGCTTGATGAGCACTGATGATCAGGAAAGGATTTACAACATTTGGGCTTGGTGTATTCCATTTTCACTTGATTCATCTTCACAAAATTCAAACTGTTACTAACACATCTGGAGTAGTGCAATCGTATTTATATACGAAAACAGATATTATAGGTAACCCAGTAGTTATTGGTTGCGTACTTTACAAACAGTTATTATTAGTAAACAAGTAGATAGTGTTGCACGACAAACATATATTTTTATAAAACATTCGGCAAGGGGGAACGTGTAGATATGCTAAGGTTTAACGCTTGAGTTATTTATCCAATCGTTTTGTTGTCAAAGAATGAATTGTATATTTTTGATCAAGCATTCCAATGAACGTATGGTTTTTGCTGGAGAACCATGGACAAATTAAGAAAAACGTGTATTTTCCGAAATATTAATAATTTTTCGAGCCTAAATTTAAAATAACTCGTAAACCGATGCCTTTAGAATGTTTACTACCGAGAGCATTTTGATTCAAAATGACTCTTTGCATCTTTTAAAATCATCAGAATACAAATATTTTGAAAAATGTTTGAATTAGAATTTTCATAAAAAATTATTCTACCATAAAAAAATTATTTTTCATTTCTCCATCCTGGACTTTTTTTTAAAAGTTGAGTGTTAACGTCAAGTTTCTTTAAAAAAAAAATTTAAAAAAATTCAACTCTTTTTTTTTAAATTGAAGTTCAATGTTTATTTTTCATTTTTTTTGGTCAAAAAAAAATTTTTTGTACAGTGTATATTTTTTTATGGTGCATTTTCAATTCCCTGCAACTCATTCTCAGACAGTTTTTCTATACAACCAACGGTTTCTGGGCTACAATGCTTCGAATGAAACCTATGCCAAAAGACATACGCCCTTTTAGAATGTGTGTAAAAAATCTCTCCATCTGTGAAAAATGCTCAGTTTGCCAAATACGTGAGCAAAGTTTCATTTAAATCAAAAATAGTCGATATTCGACCATAGGTCATTTCGCGCGATCTTGCTCAATTGAAGTATTCAATTTCCGTGTCATCAACAGAGATATCAGAGGAAAAAAACGCACGCTCACTATTCACATTTGACCTTGAATTCAAAACAAAAGTCAAAATACGTCATCCTAGGGAAGTTAAAAATCTGATGGTATTTGATAAAGTTTGATCCTAAGAGAGAGGTCTTTCTTGATCATACAAAATGCTTCTATAAAACTTTGTTAAATTGAAAATAATACTTGAACTTCACTAAAACCTCTTTTACTCCTACTACTTGATAACCCAATTATTATCGACAGAATTATACAGGGTGTTAGGTAGCTTACTTAAAATCCTTTTAGGGGTGATAGAGGACCCTATCAGTTGAAAAAAATCCTTCTACGCATATGGTCAAAATTCAACTACTGCAGAGTTATTCACTTTTTCAGTTTTCGGTCATGTTTGCCTTTAACGCGGTTTAGCACAAGAAGTGTGAAAGCTAGCTCAATTCTGTTGATTTTGTTGGAAAGCTGAGAAAATTTTGTAATCAACAGTGTCTTAAAAACGTCCAACTAGAGAAATTAAGCAGCACTTAGAAGGGAACAAATGTGAAATCAATTGTTTTTTTTTTGAGAACTAAACTGCAATTTTCTGTCTGAATTGTGTGATAAATATGAATATTGTAGTAAACTAAATTAAACATTGAAGTCTACTCTACAAGTTGTTCTTTGACCCAAAGCATCTTACTCTTTTAGTTCAGCTGCTATTTCACTAGAAAAGCAATTATAATAATGTATAATGTGTGTATAATGTATTATATTTGATTGTCCAATTTGTGAATGACTTATCACGTTTTCATTTGATACGTTGGATAAGTTTTATTGGTATTGACAAAATTGGCTTGTCCTTGGTGTTTCTAAATATCAAGTTATGATCGTTAACCGAAAACCGAAAAAACTTTTTAATTTCCAAATCGATGGCCCTCAGGAGAATAGGCCGAGTCAAGGACCTGGTGTCCTACTTGATGCCTACTTCAAATTTAATCAGCACGGCTCGGCTATTATCTCGAAAGCTTAACATCAGCATGAATTTATCACAAAAAATGCTCGAAATTTCAATCTACACTGCATAAAACGGATTGCGCTTAGAAATCTACCTTCGTAGGATCTTGTAAATCTACTATTTACACGGGTTTCATAATGAACTCTTCGCTCTACTGGACTGCTGCAACAAACATTGTACTACATTTGGGTGCAACTAACCAATAAATGCCAGTATTCATACCTTTTCTACGGTGGAATACTTGTTCGAATTCAGAAAACCATCACTTATCTTCAAACCAAGACTTAACTTCAAAAAATAGCTGAGCGTTTCCATGCCAAATGATTTGGAAATTCAATCGGCCATTTTTAATTTGAATTGAGCTTTACACACGCACACGCGGCTTAGCAAACTACGTATTTTTCGCTGATGGAAGGACTAAATAAAATTAGTCTGGAAGTGTGAATACAATATTATATCCAATAGATATAACAACGTATTCATGCGAGGCTTAGTGTTTATGAAGGCGACATTCTTGAAACGGATCGTTGAATGAACACTAGAGTTGTAACCTTTCATTTCCATGGCTAAAAATATTTGCATCTATATATCATGTAATATATCCAAAAAAAAATAAAATATAAATCAGTTTCAAGTAGAAATGGATGCAGATAGGTTTATTCCATAAAAGCACTGCCGGTCAGTGGGAGATGAATTGTAAAAACACACACACACACATGGAAGAAATTTTTTCTCAAAAGTAAGACTCAAGAGTATTTTTCTTAAATGACGTATACATTTTGACATAGGTTATTGTTTCGAAGCATATATTTACATATAGTCAAATATTAACATCGCGAATGGTTTTACGAGGAACACTTGGTCAACCGGATTACTTCTTCTGATTCGCTCTTCTGGTTCTGCTGACTATGTTGCCAGTCATTCCGATGACACACTAGTATCTAGTGGTAGGTAGTAGATGTCTCGAATGCCTGTTAATCAGGTCGCATCCCCACAGTTATCATTTCAAAGCATTCGAAACAATGTAGTTCAGAAACCTAAAGGTAAATGTAGGTAAATGCTACCTTGTAAAAAAAAACTGCACACGCTGAAATAAAACCTTTTTTTATGCGAAAATTTCTAAATAGACACTACATTTATTGAAGTTATAATAGAACTGGTCCAGGATGGAGAAATAAAAAACAACTTTTATATAGAGCTCTTGTAAAAACAATCGTTTTTCAAAATAATATACTTCTAATGATGCTATATAATTCACAAAATTATTTCAAATCGAAAAGCTCATGCTGATTTATTTCGGAAATTTATTAGTGTTCAAGTTATTATGGTTTTAAGCTGAGCTGATCTCAGTAATAAATTTCTATCCACTCTTGACTCGTCCCGTCGAGAAGCGGTATATTTTTCCAAAATCTGTATCATATTTCCAGATTGCTTATTTTTCGCTTCCCCTGCTGCACATATTGTCTGCCTTATGGACTTAAACGTTAGCAAGTAAAAATAATAATTAGTTCGAAAAAACTCTCTTTAACGTTTAGATTACGATAGACTATGTTGTATCAATGTTGTGTCAGGTTTTATTATTTAACACTAATAACTCCTTGAAAATAATATGGCGGCCGCAAAGAGATTCATAATAGTAACTAGGGATGTTGCGGATACTGACATCAGTAGATACAGATATTCAAATTTGGGCATTGGTAGTAAATCTGGCCAGCACCCCATTTTAGACAGTTTTCTAGGTACCTGAAGTCACTATCCTAAACTTCAAATGGCATCTCTGGGCCATTTTATCATCCCGATTCCAAAAATACCCATATTTCATATTATTTGGCCTCGTTTTCAGTTTATATTGGTCGAGACCTACGTTGAAACAACAACAGCACGCAAACGAGAGAATTCGTTATCGATATTGTTTTTGGCACATTTTGCATGTTGTAGGATAAGTACAACGACACATCGTGCTTCAGTGCTGAGTCGAGAAAATTTCCAGCTCGAAACTATCCTCGACCTGATCGGGAATCGAACCCGACATTATAACCGTGTGCTGGAAAGCTAGCTGATCGACATCACTAACCACAGAACCCCGGGGACCTCATCTGCGTTGAAAACAAAGCTCTTTATTTTTAAATAGTACTATAGTAGACATTATAACATTACAATTTTTGCATTTTGGTAGACGCTTAGACGATTTTCCAATCAATTACTGCAAGAACGTTGAAACTGACTGAGTTATTAGCATTTGAAATTAAAAAATTTTTACCACGGGAAGCTGCAGAGTTTGCACATCGTTAGGCATTATCATTTCATGCGACGTGCAGACTGTTCAGACCGATCACCGGTCTATACATTTCCTAGGGGAACTTCGTAGCCACAAGGTTACAAAGTCCGCTTTGGCAAGCGGGTGATAGTGGGTTCGAATCTAAGGGCCGTTCGATGTCAACGGACTTTTAAGCATTGGTTTATTCTCAGGTTACTAATTAGCCCTTTCTTCACGTCGAATTCTACAAAACTTCGAGAAACACCTCTTGTCAAAATTGAATCCCTCTCACAATAAAACTGCTCAGAGAACCATCCAGTTGAAACCTCTCCAGGGAATTGTGATTGACGATTATATTGGCAGCGAGGCTCGGAATAGTAAGCTTAAACATGGAAGGGCATACACACAAGCACGAATTATAATATTCATATCACTTCTTTTCAATAGTGATATTGCTGATAATAGAAGTGTGGAAAACAGCAAACACACGGGCGATATAAAAAGAGTCAATGTTTCTGGTCGCAGTGATGAGTCTACTTGTTCTATGGTCTATTTTGCAACTACCGTGCAATCACTCTATGATTCTATGCTGTCAAGTATCACCGTTTTCGAGAGACTTTGTGGGGCAATACCAGGAAAGTTTCATGGTCAAGGCGACGATAGACCGAGTGATGTGCGTAGTTCATGTTTCGGAACACTCTCGAGTTCCATCGAATCTCGAAGATGGTTACATCAAGGTGATGGATAAACGATGTTAAATACTTCGTTTTGAAAGATTTGATTCGGGAGATCTGTTCAGCTCTTTGACTTCACCGATGACATTGATATTGTAGCACGAAACTTTGAGAAAGCTGAAGCCAGACGGATTGGACTGACCATAAACGCGTCGAAGATTAAGTACATCACAGGAAGAGGTTCTACACAACCGTTCATTTGATGCCTGTTTTGTTCAAATCGGTTGTGTAGTTTCTGAGATAATGAAGTTTCATAACTTTTACATTCTGATACATAACAGACAACGTAACAGTCCGATTAAAAAGAATTCAATAGGGTCTTATCAGGCAACTAGATCTTTCTATTGTAACTTATTTTGTGAAAATCGGTCCATCCGTCTCTGAGAAAAGTGGGTGAGTTCAGGCAGTCTTAGAAACATGTTTCTTTTCATAGCCTGACTGTCTTCAAAACCCCTAACTAACGAATTTTATGATGATTGAAAACGAAATTCAAAGGTTATGAATAGAAACGAGTTCAGGAAACTTTTTAAATTCACTCGTTTTGCCAAAGATGGCTGGACTGATTTCAACAATCTTAGTTTTAATTTGAAGGTTTAGTTGCTTTATTGGTACCTATTTAATTTGTTTATAACACTGGTTGACATAATCGAACAAAAATGCTGCTCTGAAGCACACAATAGTTACCCTAGAAAGAATAAAAATTCACAGGAATAGTTAAAAAGCAATAAATTTTCATTTTTTCACAGTTGACCTTTGGGGCCACACAAATTTCAAATACAGTCAAACCTGTTTTTGTGCGAGGGAAAGGGACCGCACAAAATAAATCGCATAAAAAAAATCATTTGAACACGTGCAGCTACAAAACAATATTTCCACAATATTATTGAAAAAAAAACTTTTTTTATGCGGTGGATAGGGACCGCATAAAAAAAATTCTCAGTTAAAAATAACTCGAAAGTTGTTGATTCTGATATAGATTACCTATGAGAACAACTTTGAAACATCGGATTGATAAACGTAACTTTTTGCCTTTCTCTTAGAAAGGTATAGCAATCACTGGAAAAACCATAGGTATAAAAGTGCTTCAGAGGGTCGAATCTCGTATATCAATCGACTTGGTTCGACGAGCTGAGCATTTTCTCTATGTGTGTGTGTGTGTGTGTGTGTGTGTGTGTGTGTGTGTGTGTGTATGTAAGTAACGGTCTTCCAATCTCACTCGATTTTCTCAGAGAGGGCTGGACCGATTTCCATGAAACTGATTGCAAATGAAAGGTCCAGTTGCCCCATAGAACCCTATTGAATTTTATCGTAAACGGATTTTTAGTTTCGAGGTTATGTATCAAAAGGTGAAAATCTCAAAACTTCAATATCTCAGTAACTACACAACCGATTTGAACAAAATTGGTATCAAAAGAACTGGCTTGTTTTTTGAATCATTTTTAAGATATCAGTATTTAAGATCAGTGTTTGGACTTGTAGTTCAAAAGTTATGCAAAGAAACGTGTTTCAAACACTGTTTGAACTCACTTACTTTTCTCAGAGATGGCAAGACCGATTTTCACAAAATTAGTGTCATATGGAAGGTCTAGTTACCCTATAAGACCCTATTGAATTTTATTGTAATTGGACTTTAACTTTGTTCGTTATGTATAATAATGTGAAATCAGGCTAAGAAAAGAAACATTATCCTGAGACTGCTTGAACTCACCCACTTTTCTCAGAGATGGCTGGACCGATTTTTACGAAATAAGTTGCAAATGAAAGGTCTAGTTGTCTCATAATACCTTACTAAATTTTATTATAATCGGACTGTAACGTTATCTTTTATGTAACGAAATGTGAAAATTACGAAACTTCATCATTTCAGAAACTATACAACCGATTGGAACAAAACAGGTATCAAATGAACATGCTGTCTTCAAAACCATCGATGATTTTTACAATGAATAAACATGTGGTCAAAAAGTTATAAATACAAACGTTTTCCAATGAGTTTATATCATTCACTAATTCTTGCCTTTCTTCAAGGAAGGTATAACTATCACTGGCAAAACCGAAGGTATAAAAGTGCTCCAAACGGTCGAATAGCATATATCACTCAACTCAACTCCATGAGCTGAGCATTTTCTGTACGTGTGTGTATGTGCAAATTTTCAACCTCGCTCGATTTTTCCAGAGATGACTGAACCGATTTTCAAAAAAATATTTTCAAATGAAAGGTCTAGTTGCTCCATAAAACCCTATTAAATTGTATTGTAATCGGATTTTCAGTTTATATGTTATGTATAAAAATGTGGAAATAACGAAAGTTCATTATCTCAGGAACTGCACAACCGATTTTAACAAAATTGGTTCTAAATTATTATTATTAAGTTATGGAAAGAAATGTGTTCTAGAAACTATTTGATCTTACTCATATTTCTCAGAGAATGTTGAGCCGGTTTCCACAAAATTAGTGTCAAATGAAAGGTCTAGCCTCCTCATAACACCCTATTAAATTTTACTGTAATAGGACTATAACTTCGTCTGTAATGAATCAAAAAGTGATAATCACGAACCTTCATTTTCTAAGAAACTACACAACCGATTTGAACAATACTGATTTCAGATGAACGGGCTAGTTAAGGGTTAACTGACGAATTAATATGATTGTACACGTGGTTCAAAAGTTGTGAAAAGCAAGTCATATTCGATATGGAAAAAAAAAATTTACTATAAACAATCGATTAAAAAATTATATTTTAACGAATGATATATCGAGTCTACATATAATCGAGTCCAACCTATTTATGAGTACAGTGACGCTTAGATTATACCACGATCAAAAAAAAAATTGCGTCATCTATTTGAAACATATTTGCATTTAACATTTTATATGTTCGGTATAGTTTCACTGCTACCAATGATTTGTTATTTTAGACTGATAAATAAATCCGGCAAATATTATCATGGGGTATTCTATCTGAAATTAAGTGTGTCGTGTAAATCTATTTTAACAAATAATTAGTACGAATGAGAAAGGCTTTGTCTGACCGCTAGGTGGATTAATTTAGGTTTTTTTGAAGACATACGAGTACAGGATACTTACATTGCACAGTGATATCGTGAGCTTCTTCTCATTTTCTCATCAAATGCTGGTTTTATTGATATACTTTATCTATATCTTTACTAGATATTTAGTATATAAATAGAAAGCCTCAAAGAATGACAACAAGTTCTCGTTTCGAACTCCGCCGCTGCAATATCTCACTTTTCAGTCTCGAACTAGAGAAGTTGCAGATTATATTGTGACCTTTCCTTTTTCCTTTTAACTTTTCTAGTTTTGGAGATATATTGTTTCATATCAAAGTTATCCCTAAAATTCGATTTTTTAGAATATGTGAAAAACTGTTACATTTAGAAGGCAACAATGTGCAGTTATATTTGTATACCATCGGAATACACAATTTTGTAGAAGACACAAAAAGGACACAGACCTTGCTATTACCAAAAAATTCAGCTCAAAATGATGAACATTATTCATTTACACACTATTTTCAGAAAATCTGCCGCTAGTAGCGCTGCAAAATCTAACTTGTAGTCTTGCACTTTAGAGAAATGATGTGTTCAGCAAAGTTGTAATATAAATAATTTCGGTTGGAGATTATTACAATAATTATCTTCTATCGATTTGAAATGCGCGTTGAATTGAAATATTGTTTTAATCTAGTTCTCGACATACAAAAATCAATGGCTTCGCAGTGTTGGTTATACACTAACATCATTTGATTAATGAGCCCGTCCATAGCATACATAATTATTTCGTTTATGATTTAAAGAAAACAATGTACGAGCTCGTAAATTTCTAGAAGGTACATACAAAATAAGTTTTGATAATATTTCGGGTGAATCGACGCGCTGTGATACAATATCATTACAAATTACAAATACTCAAATTGAAAAATATGAAGCATGTTATAAATCATACAGGGGTTTTATTCTCAGATTTTGAAGTAGAATACTTCTCTCAGGAAGTTCGGCTACATAGGGATGTGAAATGAAAATCTAAAACCGAAAAAAGTGAAAAATATGTCCAATTTCAAATGCTAATAAACCGATTAGTATTCGATGGATTTCCTTCGTTCTTGCAGCAATAGATTGGAAAATCTTCTAAGATTCTTCCCAAAATAAGATAATTGTAATTTTATTATTCACACTATTGTACTATTGAAAATAGTCAAGCCTTGTCAAAACGAAAATTTCGACCCCTGATTGGTCGTTATATGCTTGCTTCCCAAGCACGGTCGACAGAATCATATACCTTGCAATTGAAAACATGCTATTTGGCCTATATAAGAGCCTGTTTCAGCCGGAGCCGCTCATAATAGTTCTGTACAGCGACGACAGCAGTCCTCCCTTAGCAGCAGTGGGTACCATCGATAGCGGAAGCGGCCACAACTGTGGCTTGGCTGTGGATAGGCCAGCGTATAGCGGCCACAACTGTGGCATAGCGTAGCATCAGACAGCGACAACAGCAGTCGTCCTTCCTCAGCAGCAGCACTAGCCCTGTGGTTGGTCACCACGTCTCAGGAGCAGCGCGGTTTTTCTCAGCGTGTGTCGCCAGACAGCCATTATTCCCCCCGTGTTGGGGCAGCATAATGATTGCCATCAGGAAATCCAGTTTCGGAAATCAAAATGCCTTTTTGAAGGCAAATAAACAAGTCATTGAAAGTTAATAATTTTTGTCAACGCAAGCAAGCATTCTGTGTTGCATCCCAGCAATTTAAATTTGTCGCACCCGTTTAATTTACTGAATGTGAAATAGCTTCCACAGTGCATGTTGTCCGTGTATCTTATTTCCCCCAATGTTAGGGCAGCTCAAAGGTTGTAATTAGCAACCGATTTTGAACCACACCATGCTTTTTTCAAGGCAAATAAAAAATAATTGAAGGTTAATAATTTTCTGGCATCAACACAAGCAGACATTCTGTGCGGGATGCAATCAAATTCTGTTGTAGTTGTCTAATTTTTACTTTCACTTTATTTAGTAAACCCCCCACTGTAGGGGCAGCGCAAAGGCTGCGATCAGCATAACCGACATTGAATAATAAATTTCCCTGTTAGTACGCCTTCACAAAAGCAGTTAGTCCGACTATGCAGAGCTAATAGAAGTCGATTCAATCAATCAGCATAAACAGAATTTCGTCATCTCCCAGCTGCCAAGTTGCAACATGATGCAACACGCAACAGCGAGCAAACGAAATCGCTTGATGTTACAAGCCGCAATAAGATACGGGTTAAAACCGTTGCGTGTGTGAGAGCACCATCGGTGTTTATTCGCTGGATACACTATCTCTATACTGTCTACTGAACGCAATAATCTGCTTACATGCGACACGGGGACGGGAACATTTTCTTCAACCAAGCTGCACAACACGACACAAAACATGTTATTTTGTTGCTTCAATGAGAGTGCTATCGGTCCGGCTCGACAAGAAATCATTTTTGTGCATCCGTGCTACGAAACTGAGGAAAAACTTTAGAAACTGAAAAAAGAGGTGGAGCTTATCAAATGATCGCTATATCATTCCACCACGTACGTGAAATAATTCATTCCTATTTTCATCCCTATATAAGAGCCTGTTTTAGTCCAAGCCGCTCATAACAGTTCTGAACAGCGACGACAGCAGTCCTCCCTTAGCAGCAGTGGGTACCATCGATAGCGGAAGCGGCCACAACTGTGGCTTGGCTGTGGATAGGCCAGCGTATAGCGGCCACAACTGTGGCATAGCGTAGCATCAGACAGCGACAACAGCAGTCGTCCTTCCTCAGCAGCAGCACTAGCCCTGTGGTTGGTCACCACGTCTCAGGAGCAGCGCGGTTTTTCTCAGCGTGTGTCGCCAGACAGCCATTATTCCCCCCGTGTTGGGGCGGCATAATGATTGCCATCAGGAAATCCAGTTTCGGAAATCAAAATGCCTTTTTGAAGGCAAATAAACAAGTCATTGAAAGTTAATAATTTTTGTCAACGCAAGCAAGCATTCTGTGTTGCATCCCAGCAATTTAAATTTGTCGCACCCGTTTAATTTACTGAATGTGAAATAGCTTCCACAGTGCATGTTGTCCGTGTATCTTATTTCCCCCAATGTTAGGGCAGCTCAAAGGTTGTAATTAGCAACCGATTTTGAACCACACCATGCTTTTTTCAAGGCAAATAAAAAATAATTGAAGGTTAATAATTTTCTGGCATCAACACAAGCAGACATTCTGTGCGGGATGCAATCAAATTCTGTTGTAGTTGTCTAATTTTTACTTTCACTTTATTTAGTAAACCCCCCACTGTATGGGGCAGCGCAAAGGCTGCGATCAGCATAACCGACATTGAATAATAAATTTCCCTGTTAGTACGCCTTCACAAAAGCAGTTAGTCCGACTATGCAGAGCTAATATGAAGTCGATTCAATCAATCAGCATAAACAGAATTTCGTCATCTCCCAGCTGCCAAGTTGCAACATGATGCAACACGCAACAGCGAGCAAACGAAATCGCTTGATGTTACAAACCGCAATAAGATACGGGTTAAAACCGTTGCGTGTGTGAGAGCACCATCGGTGTTTATTCGCTGGATACACTATCTCTATACTGTCTACTGAACGCAATAATCTGCTTACATGCGACACGGGGACGGGAACATTTTCTTCAACCAAGCTGCACAACACGACACAAAACATGTTATTTTGTTGCTTCAATGAGAGTGCTATCGGTCCGGCTCGACAAGAAATCATTTTTGTGCATCCGTGCTACGAAACTGAGGAAAAACTTTAGAAACTGAAAAAAGAGGTGGAGCTTATCAAATGATCGCTATATCATTCCACCACGTACGTGAAATAATTCATTCCTATTTTCATCCCTATATAAGAGCCTGTTTTAGTCCAAGCCGCTCATAACAGTTCTGAACAGCGACGACAGCAGTCCTCCCTTAGCAGCAGTGGGTACCATCGATAGCGGAAGCGGCCACAACTGTGGCTTGGCTGTGGATAGGCCAGCGTATAGCGGCCACAACTGTGGCATAGCGTAGCATCAGACAGCGACAACAGCAGTCGTCCTTCCTCAGCAGCAGCACTAGCCCTGTGGTTGGTCACCACGTCTCAGGAGCAGCGCGGTTTTTCTCAGCGTGTGTCGCCAGACAGCCATTATTCCCCCCGTGTTGGGGCGGCATAATGATTGCCATCAGGAAATCCAGTTTCGGAAATCAAAATGCCTTTTTGAAGGCAAATAAACAAGTCATTGAAAGTTAATAATTTTTGTCAACGCAAGCAAGCATTCTGTGTTGCATCCTAGCAATTTAAATTTGTCGCACCCGTTTAATTTACTGAATGTGAAATAGCTTCCACAGTGCATGTTGTCCGTGTATCTTAATTCCCCCAATGTTAGGGCAGCTCAAAGGTTGTAATTAGCAACCGATTTTGAACCACACCATGCTTTTTTCAAGGCAAATAAAAAATAATTGAAGGTTAATAATTTTCTGGCATCAACACAAGCAGACATTCTGTGCGGGATGCAATCAAATTCTGTTGTAGTTGTCTAATTTTTACTTTCACTTTATTTAGTAAACCCCCCACTGTAGGGGCAGCGCAAAGGCTGCGATCAGCATAACCGACATTGAATAATAAATTTCCCTGTTAGTACGCCTTCACAAAAGCAGTTAGTCCGACTATGCAGAGCTAATATGAAGTCGATTCAATCAATCAGCATAAACAGAATTTCGTCATCTCCCAGCTGCCAAGTTGCAACATGATGCAACACGCAACAGCGAGCAAACGAAATCGCTTGATGTTACAAGCCGCAATAAGATACGGGTTAAAACCGTTGCGTGTGTGAGAGCACCATCGGTGTTTATTCGCTGGATACACTATCTCTATACTGTCTACTGAACGCAATAATCTGCTTACATGCGACACGGGGACGGGAACATTTTCTTCAACCAAGCTGCACAACACGACACAAAACATGTTATTTTGTTGCTTCAATGAGAGTGCTATCGGTCCGGCTCGACAAGAAATCATTTTTGTGCATCCGTGCTACGAAACTGAGGAAAAACTTTAGAAACTGAAAAAAGAGGTGGAGCTTATCAAATGATCGCTATATCATTCCACCACGTACGTGAAATAATTCATTCCTATTTTCATCCCTATATAAGAGCCTGTTTTAGTCCAAGCCGCTCATAACAGTTCTGAACAGCGACGACAGCAGTCCTCCCTTAGCAGCAGTGGGTACCATCGATAGCGGAAGCGGCCACAACTGTGGCTTGGCTGTGGATAGGCCAGCGTATAGCGGCCACAACTGTGGCATAGCGTAGCATCAGACAGCGACAACAGCAGTCGTCCTTCCTCAGCAGCAGCACTAGCCCTGTGGTTGGTCACCACGTCTCAGGAGCAGCGCGGTTTTTCTCAGCGTGTGTCGCCAGACAGCCATTATTCCCCCCGTGTTGGGGCAGCATGATGATTGCCATCAGGAAATCCAGTTTCGGAAATCAAAATGCCTTTTTGAAGGCAAATAAACAAGTCATTGAAAGTTAATAATTTTTGTCAACGCAAGCAAGCATTCTGTGTTGCATCCTAGCAATTTAAATTTGTCGCACCCGTTTAATTTACTGAATGTGAAATAGCTTCCACAGTGCATGTTGTCCGTGTATCTTAATTCCCCCAATGTTAGGGCAGCTCAAAGGTTGTAATTAGCAACCGATTTTGAACCACACCATGCTTTTTGAAGTAGAATACTTCTCTCAGGAAGTTCGGCTACATAGGGATGTAAAATGAAAATCTAAAACTGAAAAAAGTGAGAAATATGTCCAATTTCAAATGCTAATAAATCGGTTAGTTTTCGATGGATTTCCTTCGTTTTTGCAGCAATCGATTAGAAAATCTTCTAAGATTCCTACCAAATGCATGAAATTGCAATTTTATCATTCGAACTATTGTACTATTGAAAATTCTTAAGCCTTGTCAAAACACAAAATTCGACCTCTGATTGGTCGTTATACCGCGCTTTCCCAAGCACAGTCGGCAGAGTTACGGTCCTAGTAAATTGGGAATGCATCATTTGGCCTATATAAGAGCTTCATCAGATAATAAACAGACATTTCATCGGATATTAAATCGAACAACTGAAATTTGAAGAACACAAATGAATATTTGAAGAGTTAATATTTTCTCGTTTTGCGCTATAATCCAAAGTTAATTATCTTCATCTACATACTTACTCTGACTATTATTACGTGTTTGCGTCGCTTAGTGTTTGGCTACGGTCATGCAGAACGCAAACAACGGCGCGATGCGATTCGGCAAGACGAAATGTGTTGAAATGTATAGCTCTACTTCGCCTTAGAAAGAGCTGTACATTTCACCACGGTAAGGCGAATCGCATCGCGCCGGCATTCGCGTTCTGCACAACCGTAGCCTTTTTTCCGTTCCTGTTTAATGATGTCGTATTAAATGTGCATATTACAATTCGGCAGCACTTCAACTTCTCATTTGCACAAAATTTAAAAATATTCAATGAACTTCATTCAAAATATCAAACAAAAAGAAATTACAATACTGCCAATGAACGGTCAACGTTTATTTACTAGAAAAAATGACTGACACGCAAGCAGCCGGGTTATCTTTCTTGTAAAAGTATTCTACTTCAACCTTGCGGTCGTGGCTTTGCATACAACCTTCCTGTGATTTTTTGATAAAAATTGGAATGTTTTCTTTGGGGACCACCGACTATTATTGTAGCAAAACTCTTTCGAACTGTTTTGCCAGTACGGCCATTTTATCGATTTATTCTGTTTTTCAGTAACAAGCGATAAAATAAAAGCAAAAGAAAAGTCGCTTTGGTTGGGTATTATAGAATTTGCATATATCCCACATTAGTACCGAACTACTCAGCGCTTGTAACTGTCAGCAGAGAGGTACACTCACACGGGTCCTCGCCGGCATCGTTGTTAAAGGGAAATGTACCGTGTCTGGCTGCTGCCCACCTAACACTAGAAAGCAGCAGCTGTAGTGAAAAATACCTAGCAAACAGTACGAAGGCGAAAAATGGTCAACGCGACACCGACATAAACTGCAGGACGCTGTCTCTTGGAATGAATGAATGAATGGGCACATTAGTTCCTAGCCATTAACTGTTTTGTTGCCTTATCGAAATACTGCCCTGGACCCTAGTAACAGAAACTAGCTGAACTCGGAGCATCTTCCGTTTCGCAGCGCATAGCAATTGAACTTTCTAGTCTAACATCATGAGCTCAAATTAAAATATAAAATAGCTAGAACGTCGATTCAACTTGCAAAAATATAGAATATAAGTTAAATTTTAGTAAATTATTCATGATGACTTTTCACGAAACTTTCTGAATATCTTAATTATTAACTTTTTTTCAATGAGAAAGAAATTTTTTTGTGATCAAATCATAAATCGGTTGTAGGCCAAGTCTGGATAATACAGTAAGGTCTTTTTACGCTTTTTTAAGCGGGTAGCTTACCTCCATTCCTCAAAAACGGTACAAAATATCGACCTCGTTTCAATCACGTTTTCTGTTTTAGGCCACGAGTGATCATATATCAGTTTTCGAAAAAAATCACAATTTTTGGTGTAAATACTCAATATTTAAAATATTGTATTTTGGTCTCTGGATTGATCACCATCATATTTAAACAAGGTTAAAAAAATTTAGGACGGGTTTCTCCGTTATATCAGCAACTCAAAAAGGTCTTTTTTGCGCGGGCCCATACACATTTGGAACGCATCCCCCGCGTAAAAAAGGCCTTCGTGTACAGTGAGTTGCAAACTACTCTGTTCATAGCTGGCAATTGGTCAAACCAGTGTAACGAACAGCACGAAAATGTGATGACACATTAAACGAGTCCAAATTTTCTTTATTCCGCCATTCAATTTATCAAACAAGTCGATACAATACATTATGCGCATCCCGAAAAACGGAGGCTATGACGTTCCGGGTCAGAGACTTTTGCCTGCTTTGGTCAGTTTTCATTGCATTCTAGTTAATCTGCAGACTGTCTTTCTAACTAGGATTGTTGTATATTGATTCACGTTTCATCTACAGTCAGAAAACTTCTAAAAAAGTCCACTGGACTACGTTTCAGCAACACAGCGAAAACAGATACCGTCAGCGGGGATGAAATTGTGTAAGTAGGAGTGAAATTGAGCCATCCAATCCGTGACTTGTCAGCCATTTCTTCCGGTTCAGAAGACTAGTCTTTTTTGGTTAAGTATTTGAGGAAACTTATTCAAGAAAGATTGGTTTTGTAATCGCCATAGGATGGTTGACAAATAATTGGTTTGTATGGACAACGTCACCCCCACTGAAACAATCTCCCCCGACTTACGGTACTAGTTATTTTTTTAAAACAATGAAAAATAACATACTCACATATTACTTCTCAATCGATTTTAGAGCAGCATTCGATTCGATAAATCAAGAATAGATATAACAAATTTTGTACGTGATGCATGAAATGAAGCTTCACGCAGGGTAGAGAATTGTACTGGTACGCGACAGCATTCACACGACAGCAGCAAGATTTTGTGATTGCCATTGTGGAATGAAACGCTACGCGACAGTAGCCGCTCTCGAGGTATCATACGTTCTGCTGTTATCTCTTGCTTTTTGTCACGAATTCAGCATGAACAACAATTCTCTCTCTCACTTGTATTCATATTGTAGTCATTGTGAAGACAATCTCTGGCTCAGTGTCATTGCCTGTAGCTCTCTGTGCTATATATGGCATTTATTACGAATTGAGGTGGATACAATTTACTTAGCATTGATTTTTTATTCGGGTCCGCGGACGTTTATTGAATTTGTAAGATTCATGCGTTTATTGTACTGCTCTTTATTTGAATGTCAAATGCTTAATTTAAATAAAATTTTACCTACAGCGAACTCTTTTTGAAAGAAAAAGTTCACAAGCTAACCCATTCCCCTTCAATGATGCTGCATGGCATCATCTATCATCATCAATATACAAACTTAGATCACTACAAAAATCACGAGGCGAAAACAGTCAGCGAACTGGAATTTCCCTTGTAAATTATTTAATTCATTTTAACCGCAGTGAGGTTAATAACTTAAAAATGTTTGAAAAAGAACATGCTTTATATAACGTGCGTGTAAAATGGGAATTATATCGAAAGTTTGGCGGAGGTGAAAAGCATATCACCCAATGCCGTGTTTGCCAACGTTATGGCCATGGTTCAAAGTTTTGTAACATGGACCAAAAATGCCTCATTTGTGGAGACTCTTATCACAAAAAGGACACATGTCCTGTGAAAGAGAGTAAAAATTTTCGCTGTGCGAATTGTAACGGCAACCATATGTCGAATTTTTATCAATGCCCAGCCCGTTTAGCAATTGTTAAGGCAAGGCAAGGTAAACAAAATTCAAAACAAAATTCTCCAAGCGTACCAGTGACGCATAGTTTACCGACTCCTTTGCATACCCGTTTAACTTATGCACAGGTTACAGGTAGTTCGAACATTATACCGCCTAGTGTTGGTAGTTCGAAAATGACCGTTAATATGGGTAAGCAAAACACGCTAGAAAATAATTGTACACCTATTACTCCAGCTAATATTGCTGCCGAAAATATTTTTTCTAATGTCAACTGCCTGGGGCCTATTACGGCAGGTAAACTTTCTTTTGAAGTAGAATACTTCTCTCAGGAAGTTTGGCTACATAGGGATGTGAAATGAAAATCTAAAACCGAAAAAAGTGAAAAATATGTCCAATTTCAAACGCTAATAAATCGGTTAGTATTCGATAGATTTCCTTCGTTCTTGCAGCAATAGATTGAAAAATCTTCTAAGATTCTTCCCAAAATAAGATAATTGTGTTTTTATTATTCACACTATTGTACTATTGAAAATAGTCAAGCCTTGTCAAAACGAAAAACTCGACCTCTGATTGGTCGTTATATGCTTGCTTCCCAAGCACGGTCGACAGGATCATATACCTTGAAATTGAAAACATGCTATTTGGCCTATATAAGAGCCTGTTTCAGCCGGAGCCGCTCATAATAGTTCTAGACAGCGACAACAGCAGTCGTCCTTCCTTAGCAGCAGCACTAGCTCTGTGGTTGGTCACCACGTCTCAGGAGCAGCGCGGTTTTTCTCAGCGTGTGTCGCCAGACAGCCATTATTCCCCCCGTGTTGGGGCAGCATGAAGATTGCCATCAGGAAATCCAATTTTTGAAATCAAAATGCCTTTTTGAAGGCAAATAAACAAGTCATTGAAAGTTAATAATTTTTGTCAACGCAAGCAAGTATTGCATCCTAGCAATTTAAATTTGTCGCACCCGTCTAGTTTACTGAATGTGAAATAGCTTCCACAGTGCATGTTGTCCGTGTATCTTAATTCCCCCAATGTTAGGGCAGCTCAAAGGTTGTAATTAGCAACCGATTTTGAACAGCAAAATGCTTTTTTGAAGGCAAATAAAAAAAAATTGAAGGTTAATAATTTTCTGGCATCAACACAAGCAGACATTCTGTGCGGGATGCAATCAAATTCTGTTGTAGTTGTCTAATTTTTACTTTATTTAGTAAACTCCCCACTGTAGGGGCAGCGCAAAAGCTGCGATCAGCATAACCGACATTGAATAATAAACTGCCCTGTTAGAACGCATTCACAAAAGCAGTTAGTTCGACTATGCAGAGCTAATATGAAGACGATTCAATCAATCAGCGTAAACAGAATTTCGTCGACTCCCAGCTGCCAAGTTGCAACATGATGCAACACGCAACAGCGAGCAAACGAAATCGCTTGATGTTACAAACCGCAATAAGATACGGGCTAAAACCAATGGCGGCCACAACTGTGGCATGGCTACGGATAGCGTTGCAGTTGCTCAGCAGTTGGGACAGAGTATAGCGGCCACAACTGTGGCATGGCTATGCATAGCGTAGCTGTTGCAGCGGGTATATCAGCATCGATAGTAGCAGGGTCAGCTGATGCAACGACACTCCCTTCACTAAAATGCTGTTTCAGTGTGGTAGCGGGAAGCATCAGCAGCAGGCTTGCATGAAGTGAATACATCAGCCAGCAACTTTCTCTAAGGCCTCTTCCATAGTAGACGCGAAAAGCGCGCGAACCGATTCGCTCGGCCGTAGGTTGATGTACAGCTCTACTGATGGCTGTACATTAACCTACAGCTGAGCGAATCGGTTCGCGTCGCTTTTCGCGTCTATTATGGCAGAGGCCTAATGGGAAAGTTGTATCAGTTTGTTCAGAAGAATATTATTGTCGGTAATATAACAGAGATGCGATTGCGTAAATCCAATTTTGAATTGAACAATTGTTCTTTTGAGAACAAATAACACACTTATTTGAAGAGTTAATAGCTTTTGGTACCAATAGCAGTATAGTGACAGCCTCAGCGGTAGACGCAGACGCAGCCGGTACTTTCCTGAGGCCGATGTAAAGGTAAATGGGAGCAGCACGGCGATACAGTTCGGTTTATGCTTAGACGCGCGTCATTTTTCGTTGTTGATATTCCCCACATGAAACGACGCGCTTTCGTATGATAGCGGTGGTATTAGCGGTAGATGCATTTGCCAACACTTCCTCCAGTAAAGCCGTGTCTAGTTTTCAATGTGAAAACACCTTTCTCATTGTGTTGACCGTGCGCCTTAGTCCTCACTATCAAGGTAACACAGAGATGTAAGATAAACACTACATCCTATGATAAATTGAACAATTGTCCTTATAAGGACAACGAATGAATTAATGAAGATTTAATTTTGAATTAGAATACTTCTCTCAGGAAGTTCGGCTACATAGGGATGTAAAATGAAAATCTAAAACTGAAAAAAGTGAGAAAAATTTCAAATGCTAATAAATAAGTTAGTTTTCGATGGATTTCCTTCGTTTTTGCAGCAATCGATTAGAAAATCTTCTAATATTCCTACCAAATGCATGAAATTGCAATTTTATCATTCGAACCATTGTACTATTGAAAACTCTTAAGCCTTGTCAAAACACAAAATTCGATCTCTGATTGGTCGTTATACCGCGCTTTCCCAAGCACGGTCGGCAGAGTTATGGACCTAGTAAATTGGGAATGCATCATTTGGCCTATATAAGAGCTTCATTAGATAATAAACAAACATTTCATCGGATATTAAATTGAACAACTGAAATTTGAAGAACACAAATGATTATTTGAAGAGTTAATATTTTCTCGTTTTGCGCTATAATCCAAAGTTAATTATCTTCATTTACATGCATACTCTGACTATTATTACGTGTTTGCGTCGCTCAGTGTTTGGCTACGGTCATGCAGAACGCAAATAACGGCGCGATGCGATTCGGCAAGACGAAATCTGTTGAAATGTATAGCTCTACTTCGCCTTAAAAAAGCTGTACATTTCATCACGGTAAAGCGAATCGCATCGCGCCGGCATTCGCGTTCTGCATAACCGTAGCCTTTGTTCCGTTCCCGTTTAATGATGTCGTATTAAATGTGCATATTACAATTCGGCAGCACTTCAACTTCTCATTTGCACAAAATTTAAAAATATCCAATGAACTTCATTCAAAATATCAGACAAAAAGATATTACAATACTGCCAATGAACGGTCAACGTTTATTTACTAGAAAAAATGACTGACACGCAAGCAGCCAGGTTATCTTTCTTGTAAAAGTATATGTCGGCGGTGGGATTCGAACCCAGGCGTCAAGCGTGGTTGGCGGAGACGTTACCAACCACACTAGGCCCCCGCCTACATTTGAAGCCATTCAAATAGGCACAAATTTTACTATTAAAATTGTTTCTAATTTAAATTCAGCAATGATTTTGAATAAAACAATTAAAATATTAAATTGGAATGCTCGCTCATTGAAGGCCAATGAGAATGAGCTTTTTAATTTTTTAACAGTAAATAATGTGCATATTGCAATTATTACTGAAACATTTTTGAAACCTAACATAAAATTAAAATATGATCCCAATTACGTGGCTCATAGATATGATAGGATTCAGGGTTCCGGCGGTGGAGTTGCAATTGTTATTCATCGCCGAATCAAACATCGTGCTCTTCCCCATCTTGAGACGAAAGTTATTGAAACTTTGGGAATTGAAGTTCAAACTGAACTTGGGATTTTATTTATTGCCGCAGCATATTTACCAATTCAATGCACACGCGAGCACAAAAATTATTTTAAAGGTGATTCACAAAAACTCACCAGAAATCGTTCGAAATTTTTTTATAATTGGCGATTTTAACGCTAAACATCGTTCATGGAATAATTCTCAAAGTAATTCCAATGGCAAAATTTTATTCAATGATTGTTCTTCAGGATACTATTCTATTTTGTCTCCGAATAGTCCTACATGCTTTTCTTCTGTAAGAAACCCTTCAACAATTGATTTGGTGCTTACAGATCAAAGTCATGTATGTAGTGATTTGATCACATATGCTGACTTTGATTCTGTCCATCTTACAATAACTTTTTCTTTATCACATGAATCAGTTTTAAACCCTATGAGCTCTGTTTTTAATTATAACAAGGCTAATTGGGAAAGATACAAAACTCATATTGAGAGAAATTTTAATAATGAGCTTGATTTGCAAAACGAAGTGAATATTGATTCCGCTTTGGAAGCATTAAAATGTGCAATTGTTGATGCCAGGAATTATTCTGTTCCAAAGGCTCAAATGAAATTTGATTCACCAATAATTGACGAAAATCTTCAACTTCTAATTCGTTTGAAAAATGTTCGTAGACGTCAATATCAATGTTCTCGTGATCCTGTTTTTAAAACTATTTATAAAGATTTACAGAAAGAGATTAAACATAGATTTACTCTTCTGAGAAATCAAAATTTTGAGACTAAAGTTGAAAAATTGAACCCATATTCAAAACCTTTTTGGAAGCTGTCGAAGATTCTTAAGAAATCTCCAAAGCCTATTCCAGTTTTAAAAGATGGTGAACGTTTTCTTGTATCCAATGAACAAAAGGCTCAAAGACTTGCTCAGCAGTTTGAGAGTGTTCATAACTCAAATTTGAATGTTGTGAGTCCAATTGAAAATGAAGTCACACGTCAATTTGATTTAATTTCTTCCCAGAATTTTTTACCTGCAGAAATAATTGAAACTTACTTGAATGAGATTAAATCAATTATTAAAAATTTCAAAAATATGAAAGCACCTGGTGACGATGGAATCTTTAATATACTAATCAAACATCTCCCTGAGAGCACAATGGAATTTTTAGTGAAAATTTTCAATTGCTGCTTCAAAATTGCATATTTTCCCAAATTATGGAAAAATGCAAAAATTACTCCAATTTTAAAACCGGAGAAGAACCCAGCTGAAGTTTCAAGTTATCGACCAATCAGTTTGCTTTCTTCAATAAGTAAACTGTTCGAGAGAATTATTCTTAACAGAATGATGTCACACATCAACGAAAATTCAATTTTTGCAAATGAACAGTTTGGATTTCGCCACGGGCATTCCACAACTCATCAATTGCTCAGAGTTACTCATATGATACGAGCTAACAAATCTGAAGGTTATTCCACTGGAGCTGCTCTTTCAGACATAGAAAAAGCATTCGACAGTGTTTGGTATAAAGGTTTGATTGCGAAATTGCAAACTTTTAATTTTCCAATTTTCCCAATCAAAATTTTAAAAAATTATCTTACTGATCGAACTCTGCAGGTTGTCTATCAGAATTCAAAATCTGATAGATTTCCTGTCAGAGCAGGTGTACCTCAAGGTTCAGTCTTGGGTCCAGTCCTGTACAACATATTCACTTCAGATCTTCCTGATTTGCCTCCAGGATGCACAAAGTCATTGTTCTGCGATGACACAAGCATCTCCGTAAAAGGAAAAAGTCTTCGTGTCATATGCAGTCGATTGCAGAAAAGTTTAGATATTTTTTCTTCCTACTTGCAAAAGCGGAACATCTCTCCCAATGCTACTAAAACTCAAATGATAATTTTTCCGCATAAGCCTAGGGCTTCTTTCCTCAAGCCAAACAATAATCACGTTGTCAAGATAAATGGGGTTATTTTAAGTTGGTCCGACAAGGTTAAGTACTTGGGACTAATTTATGATAAAAAACTTATTTTCAAAGAGCACATTGAGAGTATACAAGCCAAGTGCATCAAATATACGAGATGTTTATATCCTCTCATTAACAGGAATTCTAAACTTTGTTTAAAGAACAAACTTTTGATTTACAAACAAATTTTTAGACCAGCAATGCTTTATGCTGTACCGATCTGGTCAAGTTGCTGTTCAACAAGGAAGAAAACGCTCCAAAGGATTCAGAATAAAATTCTGAAAATGATTTTGAAGCGTCCTCCTTGGTTTGGTACACTCGAATTACATTGACTTACTGGTGTTGAACCATTAGAAGCTATGTCAAATAAAATTATTAACAATTTTCGACAAAAATCGTTGCAATCCTCAATTGCTACGATAGCTCTTTTTATAGCCAATAAGTTAGCAATTAAGTTAGTTGTAAGTTAACTTCCCCTTTCCTGACAAGTAGGTTTAAATCCCTACGAATGATAAGTCCTAATTGCGAAAGCAAACAAATCCTAACAATTAAAATTACAAATTTCTAACAGTGTTGAGAAGTCACCATTTGTGATTGGACACACATACTCATTATTTACTAATATTTATCATAAATACTTAAGCTACTAACAAATCCCCCCTTTAAAAAAAAAAAAAAAAAACTTAGATCACAGCTTGGGACTAAGCTTGAAAATTTTAACGATAGAGAGCATACTACTGGTCAAGCTTAACAACGAGCTTATCGAAAAGACTGTTCCCCTAATTTGTAACATGAGAGGATGTGACATTTAACTATATGAAATTTTTCTGTATTTTTCTAAAGCTTTCAATATACATACCCAAAGATTCACGCCACTTAAAACTCAAGTTAAATTATGCTTAAATACTTAATTAGTCTGATCAAATGAATGATTTATAGATAAATATTAAAACACATTGATTTTCTGACTTCTTTGTATTAACAAAAAACAGAAATAATAAAAAAAATATAATATCGGGTCACGGGTGGTATTCTATCGTATATGTTGTGTCGTACTTGTAACTTTTTCATGTACGCGATTCAGCACGAACGGCCGCTAACTTAAATATTACTTTGCTCTAAGATATATGTAGCTTTCACAAGCATTCGTGTTTCAAGTCACAACCAGTTTAGATCCAAACTAACGACGAAGTTATTAAGATTCAAATCTTCTGGTTTACACGATTGATGATATTCTTCGGCAGAATACAGAAATTATATATTTTCCATTATATTGCTGTTCTAAACTGTCGCGTTATTGCTAATTATTGTCTTTCGGAGAGTGCGACAGTCGAGATGTCGCCCGGGCCGAAGATCAACACAAAAGAGAATCGTTAACCACCCGCGTTAACCACCCGGCTTCTCGTCACACGATTCTCTCAAATAAAAAAGCGTACAGTTGAACGCTGCTGTCGAAGTCTGCGAGTGAGGCAACAGTACTTTTCGATACGGTGTCATGTAGAAATGTCAACTGTTCGACACACTGGCTTCAAGTGATTACTCCCATCTTTACTCCTACTCTCCCACCCTTTTCATCTTACTTGAAAATAGTCACGGGATAAACAGGGTCCTCATCCTCAATTCGGACGATGATAGCAGAATTCGTTAGAAGAAGAGACAAATATATGATGCGACCAAAGTGTCTGTCACGTATGCTTAATTGATTCTAGACGGAAATATTTTTTGATCAAAACAGCTAACTTCAGAATCTGCTCCAATATTTGTGTGAGAAATGGTTACTTCAAATTCGAATTAAAATATGGGTTTCCAAACGGACTATCTAATTGAACCGATAGTAACTTATATGCAGCAGATTGTTCAAAAACCCTGAATGCTGAGGCTTCGTACAGACCATATGTGAGCAGATTAATAGCAAATTATCATACCTTTAAAAATGTCTATCAATTCCCGTTACGAATTACCTTCTGGCAAATTTAAACATAAATGATGAAAGATGCCACTGCATAAGTCCAGGCTCATATTTTCTATTACCTCTCCTTCAAGCACACATTCAACGATTTTGGCGAACAGAAGCGCTGAAGAATTCCTATTCGAGCAATTAATTATCCACAAATGATGCAGGCAATTTTTCACTTCTATCAATACCTACGCTTTCGGAGCACAAATCTTGGTGTACACGCAGTAACAGCGGATGGTAAAACTCACCGCCCTAATTTTCTTTACCTCGGATTTTTGGCTCGTCACATTCACAAATCTCATCCTCTCACTTTGCTTTTCCGCTAGAGTATGAAGAATAACCAGCAATCCTTATCGCTTCGTTGGAACCGAAGACACACAACACAACACGGGGGGAAATTTTCTGGCTAGGAAAAAATACACATATTCCACATACCCTGCTAATCGAACTGTCCCGCTCAGTACGGCAAGGGAGGCATATTTTCCTTTGGATTTTGCTCGCTGCAGAATGCAGATTTCTACAGCTTCACTCTCCACCCTTTTTTGCCACTTGAATTGAAAGCACTCTGGAACACTGACCTGGGCACCATTCACACTTTGTCCCAGGCTCAAGTGCACTTGCTAGAGTTTGCCCAAATACACCTTCTAGTTTCTTTCGACGCCTTTGCACCACGCTTTAACTCTAAGTTATGAACACTGAAAATCTATCTTCTAACACCAAAGGGACAACAATTTTCCATTCCTGCGTTTGCTAGCATTCACGGATCCATACAAAGTTGAAAACAATAAAAAATAAGAAAACCAAATCCACAGATACAGCACGACGGCGGAGCAAAAATTGATTTACTTGCACGGCGGTCGAATAAAATATTCGATATGAGACGTGCGCGAAAACTGTGAAAAACAAGCAACGTTACTTTTCCGAAAGACTCACTCTCGCATGCTGGGAGCGTTACTCTCCCGGAAAACCCGTCCCGCTCCGGAGAATATTTTTGTTATCAAAACATGCTCTAAATACAGTCAAAGGTCTATTTGTACGCTCATCAGGGATATTTTGGTCCATGAGTGGTTGCATGTACGATGGCGGCACTCACCACTTGGCCAGTAGCAGCCTGTTGCTAGACGGTACCGCTTGGCGCTGGCTAGGAAACCTGGCAATATTGTTCGAACTTTTCCCTGAAAATCGAATGAGTAACTGAGCTCCGGCTGTACAGTGTTGGCGTGTAGCAGGGTCGGGGACGCATAGGCTAAGGCTCACTTTCATTAATTATATATGTTAAATTGACGATACAATTAGGAAAGAGTATGGACTTGGTATGTTTTGAAATCCATTCCTGTACTTTTATTAGAGTACCAAACAGTAATCGAAAATCACGATTATCTACTGACGATCATCATTTCGTAAATAAATACAATAATTGACCGCTGATTCCTGTTCATTTCAGTCGATATAAGAAGCCGTGTTTGTACTTTCTATTTGTAGGAATTAATTAAAATTAAATTCCCAACTGCAAAAGTAGGCAATTTTCCAATAACTAATTTTTAATAGTGCTAAAATGTGGCTAGAATAAGATTCAATTTATTGAAATTTATTTTTTGACGTAGGACTACGTCTAACCGCACTATATCGAGATACATTCTGAGGAAGCTAAAAACCAAGATGTAACGTCGGAATGAAAAATTTTAAATGGTAATACTGATGTAACCACATGATGGATCACAATAATCAATATGTCGTTGGATTGATAAAACGATGGACAATTTTGTGATTCTTCATATATCATTTTTACTTAATTTTTAAACAGTGAAAATTGATGAAAAGTTTCAAGGTCGTATTTTTACGAACAATGTACCAATCACATGCGAGCACTCCTGGCATAGACTTCATGAGTGGACACCAACTGCCTGCTATGACAACCTCTATTCAGTGGCAAAAAAAAAATTGACAGAATCTCCCCGTCCCAATAGGTCAACTAACATTTGCTTCTATGAACCTAGACTATTTTCATGTCTTGAAAGTAAAGCTTTTTCGGAAAGTTACAAAGTAACAACCTCCTTTATCAGACGATTAAACGATCTGTTGTGAGAATGTTATTAAAACTGATGTCTTGAAAGAAAACATGCTGACACAGGCAACAGTACTGCCCCGGCTATGTATGAGAAGACGGTCGCTCGTCGTCAGTGCAGTAGCACTCGATTGCCATTTGTGTGCAGTCAAGCCAAGTGGAAACAATGTAGCTGCTGTCGACGTACTGTGGTGCGTGTTCGCACACTACACTGTGCGACCGGGGATAAAATAATTTTGTACGCAACAGTATATCACGATGTTGGATGTTGCATCCAATATGTGATTACAACTGAACAGATTTTGACCACCAATGCTTTGATCGAACGACGACGGTTGCCGAAGCATGTGATACAATAATTGGCATATCATTGTTCGTTGTACATTGTACGATGAATAGTAAATTAGTAAAAAGTTCATTTGAAATCCACTTCTTCTAGTCCAGTTTCGAAGCTTCCAACCAATCACGAGCTCGCTTTATATAGCTGCAACAGATGTTTTTTCATCGTTTTAAAGTGCTTATTGTATTACTATCCCTGAACAGATTTCAAACGCCGATGTCTTAATCGACAGGTAGAATATTGCGAAAGATTGTTATATAATAATTAAAATATCTCTTCAACAAAAGTTGTGTCAACATTCTACTAATCAGAAGTTTGCTACCCCGTTGCTCGTTTCCTTTTGGTTGTCGTGACAAGTAGATGGCATTTGAACTGCAACCGTAGTGATTTTCATATCAATGTTTAGTGATAAACACTTCTTTCAAATTCCTAAAATTAGAAGTTGCATTGGGTTGTTGTCTTTTCGAATTCTACACTCTGTTTTTCCCAGATTTATTTAAATGATCAACTATAGGCTATTTAAAAGACAATAGAAAACCAATATGCTTCGTAAAGATTTTTAAACAGATATTTCAGATAGCTCGTTTAATCTGTACTGCTGGTTATATTTTTCCAGTTAAATAAATTTAATTCAATATGACAATCCTGGTTGCATTACGCGGTTGTGGTATAGAGAAAACCCAAATTATATGCATCTTGACGTTAGGTTTTAAACATTCATATTCATATTTTTTAATTACAAAAATATTACATCAGCATCTGCAGGAAAATATTACTAAACATATAAACACAACCTGTCGCACAACACAACATATAAACACAACCGTGTAAAGATACTAAACATATGAACACAACCTGTCATTGCCAGACTTGTAATATGCAAACATCAGTTGGAGAAGTTAATGTTGTTTATCAAACCGAGCTAGGTTTATTAACTTATTGTTTATTGACTTTTAAATATGGCATTTTGTTGTTTGTTTTTACGTTGGTATCTTAAAATTTATTGATTTTTTTCTGGTTGATGATGCTTAATGAATAAATGTTTCAATTGGCCTAAAATGAAAAAAAAAAATTAATGTTACATGTTACATCCTCATAAATTCCATTCTCGAACCCCTTTGAAACTCGAATAGGTTTAAGGCGACGTAATGGTCTCTCGTGTCACTGTTCAATCTTGCTCTGGGAAGTATGATACAAGAGTGGCGATTTAGACGAATCCCGGCCAACAATTTGGTCCGTATATTTCAGTTGTTGTTGAGATATAAGCACCCTCGTACAATCTGATGAAGTTGTATATAACGTTCTATATGAGCTTATAAGCACCAAAGTGGAGGCAATATACGTACCAAAATGGTTCGCGCAGTTAAAGATATACAACTTTTTATTCCATTTTTTACAATTCTATAACAATTACCTTTTGCATGAAATCTGAGGTATGAACAACTCTGTTTGCTACTTAGTACGATTTTCTATTGCTATAATCAAGTATACATACAATTCCGTTTCAACCGTATTATGATTCTACCACGATGCTCTACGAACTTCAACGCAGCAGTGTGTAACCTGTACTGCGAATAAGTTTTGCATTATGTACAACCTAAATTCTCCAAATAATAAAAAATTATAAAATTTAGTAGCAACGATTTCATTTATATTTTGAAGTAGAATACTTCTCTCAGGAAGTTCGGCTACATAGGGATGTGAAATGAAAATCTAAAACCGAAAAAAGTGAAAAATATGTCCAATTTCAAATGCTAATAAATCGGTTAGTATTCGATGGATTTCCTTCGTTCTTGCAGCAGTAGATTGGAAAATCTTCTAAGATTCTTCCCAAAATAATATAATTGTAATTTTATTATTCACACTATTGTACTATTGAAAACAGTCAAGCCTTGTCAAAACGAAAAATTCGACCTCTGATTGGTCGTTATATGCTTGCTTCCCAAGCACGGTCGACAGGATCATATACCTTGCAACTGAAAACATGCTATTTGGCCTATATAAAAGCGTGTTTCAGCTGGAGCCGCTCATAATAGTTCTAGACAGCGACAACAGCAGTCGTCCTTCCTTAGCAGCAGCACTAGCCCTGTGGTTGGTCACCACGTTTCAGGAGTAGCGCGGTTTTTCTCAGCGTGTGTCGCCAGACAGCCATTATTCCCCCCGTGTTGGGGCAGCATGAAGATTGCCATCAGGAAATCCAATTTCGGAAATCAAAATGCCTTTTTCAAGGCAAATGAACAAGTCATTGAAAGTTAATAATTTTTGTCAACGCAAGCAAGCATTCTGTGTTGCATCCTAGCAATTTAAATTTGTCGCAACCGTCTAATTTACTGAATGTGAAATAGCTTCCACAGAGCATGTTGTCCGTGTATCTTAATTCCCCCAATGTTAGGGCAGCTCAAAGGTTGTAATTAGCAACCGATTTCGAACCGCAACATGCTTTTTTCAAGGCAAATAAAAAAATAATTGAAGGTTAATAATTTTCTGGCATCAACACAAGCAGACATTCTGTGCGGGATGCAATCAAATTCTGTTGTAGTTGTCTAATTTTCACTTTATTTAGTAAACCCCCCACTGTAGGGGCAACGCAAAGGCTGCGATCAGCATAACCGACATTGAATAATAAACTGCCCTGTTAGAACGCATTCACAAAAGCAGTTAGTTCGACTATGCAGAGCTAATATGAAGTCGATTCAATCAATCAGCATAAACAGAATTTCGTCGTCTCCCAGCTGCCAAGTTGCAACATGATGCAACACGCAACAGCGAGCAAACGAAATCGCTTGATGTTACAAACCGCAATAAGATACGGGTTAAAACCGTTGCTTGTGTGAGAGCACCATCGGTGTTTATTCGCTGGATACAAAAATCAAATGCGAATTGTGGAATAACTCGTCTAAAGAACATAAGGAAATGGTAAACCTGAACTGAAAGCGTGGCCTATTACGTAGCACCCTTCGGCTATAAAAGAGTGTTTCTGAGAAAACTAGCTACATTCATTAGTCGGAAGGAGAACTGGATGGACCGTCCACAACGTTGACAGCAGTAGCAGCAGATATCGGCACTCAGCAGGAACAGACCATAGCAGCGGGTCGCGCCTGTGGCTGCCTTCAACTTAAACAAATCACTTGCCCTGTGGTTGGTCACCACGTCTCAGACCTCTGCCAGGCTGAACGCCAACGCGAGCGATCGGGCGAGATTTTTGCGGTACATCAGCCGGCATTTTCTCTAATGGAAAAGTAGGATCATTTTGTTTAGAAGAATATTACTGTTGGTAATATTACAGAGATGCGATTGCATCATATCCGATATGGAATTGAACAATTGTTCTTTTGAGGACAAATAAAACACTTAATTTGAAGAGTTAATAGCTTTGGGTACCAGTAGCAGTATGGTAACAGCCTCAGCGGTAGGTGCAGCCGGTACTTCCCTAAGGCCGATGTAATAAGGAAGTAAATGGAAGCGGCACGGCGAAACAGTTCGGGTGTTCTTAGACGCGCGTCATTTTTCGTACGATAGCGGCGGTATTAGCGGTAGATGCATTTCACTTACTCCAGTAAAGCCGTGTCTAATTTTCAATGTGAAAACACCTTTCTATGGTGTTGGCCGTGCGCATTAGGCCTCTGCCAGGCTAAACGCGATAAGCGGCGCGAACCGATACGCCAGCCGTAGGTTAATTTACAGCCGTAAGTAGAGCTGTGTAAAAGTATTCTACTTCAACCTTGCGGTCGTGGCCTTGCACACAACCCTCCTGTGATTTTTTTTTTTCAATGAGAAGTACGCGTACCATTACATTTTTTGGTATGTATTAATTATTGAGGTTGGATGCGGCATTTTTCTTTATTATATTCTACAAGGCTGTGTTCAGCCTCGAACCCTCAACGTTCCAAGCACTGCTCTTATTCCCTATCCTCAGAGTCATTTTACGATGCTGCATGTCAACGAATTTTATCTAGTACTGTTGAATGCCTCAAATCGTATATAATGTCACTTATTGTCTTCAATGTTGCCCCAAATCTATTTATAAACTCTGATGTTAATATGTAACTCAATAAAGCCTCATATACGAAGGAATAATAACATGCAATCTGCATTGACCTTCTTTTTAACTGTTAGGCGATTCGAGCAAATGCAATCAACAAAGATTAAAAATCTTTTAAGGCGTTGCCCATGGTTATGTGAAACCCGACTGTATGTGCCATTTTTTGGGTGATTTTACTTTTAGTCAAAACTGCGTTCATGATTTATACACAATTCATCAAATCTAGAACTAGATTTTAGAAACCAGAGTTGCTGAAAGGGACATTTTAATTTAAATTAAATTTGACATAAAAATGGTATCATTCTATACTATTCAACGATTTCGTGTTTCATAATAGACGATTTTAAATGTCATGAGATAGTAAATTGTATAAAATTCATTATGCAATCCTCTTACAACTGTTATAGGAGTTTTCAAGGAATATGAATATCAACGTGGATCAAATAAATTAGAAATTTTGCACTGCAATTAAGTTTAGCACTGTAGACAATTCTACTGCGATGAAACCTGATTTTTTGTGTGCATTTATACGAGGAACAATATGCAGTCATATACCAAGGACTGTACGACCCATATATAACTTATATATAAGATAACTATATAAGATTACTTGAACTGGTTATAACATGAACTTTATACAATTTCGATTGAAACTGGATGTTTATACGATTTTTTATTGCCATTTTTATACGATTTCTGGTTATGTGGGATGACATGATATTCCAAAAGACGTCAACTTGGTACGACGGCGAATTCTATTTGATCGTAGCGTCTTCCAGAGACTAAAGTATGCGCGATTTTCTGCCATGATGCGCCGATGAATTCCTCTAATGGTATCGTTGTCAGCAGTTACCAATGAGTACAGATACACGAACTCTTCGACCACCTTGATTTCATCACCACCAACTTGTGCTCAGGGTGGGAGGTTAGCACTGTCTTCTCGTAAACTCCGTCCTTTAATGTACTTCGCCTTCGATGCCTTGATGATTAGTCCAATCCGTGCGTTGTTGATGATTAGTCCAATCCGTTTGGCTTCGGTCTTTAGTCCGATGTACGTATCTGCCATCTTCACAAAGGTCCGAGCCACAATGACGATGTCGTCGGCGAAGCCAAACAGTTGGACCGATTCGTGGAATACCAATTGTGCCACACCTTCCACCATCACCTTGCCTTAAACCTCTACGAGTTTCGAAGGGGCCCGAGAATGCCCTATAATGCGTCCTCTCCGCGAGTTGCAAACTCGTAATTCCTTCTGTGGAGTTTATTTTCTCGAACTAACAATACAATAATTCCGAAGTTCTTATGCAGCACTTCAAAGTATGCCTAACCAAGTACACTGTCAACAGAAATAAGTCATTAGTTACACAAATAAACACAATATGAAAGTTACGTAACATTTAAACATTTAAACACGGCCGCTTCCAAATTTAACTCACATCTATTTAATGTGGTGGTCCAGCCTGTGCGTTCGGCTTGCATTCGCATCGTCAGCACACACACTAGCATGCGTCAGTTCCACTTTTACTCAAAAGACTGCACTGCCAAAACTGTCGCTCAATCTCAGGCAGTGTTCCCAGTCTTCTTGATATGATGTTTTTGGCATAAGGCACAATCGACGCCATGACTTTAAAACTTGTTACGTTTAAGAATAATGGTAGCTCATTACATTACTTTATGAGCCCAATTAAAGTATAAGATAAATTAAATGTTAGACTATACGTCATTTGCGAATGGCGTCAATCAATACTGCCAAAAACCACATTTTCGTTAACTCTGCCACAAGGAACACTCGTTGAAAGGGAAACACAAAAAACGATAACAGCAATAACGACAGCAAAAAATAGCGGGACCTTCGTGAAGCGAAGAACGCAAAAATTCTCTCTCTCTTCTGGTTCGGTCGTCGTGGCGTACGGAAGCACAGAAAAGTGTTGGTGAGTCGCACGCGTTTTGTACACACTTATTTCCGCCTTGATTGTTCGGTAATTTTTATTACGGTCGCGTTCAGTAAACTTGAAATTTTACTGATTATTCTGTAATTTCCTGAAAAATTACTGATGTCGGTTAACTTTTTTACCGAAATATCGTTTAATAAAATTCACTTGACGAGTTCAGCAAAAAACATTGCTGACCTCTTCAGTAAACTAGAATATTTTTTGCACTTTTTTATAGTTCAGTAAATATTTAACGATCTATCAGCACTTATTCAGATGTTGCTGAAAAATCTCTAATTGTTTTACTGTACTTTTGCTTTTTTTACTATACTGTTCGGTAATTTTTCTGCATCTGTCATAACAGAATCGCACATCAGAAGTCTGCCAATTTGAGATTTTCAAAAGAGTTTCGTGGCTGTGTTATTTAAAGTGTTCTACGAGCCATATGGACAAAAAACTCTAAAAGCGGTATCGTGCTTTCAAATTTCCCACCACAGTAGATTAATTTACATGAAGTCTTTAATAAAAAGTTTATATTCGCCATGATATAAAACGTATCTAGTTTTAGTCGAATGTGCATAAAACATCAGTATAATGGTCTCAACAATCCGAAATACCTGTATAAAATTGGTCATCGGTTACAATAGCAGCTATAGGAATAGTTACATTCATATTTATCCAAATTATTATAACCGCGAAAAAGCTTACGTTGCCCTTTGCGGAACACTTGTAAATTTGTGACGAATCATCAGCTTTGTAAATGCCAACTCATGCAGCAACTTTTGATGAACGCTTTGTAAAGTTTTGCTGAGCTATCTTCTTTATTTGACGTTTCAGCAACAATGAAAAAACACGAACGCTCGTCAAGCAAATGAATTACCGAACAGATTACTGATGGCTCAGCTGTTGAAAACTCAGTAAAAAGTTTGCTGAGTTCGGTAAAAGAACTAAGTGTGTATAGACTGCCATTAACAGGCAGCTGTCTGCAATTGCTTCCCTCTCGCGTTGGCAGCAAGCCAAATTCGGAATTGCGGATCGTCTTGTACAAGAGTGAACAAGTGCTTTTAACGATCGGTTTTACGTCCGTTTTCGCAAGAGTCACAATCCGTTCGCCCTGATACGTTCCGGAACAGGCGCGAGTGCTCGAGGCGACCAGAGTTCGACAAGTGAGTCATTTGCAATTGACGAAAACTTAACCCCTAAAATGAGCACGTGTTTGAGGCAGCTGATTGGAATTGCTTCCCTCTCGCGTTGGCAGTGAGTTAAGTTTGAATCGCGAATCGTCTCGTACAAGAGTGAACAAATGCTTTTACCGTTCGATGTCGCAAATCCCGATCGATACGGATACGTTTCGGAACAGGCAGTAGTGATCGTGGTGACCAGCATTCTACAAGTAACTCATTTACGCCAGGCGCAAAGTCAACCTTCAACAAAAACTGCCGTGATACGGACGATCAACCACGCAAGCGAGCGCGTGTGACAGAGCTCCAGTTGGGGGGTTAAATCAGCGGGACATATTCAGCCAGCTAGCCATATCTGGCGGGTAAGGCCTCGGCATGGCGGCCGTGTAATGCGGCGATGGACAGGATCGACAGGAACGAACTGTAAGTTTTTTATTGCTTGTCAGATGTTAGCCCAAGTGTGTCGTCCGGGGGCATAGAGCATGTGCGGTTATTTTGTGCCTTTTTACCAAGGCAATTAGTGGCTAGCCGTGCTGCTGACTCTGCTAAATCAAGCAAAGCAAAACTTATAACAAATTTCTCTGACCAATCAACCTTGGACAGTAACTCATTTAATGTATCGTAGTTTACACGTCGAAAATCACGCCCAGTTCTATCGATATGCTCGCAGAATAATGTAGGAGCACGGTGTCGAAATTTCGATTGTTATCGAATTTTCATGTACCTCTGATTTTTTTCACAAAAATGTTGCCAATTGGATAAGAATCAAGGATCGGGAAGTTAAAAAATATTTCATCAGCGATTTTTGGAAAAACTTGGATTTTAATTTTTTTAGCGCAAATCCACAAAAAAAAATTCTTTCTAACTTCACTAATGTCAGTCATATTAATATAGTCAGAAACCAGTGCATTTGAGGGTAGTGCAGTGTCATTTAATTTCAAAAATTTAACAATTAAGTCAGTCATTTTACCACAGACAAACAGACGTACCACTCCATACAAAATTCTAAAAAACTGGTTCCGATTATTTTGTGCGACACGTACTGGACATATTCCGCAAATGATAAACTTTCAGCCTGAGTTCAAATGTAAAAGGGCTGTTGTGCACCACCGCTGGGAATATTCCGCGTAATTGAAACTCATTTGAATTGACCGTTATTATGATCCATGAATATAAATTTCAAGGTACCTCTGTTTGTCTGTAATTTAACTATAGGAAATCACAGCAAGCAATGCATTTAAGAATAGTGCAATGTCACTTCATTTCGAAAATTTTACGAATAAACTATGAAGCTAGACCACGAGAAGTATAGAAATTTGGCTTGCGCCTTGTGCTTCAAAAAAACTAAATCTACGAAGAGAATAGGCGAGCAGTGAAAGAAAATGCTCTTTTCTCACTTTCTGCCTATGTATAACGAAAATGATAAAAAGTATCCTAGAGTTTTGTGCGAAAGTTGTTATCTGGGGGTGTACTGAAAGTCCAAAGTTAAGTCGAATGTGATCTAATTATTGTCAAATTACTTATTGCTGACGCACCTTTTCGAACAAGGTCTGAAGCATCGAGATATGCACGTCTACGATTCCAATAAAGATACTTAAATTTCTTAATGAATTTATTTACCTAATCCGACAAAGATTGAACATTAAGAAAATTTTCTCTACGAAAACATAAAGACAAACTGGTTTGCTGGATTCCCGTACGTTTTTCCTGCATCCCACAAAAATTGTTACCTTGAAATTTATATTCATGGATCAAAATAACGGGCAATTCAAATGAGTTTCAATTACGCGGAATATTCCCGCCGCAGCGGTGGTGCACATTAGCCCTTTTACCTTTGAACTCAGTAGACAGTCGCGTGCCGTGCTGCCAGAAACAGCAGAAAGGCTGAAAGTTTATCATTTGCGGAATATGTCCAGTACGTGTCGCACAAAATAATCGGAATCACATTTTTTTAGAATTTTGTATGGAGTAGTACGTCTGTTTGTCTGTGGTAAAATGACTGACTTAATTGTTAAATTTTTGAAATTAAATGACACTGCACTACCCTCAAATGCACTGGTTTCTGACTATGTTAATATGACTGACATTAGTGAAGTTATAGGGAATTTTTTTTGTAGATTTGCGCTAAAAAAATTAAAATCCAAATTTTTCTAAAAATCGCCGATGGAATATTTTTTAACTTCCCGATCCTTCCCGAAAAAAAATCAGAGGTACATGAAAATTCGATAATAATCGAAATTTTGACACCGTGAGGAGGCTTACAAAGCAAAGTAAAGCAGAGAGATGGGACACAATTGGAATAACTTTCCCTACTGCTAAAGAGGCGGTACTTTTCGTCGAAGCGTAGTCACTTGAGAAAATGAGGTCCAATACACGATCTAAGTTGTTCGGAAATAAATTACGCTGTCTAAATTATACGAACACCATATTATCAAGAAGAGATTGACTGATCAAAGAGAACTGAGAGAGTACAGTATCATTTCGTATCAAACGAAATGGGATAAAACCACCCACTAAGTTATCTGCTTATTTCCGAGACACCATCAATATGAAGCATCATGGAGTCTATGTTCCGGCTTCTAGCTGGTGGCAAGTGCAATATACCGATGAAGAGAGGTAATGGGGTTATCGATTGACGCTAGCTGTTGGAGGCGCAGTGATCTAAAAGATAAACACAAAAACCGCTGTTGAAAAAGGTCAAAATTCATCTCTGTGAATACGCAAACATCATAGTACAATTCAATGGTAGAAAGGAAAAGATCGGCGGCGAACGCTGCGGAAGGACCGGAACGACTGCAGGTCACTAGCTGTAGGGGCTCGGCTGCTAGCGGCAAAATTATGTTCAGGTGTCAGATAGATGAACAAGAAGCTCGGTTGCGGTGAACTGGATGGGCTGCAAACAGTGAATATTTTAGGGTACGAAGATCTAAAATTCCAACATAATTGCTTGGAGTTACATTTTGCAAAATCCTCTCTTTCATGCTATACACAAAACCGGGGCGACCGCGGGTCGCTGGCTAAAGTGGCTAAATTGCTTCCTATGAATGAGCATCCCAGTACCCAGCAGTTGATTCATCCGTGGTTATCGTGTACGCGGCCGTCGGAGCACGCGAAGAGTCGTTTTCTGCTTTTGTCGCCGGTTTTATACTAGCCAAATGCGTACTGGAATTGAGTGCTCTTCGGCGTTAGTGGCCCCTGTGGCTCTGTGGTTAGCGATGTCGGTCGGCTAGCTCTCCCACACGGTTGTGATATCGGGTTCGATTCCCGATCGAGTCGAGGATCTTTTCGAGCTGGAAATTTTCTCGACTCAGCACTGGGGCACGGTGTATCGTTGTACTTATCCTACACATGCAAAATGTGCCAAAAAAATACAATATCGATAACGAAATCTCTCAACTAATCTAGTTGATCGAGACCGCTATTAGCCCCAAGGCTAAGCGTGCGATATTGTTTTCGGCGTTAGAGATCGCGAATTGATAAGTGAGGTAAAATTGGTTCCTATTTTATTCTTTAGCTCACTCAGATTTGAGCAGCACGACCAGAATTGCCATAACGGATGTCAAACATCAAGATGATGCAGTCTCGACACAGCCGGAATAACTTTCATCACCACTCCAAACACCATGCTTCTCATTCTCCTCAGTATGTGGAAAGAGCGGAGAAAAAAATCACCGCGCTCTTCCCTTTCAGTATGTGCCTGCGTGTAGCAACACGCTGCTTCTTTCTCCACTCCAAAGTGTCTCAACAAACTTACAGAGAGACAAACACACTTCCAGCTCACCCCACATCTGATAGAAACAAGAGGGGTGAATCACTCTACAGAGAAAACGCAGAAGTACACCACAGTGTCCACTGGCGAGTAGTCCGTAGAGCCTATCGGGCAAAAGTGTAGTCCTCGAGTTGCTACACCGCGAAAACAAATTCAACCAGGGTAAACTCGACCGGCACGAGCAACGCAGTCCTCTTCTGCCATGCTCAAGAAACAAACTGCAAAACGCACCGCAGATAGCTCTGCAACTTTATTTTTATTTTCGTTACGTTATATCGAGTTACGTTATATCGAAGCAGAAAAAAATTTTTTTTTTTAATTTATGCAAGAATGTTAATGGTTACTCAAATATGCGCGAAAACCCATTTTCCATCACCTATCAGTATTATTTTTGAAGCAATTTATACCCCAAAAACAGTTGCTGTATCATTTATTTTCAATTTCAATACATTTTCAAAGTTACGTTATATCGAGGTAAATGTTACGTTATATCGAGTTACGTTATATCGAGGTTGCCTTATATCGAGGTTGCCTTATATCGAGGTATGACTGTATTGTGCGTGATGTCCATACGTGTGAGAAAGCACACCATAGTTCATTGTCTCGCAAGAGAGAGATTCCAGATTTCATCTCAGTGCTTTCAGGAGGCTCAGCAGATAAAAATTGTCAGTCGCCCTCTTCTAGCATGTGCGTTGTTTTGCTCTTTAGTGTAAGAGCAGTTGTTTTCGCAGTGCAAGATGTTTTCCTGCAATCTAGAGGTTTTCTGAGGAGAAAAGACAAGCATGCCAAACACTTCGGCTGAAATTCCAGTACATCTTGGATGAAAAACAATGTTGTAAAATCTTTGATTGTCAACTTGACTCTCCACAATTTCACTGTTGCACGAGTGGCAAATCTTATACATTTGGGCGGTCCGGTAATCAGTGGTGCAAGCAATGTTGTTACTACATTTCGAGCATGTTTTAATTCAGTTATTACTATATTTCGAGCATTTTTCAATTCAGATTTTGCTAAAACAATCACATTCGACGTATGTACTGCCTATAATCGCATTAAATTTTTTTTTTATTTAAGTTTTTTTTTATTCAGTAATACTGCCGTTTAAGCATTGGAATATTATGGAGGATTTTATATCTGTATTGACAAAACCAGTCCGTTTTTTTTTGCTTTCTGGTTTAATTGAAGTAATAACTAATTATCTAATAGATAAATCGTCTACCTCAAATCTTTGTAGGGGTAAGAGGCGGGACCATCATCATCATCATCATCATTCCAGTCCCATATGGATTTTTATCGTTTTTGAGTTAAATATCAGAATCCATCTATTTCTTGCTTTACAATCGATTGAGGAAACAAAAAAGTATGGTTTATTTGGAAAAAGTCAGTAGAAAATGTGAGGTCAAATTGTCCCATCTTAAAATAATCGCATATCAGTCCCACCATATGTTTTTCCTAAGTATGGCCATTTTTTTTTCTTCAATCCATATAACAAATTTTCAGTGCTGTTTTTCATCCTTTTGCTGTTAAAAAATCATCAAATAATTACTAAATGCTAGGTTGTTTTAAAAAAATTTCACACAAAAATTAAATTTAAATAGACACTGAAACTGCAACTTTTTCTGAAACTTCGTTCCTAAAAGCATTTTGGTTTCGTCAATCAGAGGGATGATAGCCTTGGGCAATACTGCTTTCTGCAAGTAGTTTATTTCCTATGGATAATCTGCTCACTTCAAGTGATCATTCAAGTTGAAATTGTCAGAACTCAGAAGAAATCGTTTTCAGTTGCTTAGCTAAAAACAGCTTGTACCTCTATTCATCGCCGTCGTCTTCCGTCAAGTCACTGTTGTAATGAAATTGGACACTTCCTTTTCTCGATACCACTTTTCCAATATGCTAAAAGCACGGTCTACTCCGGAATAATTTTATTCAGCATGTATTGCGAAACACTGAAATCATAAGAAAGGAAATTATTCAGTAGCTTATCCAAGACTTCAACCTTATATTTTGCTTTTTCAACAACGACCTTAAAGTCGGGGTAAGTAATGGATGGACATCTCCGTCATTCTCCATGCAGCATATTTGGAAGCAGTCTGTGGCCATAAACGTCTGCCCATATTCAAAATACTTGAGAAAAATATGACTCCTCTTACACCGAGCGGTTGAAAGTGAGACTGGAATTCGATTATTTTGCTACTCGATGGCCTAAATAATCGCATATCAGTCTCTTCCTCATTTTTCATTGTGTTTTTCGCGCAAAAGGCAATTCTTCAATGAAGAAGTTATTTTTTTTGTTCACACAACATTTATTTGACACGGCACAATACAGATGAAGAAGTTATGATTAAGGTCTATTTTATAACACTATGTCGAAAAAATAGGAATAAAACACCCTAAACAAGTGAAATACCCAAAACAAAACAAATATCTTCTAGCGCTGTTTTCTCAACTCGATGATTTTCCAGATGGGACTGATATGCGATTATAGGCAGTGTAGTATAATTTAAATGTGGTATAATTCAGGTGGTGCTCTTAGTTATCAACCTGTTAAATGTTCGCGTTTTCAAGATTTTTCTGAACTAAGTTTTGTTCGTTATTTGTGGTTCGCCAGCGACAATGATAGATTCATACAAATGTGTATGTCGCCATCTATATGACACCATTTACTCTTTGACAGCAAAAATAAATAATTTAGAAGCTAATAAAATAATTTAGAAGTTATCACTATGTTCACATTTATAAAGATAACTCTTTGACAGTAAAAATGTTAGTTGAATGATTCTGAAATTCATATTTATGAAGATTACTTTTAAATTATTCATCCAATCTCTTTTCTGGCAATGAGTAAATTGTAAATATTGATCGTGTATATTATTCGGTTAAAGGTTGTTGCTGAAAAAACGATTGACTTATAAACAGTTATTTTTGCAGATCTTCTTTCATCCTATTCTCGACGCCAGTAAACATACATTTGATGTGCACCTCTCTGTTTGTTTATTTTAATTCTTTACGTCTTCATTACGTTTATCATCCTAATACCCCGTTCACACTACACCGCATATCACCTGATATCAGGCGATTCGTGCTATCGAGGCCATATCACCATTCATATCACCTGATATCCCATACAATCGAGCTGTCAACGGATATCACCTCGGCTACATGTTATCGTGGATATCATGTTCGAAAACCAATAATAACCACATTTCAAGCAGTTGGCAACACGGGCAACAGACATTTGATGCAACCCTACAAACTACGCAATTCGCGTTGCATGCGAGAAAAAAGGAAGGACATATTTTTACTATTTTCATCCCGCACATGTTGACAATTGCATATGAGAGTTCGCGTTGGTGCGAGCCAACTAGCTGACATCTCTATCCTAATCCCATTGCTCTTGTTGTCTTGTTTTAGCTTTGATCTGTTATTGTTTTCTTCTCTTTTCAATCACCAAAGTAAATGTCAAATCATATCAGCTCACTGTAGTGTGAACGCTCGAAGTGATATCCGATATCATCTGGCGATATCCGGTGATATCCGGCGTAGTCTGAACAAGGCATAATGTTTTTGACTTATTCGATTGCCCTATTTACGAAACGAACAAAAAGTGAGATTATGACATATCTCACTGCGTTGCGTTGCGTTGAAATTCGGATATAATAATTAACAGTATCAAATTTAGTTACCTTTGCCTCCACACAAGATTTTTACTTTTACATCTTACCGAAAATGTATCAAACATATATTTATTGTGATCTTAATAATAGTTGCCCCGCATGATTTTTACTCATGCCGACTAATCTCCTGTAATGCATATCAGTTTACTTACGTGGGCCCATGTTCTTCATGTTCATACGGAGTAAACTGACTTGACTATAGCATTCGATCGTATCTATCATGGCAAATTACGTGCTAAATGCAATAAATGCTTCCACTAGCTGCGATAAACACCGATAAGCTAATGGAACAAAGTAAACAGCACTGCCAGGATAAATTTTTTTTTTCTTTTTTAATAGGGGGGAATGTTTTGTGATGAATTAATTATTTACTAATATTTTTATTGTGTGTTCTGCCACAAACGGTGACATATCAACACTATTACTTATATTTTAAGCTTTATTTCATTAAAAGAGTGTAATTGCTTCCGCAGTTAAGTAAATATAATTGTATGAAAAGTGTAAACCTACTTGTTAGGAGAAAGAAAACGAGCTTAAAATTAAACCTTAATCTAATCTTACACCTATCTTACTGACTATAAAGTGAGCTAATCGTTGTAATTGAGGATTGCAACGATTTTTGTCGGAACTTATTGATAATTTGGTTTGACATATTTTCTAATGTTTCCACATTAGTAAACCTGTGTAGTTCATTCGTGCTAAACCAGCGAGGACGCTTCAATATCATTTTCAGAAGTTTATTCTGAATCTTTTGAAGCATCTTCTTTCTGGTTGTACAACAACTTGTCCAGATGGGGACTGCATATAACATTGCTGGTCTAAATATTTGTTTGTAAATTAACAGTTTATTTTTGAGACAAAGTTTAGAATTTCTGTTGATAAGAGGACACAAACAATTTATATATTTATTGCACTTTGTTTGGATATTCTCAATGTGCTCCTTGAAGGTAAGATTTTTATCATAAATAAGCCCTGAATATTTAACTTGGTCAGACCAATTTAAGATTGAACCGTTCATCTTAACAACATGATTATTGGTAGGTTTGAGAAAAGAAACTCTTGATTTATGGAGAAAAATAATTAATTGTGTTTTTGATGCATTAGGAGAAATCTTCCATTTCTGCAAATATGAAGAGAATATATCTAGACTTTTCTGCAGCCTACTGCATATGACACGAAGGTTTTTTCCTTTCACGGAAATGCTTGTATCGTCACAAAACCAGAGATTTCTCACATCCTTGTGGTAAATCGGGAAGCTCAGAAGTAAAAATATGATATAAGACTGGGCCCAAGATACTTCCTTGAGATTCACCAGCTCTAACAGGCAATCTTTCAGATTTACCATTCAAATAGTTAACCTGAAGAGTGCGGTCAGTCAAGTAACTTTGTATCTTTTCTATGATGTAACGAGGAAAATGGAAATTGGACATTTTAGCTATCAAACCTTTATGCCAAACACTGTCGAATGCTTTTTCTATGTCTAGAAGCGCAGCTCCAGTGTAATAACCTTCAGATTTATTAGTACGAATCACATTGGTTACTCTAAGTAACTGATGAGTAGTCGAATGCCCATGGCGAAATCTAAACTTTGCAAAAATTGAATTTTTGTTGATATGTGTCATCATTCTATTAAGAATCATTCTTTCAAAAAGTTTGCTTATAGAAGAGAGTAAACTAATTGGACGGTAACTTGATGCTTCAGCTGGATTTTTTTCAGGTTTTAAAATTGGAGTGACATTTTTTGGCATTTTTCCATTTTGAGTGAAAATATGCTAATTCAAAGCATCTGTTAAATATTCTCACCAAGAAATTTAAAGAGCCTTCAGGAAGTCTTTTGAGGAGGATATAAAAAATCCCATCGTCTCCTGGTGCTTTCATGTTTTTAAAGTTCTTGATAATAGTTCGTATTTCATTCAAGTTTGTTTCTAGTACCTCTTCAGGAAGAAATTCTTGAGTGGTGATCTGATCATACTTTTGTGATACTTTATTTTCAATAGAACTCATTACGTTCAAATTGAAATTATGAACACTCTCGAACTGCTGTGCAAGTTTTTGTCAGGATTAAGTTTGTTTGCTACATAACATTCTGCTTGTTCTGTTTGTTCTGTGGTTTTAAATTATTTTGTTCCATGTTTTGCATTGTTACACTACTGCAGTCATATCACTGATACCCATAGTAACCTTCTATAACATCCGCTTAGTTGAATTACCTCAGTACGAAGTTTTTGGGTGCTAATAGGAGGCATGTCCTCATGCGGCCTAGACAAAATGGATACTGAATGTTGAAAATTACCAAGCGTCATCTTTTTATCAAATAGATGCATGCGCCTAATACCTTATGCCTAATACCGTTATAATTGTAATTTCGTTGACCGGACATTTTGTTGTTATTTATTTTACATAACACGTCTCCTTTTGCGTGACCTTCCATTAATTTTGTGCAATATCGATGGTTGACTTGCGATAAAAAGTAGTAGTAAAAAAACACATAATATGCTTGATACAGTAAAGTTTTTTTTTACACGATTTTACGTACCGTGCAAAAAGAAACCGTGTAAAAAAAAACCGCGTTTTTTGGAAAAACGTCGTAAAAAAACCGCGTTATTGGGAAAAACGTCGTAAAAAAGAACCGTGTAAAATAAAACCGTGTAAAAATGAAACTGTGTAAAAAACAGCCTACTATAGTCTGTTACCGTTACTGTTACTTACTGTAACAATTTTACGCGAAGACGAAAAATCGTGCAAAAAAAAACGTGTAAAATAAAACCGCGTTATTTGAGAAAACGACGTAAAAAAAAATCGCGTTATTTGGAAAATCTTCGTAAAAAAGAATCGTGTAAAATAAAACCGTGTAAAAAAACCGTGTAAAAAAGACTTTACTGTATTGAAAAACTTCATTCCAAGACATGTTATAAATACATCGATTGTTACGAATTGTGGTTAATTACAAATTTCATGCTGTTTCACTGAAGGCAGATTTGACATAAGAAGTCGAATTCGGGCAAGCTGTTTTTGCTAATCAACAAGCACGTGCCCCGTATCAACAAGCAACCAAGTAGCATCCAATTGATTTTTGCTCGACCTGACCCCACATAGATTAACTAGGTCATACTTTGTTCCCCTGTTCACGCTGGCAGTGACCAACAACAAAAACAGTACCTGTTATGTGCTCTCATCACTTTCGAATACTGACGATTTGTCGCAATCTTTTTTTTTCTATGCATCACTCATGCCGCGCACGTTTTTCCCCGAGCGCATCTGTTGAACGCGTGCCAAAATCGTATTCATAAACCATTCTCTGGCACATCAGTCGGACGGAAAGTGTACGCATATGGCACATCTGTCGGCAACAGATAGATTTCGACCTATCCAAACGTAGCTCCGGTGTTCTACGGTATCAGCCTAGAGTGGTTGATTTTGTTCTATAATACAATCGAGCAATTGCGTGGGTGATATTTTCACCATTGAGGAAACGCAAACAGTCGAAGACTTTTGTTAGTAATCTTTTCGTTCTAATATTTATATGAAATCAAACGAAATAAATTTTGTCGGATTTCAACTGAAAAATTTTACAATTGCATGACATTTTGAACATAGATTGTCAGGATCAAAAGGATCGTAGCACTAGCCCCGTTATTATCTTGTTCACTAACAGTAGTCTGCGAAGTCTGTTTCAAATACAAAACAAAACAACAAAACACACGAGCCATTTGAGTCCAGTTCTGAACAAAAAAGGGATGACCTATTCCTTCTGAACCATGGCCGCACTACCCTCCAAGTTAACCATCATTAAACCATTAAAAATTCTATATCGATAAATTATTACTTTTTTAAAGGGTAGACTTTAGCTCTGTTGAGCGTATCAACGTTTGTTTACTGATCAGGCAAAAAAAAAAAATTCGGATCCTTATGTAAGGTATGTCATAACTTTTTAAGGCACTGATCTACCGCGCATAGTACGTCGGTCCCACTTACATTTCCAGCAAGTCGAAAAACGCGTTTTCATATAATTTCATACCATTGCTCCTTTCCAGATGAGACAATATATTTGGATGGTTTTCCCAAAGTTTTTTAGAACAAAGTTGTAGAATTCATCTATTGTTACGAAACTATGCATAGTTAGCTGCCATTTCCGTATATTAACTAAATTTTGGTGAAAATGCAAACGGGACGGATTCACTTTACTATGCACGGCAGTGATGTTCTGGACCGCGATATTGTTTTGTAAAATCAATTACAAACTCAATGTAAACTAGGTAAATTCAACATAATCCAAAAAAATTTAGTACCTCAAGGTAAACCGAGTTAATATTATCGTCAATCATTTCATTTAGCTCCCGATACCAACTATCAGTTGTAATAAATACCAACTATCGGTTGTAATAAAAAGGTACAATCGAACCAAATCCTTATCATCACGTTCAATGATTATTGCTCGACATTCATGTAAGTCATGGTGACAAGTGTGTATGCGTACACTAAGCATCACATCATTAGTAAATATTTGATAGAAGAGTGCTAATGTAAAGAAGTGTGAAGTGAAGTTTGCGTCGGATGGTAGACCGTTAGGTAAGTTGTTTCCTTGTGTTTACATTTGTGTGGCAGCAGTAGATCACAAGGGTGAAACTGATAGTGTATAGGACACTTGTGCGATTGATGCTACGGTCGAAAACCTAACTCGATGACCTTGATTCTATCAAAAGTTCTTACGCCTACCTGGGCAGGATTGTTTTTGATATGATGCAGTCATCAAATCAATACACACCAATCTTGAAAACTAGCAGAAACTTCGCACTATCAATTTTGATAACTTTGCCCGCGTTTTGAGTATTAGAAAGAGGAGTGGGCAAGTTTAAAAAAGAATCACGTTAACTTTTTTTATTTTAACGGTCAATTATATGTTAATATACTATATTTTTAGCCCAATTAAGAGGAAAAAACACTAAGCTTTGAAATCTTAAAAAAAAACATGCAGAAGTTAACACTCATTAGGAATTAGAAGTATCAACTGAAACTGTTTTTTCCTTGAAGATGGAGTTTTCAGCTTTATTTTAAATTTTAACTTTATCCAAAAATGTCCACACAACGAAAGACCCGAGTGATCCATGCGCATTGCGCAGCAGGAGTAGTTGTACGCTAGCATGGAAATGTTTACTTATTTGCAATATTTGATTGAAATGCCTTCTTTGATTCAACACGTTCCTCCAATCATTCTCACTCGTGTGCAAGTTTTCTTTAGAGACGCTGCTGATTGTTGTTGATTGTTCCAAACTCCTAAGGTGAAACGGTATTGAAGCCACAAATGGCCGATTTCGAGCCACCACTTCGAATTTTCGAAGGCACAGGAAACGGAAAAAGGTAATGCGTTCCCTGTGAAACGCTATTTTATGTTTGCTATTATGTTTCACAGGGAACGCAGCGCGCGGCAATGGAGGAACTATACCGTGCGCATGACACATGAAAGTTCTACGAGAAGCTGGCACGAATGGTACGATTAAAAGATGACGGAGACGTACCTACATTAGACTGAAGGCTGGAAGTGGATGAATTGGACTGCCCATAAACGCTTCGGAGTCTGAGAACATGAGAGAAAGAGGTTCCTAGAAGACAGTAATGCAGTAATGAAATCGAAGTGATAGACTAGCTCATGTTCCTGGGCTCACTGGTGATCGCTGACAACGACACCAGCAGAGAAATTCGTCGACCCCTTATGGCAGAAAATCGTACCTACTTTGGACTCCGCAGGACCCTCCATTCGAACAAAATGTGCCGCCGCACGAAGTTGACCATCTGCAAAAAACTGATCAGACCGGTAGTCCTCTAAAGCCACGAAACTTGGACCATGCTCGTGCAGGAGCAACGTGCCCTTGGGACCTGGGGGTTTTGAAAGGAAGGTGCTGAGTACCATCTGGGGTGGAGTGCAGATGGAAGATGTATCATGGCAGAGGCGGATGAATCACAAGTTGCATCTACATCCTATACTTCAATCAATACAGCTCTTATGAATAGAAGAATTGATAACACTACAGTGAGCTGGATTCAGAATAAGCTCTCGAGTAGGAAAATCACACCTACATTGAGAGATGCTACGATCACGGTCACAGCGACGAAAAGCTGCTCACAAAGAGGAGTACTCTCCCCCTTGCTTCGGTCCGATACGTTATTAAACAAGCTAATTCAGCTGGGCTATGGCATCGTTGGCTATGCCGATGATATTGTCCTAAAAATGCGCGGAAATTTGCAGGGGCTGAACATAAATCCCGCTAAAACCGTTTTTGTCCCCTTCACCAAACGGCGGAAACACGCCCTGTCTCCTCCTTCACTGAATGGGTTCTCACTGAACTTCTGCAAAGAAGTGAAATACATATAGATTATTCTGGATAGTGAGCTGAATTGGACGGCTCAAATTGACTACGTAGACAAAAAAGCTACAACGGCAACTTGAGCTTGCAGCACACTATTCAGTGAAACCACATTGGTTTTTGAGACCTACATAACTATTGAACGTCCAGAATAGCGTGCGCCGCTCTCGTGCGGTGGCTAAAGGTGAATGAAGTGACAGCCCAAGCAAATCTACAACTACATCGACTTGTAAAGGAAGGAGCGGAGCTTGGTGTAGGCTTTAAGAAAAAAAAAATATTCGAAGGGGATCAGGTTGGTCATCTTCGCATTCTAAGGGAGGGACTTACACCTTCAGTCACTACAGCATCAGACTGCATGGCGGTTCAGACAAATCTTAAAGTTCCATATAAGGTGATTGAAATCAATCGCCACATGTGGAGTAGGGATGGTTCTAAACTTCCATCAGTTTCTGTACAGATGGGTCAAAAATAGGATCCAACACTAGCTTCGGAGTCTCCTGGCCCGGTGTTAAGGAAACTATTCTAATGGGTGTGGATGGCACACCGTTTTTCAAGCAGAAATATATGCCATAATCGTTTGCGCCAAGATATGTCTTAAACGTAATTACAGGCACGAGAAAATCGGCATCTTCTCGGACAGTCAAGCAGTGCTTTCAGCACTAAGGTCCGCCAAATGCGCGTCCAAATTAGTTTGGGAGTGCAGCACAGCACTACGAGAGCTACCCCGGCAGAATCAAGTTCTACTGTACTGAATACCTGGACACTGTGGTATCGAGGGGAATGAAAACTCTGACTACCTCGCAAGACAAGGATCAGTACATCAATTTATTGGACCTGAGCCATTCGTGGGCACCTCCAAATCCGCCGTCAAGCGCGAACTTAAATCATGGGAAACGCTAGAAATAGCTAACCGGCGTAACAATACACAGGGTTGCAGACAAGCTAAACAGTTTATCTCTCCAAATCCTGATATAACCGAGAGGCTTCTCGGTCTCAAGCGTGGTGAGCTACGTCTTTACAAGGAAGTTATTACCGGGCACTGCTCTTCAGCACCTGAAGAACATCGGAGCTGTCGGATGTGATAACTGTCGCTTCTGCAACCATGCAGTTGAAACCTCCGCTCACCTGCCTTGTCATTGTGAAATTCTTGCATTTGCAAGGCACTACTTCTTCGAACGTTACCATTAAATTCTACATCAGATATGGGACTCTAATCCCAAAAAGGTCGTTAATCTATTTGACTATGCGATACTAAATTGGGGCACAGCATAACTACCAACCAACCCTACTCCATCAATAAGTACGGGTACCTCGTAATCTGTATACAGTAATCAGGGCTCTCACAAAAGACAATCAATATGACGGTCGCAGTGGCTCTCTTAGTCTCAATGCCTTTTAGGCATACAATAAAAAAAATCATAAATAATTTGGAAGTAGAATTCAATAAGCTCGAGTGTTGTAAACCATTCTTTCATGAACGGTGCTCGTCATGACATCTCGAATTGAACAAACGATTTAAAAAATTAAATATTGTTGAAAACTGCAAACTAAGGTTTGTATCCCCAATTATCCGGACTCCTTCAGATTGGTGCAATATTCAAACTATTGTCGAATTCGTTTTTACGGCAGGACTATCCCGTCCCGGAATACGCTTTGCAGCTGAAAAAAAAAACACTTTCCGAGCAGTTGCAATTGTGTGCGTAATACCAGAGGTAACTGTCACTTTTGTTTTGGTCATTATCGCCATTGTATTTTATCGCATTTGTGCTACTGTACGAAAAATTTGCCAATTTACTGAAAAATGACAAAATAACAAAATAAAATTCAACCTGATGTTTGACACGCGAAGAACGATAATCAAAGCAAACCGGTTTTGACACATTTTTTTTTTTGATTTTGACACATACGTGTGAATGTGTTGGTGTCTTCAAAACTGCACTCTGTTTCTTGCGCGGACTGCCCGGGACAGAAATAGGGTAGTCCGGGATAGTCCGGAAAATGTAAAAAAAACAGTGATAGGACAAAGTGTAGTCCGCGGGGTTGCTACTCTCTCAAAACCACAGTGCACGATGTGTTGAAAAGGTTTTCTAAACGTTTAAGTGTCAAAAGGAAACCAAGAAGTGACTAAAATAATGGTGAAAAAGATTTTGGAGAGGAATCCGAAACTCTCTATCCGAGCTGTGGCAGGGTTCATTCAGGAATCGAAAAAGCGTTCCGGTTTGAAGTACCGAACGCGACGATAAGCAGGATTTAACGGCAAATTACGTGCCAGACAATGGCATTGCGATTTTTTGTCAAAATTTTTATGCGTCGTGGAAGTCACAACTTTCGTGATCGGCTTCCGTGATCGGCTTGTTACAATGGCCAGGGATGAGAACGGTATTTTAGAACAAAATGGTAGCTAAATTCCCCAAGAAGTATGTATCTTGTTTGGCAAGCAGTTTGTACCTGTGGCAGAAAGAGCTAATCTTTTATCACAATCGAAAACTAAATTTACCAGAAGGAGTGTTTTTTTCTGGAGAAACCATGATGATAATCCTTTGGTTTGGCCTGATTTGGCATGATATCACTATGCTAATACCGTGATGGCGTGGTGCAAAGCCAATAATGTCAATATTGTACCAAATTGGTTGCCAATTCCCCTAACTGTCCACAGCTGCACTTAATCGAAAGATATTGGGCTTTGATAAGTGGACAATTTTCAAGAAAAAATTAGGATGTCAAAGAAGACAAACAGTTACATCAAATCTGGACCAGAGCTGCCAGCAAGATCACCGAGGAGACTGTACAAAACCTAATGGGTGGAGTGGAGCGCAAAGTACGAGATTTTTACATCAACGGAGAATAATGAATTTGTAAACCATATCCCATGACTATGAAATAAATAATCATGTAAGAAAAACAATGCTTTGTGAATGTTTCGTCACATTTTTGGGTGTACGGATCGTTGCGGATACAAGCCTAATAAACACAATACTGATCAGCATCCACACAATCTCAACATGTCCTAGCTAGCTACATTAAAGTGCGGAATGGAGAAGATACTATGGTATACTAATTGCGTCATCATAATTTCAAAAAAGTAATCAACAAGATTATTCTAGAGAACATAATACCGAATTATCGGACATCGGCAAAATTTATTCATAAAAAATATCATACAAGACTTGAATATTCTAAACTGTACAAAAAAAGACATAGATTTATTATAAAAGCATGAGCATGACTTCAACGATTAAGCTAACAATTATAAGAAAACTTGTAGCACTAGAATGATGCAAGGAATAATATAAAAATGAAAAATTTGGCACTTTGAAAAGTCGTTTTTATTAGTTTAATACTCTAATCAAACTCTAATATTTATTTAGGCCCAACCGCAAAGCATAACGGGGCCGAATATCTTTTGGAGTAGGGAAAAGCCAGCTTGAGTAGAGCCTGTATCCCGACTGCTCCTCCTCAAACAGGCATAAAAACCCTGTCATCTGTTCTCTTTTATAAATACAATTTAAAAATACATATCATTTAAACCTACGGCTAACAATAACAATAACAATTAAAGTTCTTCTCTGTATGAGTAAATATCAATTCTAAATACTATTTGTTAAGGTGTGATGGTTCCTTATCTCTTAGAAATCAAAACTTATATCTATGTCCGGTGGATCATGTCTCTCAGAAAGAAGCGATGATTCACGTGTCTCTAAAAATATCAATAAGAGAAAGAAAAAAGGACAGAATTAGTGTGAAACTTTTTGATGCAGGTTGTGTTGGAAAAATAAGAAAAAGGAGCAAGGGGATAATCAGTTTGATGATTTGAAATGACCACTAGAATCATATATCATCATCGGAATCGATTATTTTTTTGAAATTCAAAATTGCTAAAATTTTTACCTTTGTACAGATAAAAATTTCCTGCATTTTTCCATCCAGAATTTTCACTAAAACTCATGTGACAACTTCATGTTTTTACATAAAAAGTTTGACGTGTTCTTTACAATATAATAGTTAAATAAATAAAAAATGGTTCGTAAAATGATTCGTAGACGAATATATTATGGTTTAGAAAAAAAATTCCATTAACCATTTTGCGAGCGATTTAGTCTTTGGTGAATAGTGAACTTTAAATCCTCTATGATAACATAATGGAGGGAAAAAGAAAAAATAAATAAGATGCTAATGTATTCTACTATCTATCATTTCATTTTCCGATCGCATAAGCACGGCTCGAATTACATATGAAAAATCATCCCTCTCGTAATAAATTAGTAAACCGTGAAGTATTTGCACTATCCGACGCAGCCACTCGGAATACTTTAATCGCCTTTCGAGTGGAGAGCGCTTTTTTCATCTTGGCAGCCGACAACATTTGTTCAGTCACTTCAAGTTCAGCAGCCGGTGAACATCGTTATCAGTGCAGTGGACGCACAAACTCATCGTCACGTTGTGAGAAAACATTACAGTGCAGTGCTCCTACAATACCTGTTTGTTGATCAATTTTGATTTTGAACAGTCAGATGATTGCTGCTTGATGTACCTATATGGTCCTCTAATGAAATAATTGATTCCGTAAATAGCGACAAGAAATAAAGAAACAAACGTGAGTACACATCTGAAATGTATAACTTATAATGTAAATAATAGAATCTCCGCATCGAATGGAACGCTTTACGACTTGGTGTTTATTTTATATTTTAGGGATAGCTGCGTTGTGGATAAATTTGAATCAATTTTCACTATCAATTTCACAGCGAAGTTCATAACTAATTTACACTCGTCTGGAGTCATAAGGAATTTTAACGAAATTCATGAAAATTTCAGTTTTCAATGGTCGAGACTGTTATTCATTGCAGTTAGAGACAGGTGGAATGCAAACAAAACTTTAGTGTTCTCTTCTTCCACGCACGCTTGCGTATTGATCATCTCTAACTCGAATCGAACCTCAACTTACATGTGAACGGTAAATGAAACAGACATCAACACCTTTTGCTACAGTGTTAAATAGATATTACGATGCTATGATTGACGGTAAGCTGAAGTTTATTTAAATCAAAGTTATGGGTATATCAATCCGTTCCATGATTTGAATACTTCACGTTCTTCAAAAAAACGTATCTTTGCTTCACGAAAAAGTCTTACTTACTCTACTTTTATAACGGCAGGTCGTTAATGAGCTCCTCCAACATTCGTGCCAAGTGGCCAACCGGCACTGTAGGCTGCCGTATTTTACCAGCTTGATGATATCCGCATGATTGTATACTTGGTACACCTTTGGGTTCATACGCCTGCGCCACACTCCATTCTCCAGTTTTTTTTTTTTTTTTTTACTCTCGCTTATTTTCCGTTGGTCTAGTTCCGCCACTGTTGTGAATTCTCCAGTTTTCCGCCAAGCATTTAACGCAGGACCCTACACTCAAAGACTCCAAACGTTCGGCCTCCTGTATCGACCAACACTGATGGCTGTAAAGTACCACCGGGAGAATCAGCATCCTGTAGTGCGCAAATTTTGTACGGACATGCATACTGCGCGATCTCAGCAGGCTACGTAAACCGGAGAAGGTTCAGTTTGCAGCTACTCCTTATCTTTGTACTTCGCGGCTAACATCGTTTTCACACGTCACGAGTATATCATGGTACACAAATGCATCGACTGCTTGAAATACACCTACCTCTACCACAATCTCGGTACATACCAAGATTCAACGAATTTTCATATTCTTTACTAACCACCTTTGTACTTTGTTTCGGTAGAGTTGATGTTAACTTACCACGGCTGGCCAGAGTGTTGTTTATCATAGAAACCAAAGTTTTTGTCCGCAGTTACAACTACTTTGCTCAATCGGAAACTTTCTTGCGAAGTTATCGGCAAAAACAACTTCAAGCATGCTAAGGACGTCACTTTGACCAGTGGCATTACACCCTGTTCAATAAACTCAGAGACAATTTCGACATTCCATATTGATATGTAAATATCACACATTTATTTTCTGAGGATTACTTTAAGAAGTGATTTTCAAAGTGAACATCTACAATAGATGTTTTGGAATAGCTTCACCTACTTCAAACGCTAGCTGTCGCTAGCGGCACGACCAGTTTCATTGGGTATTTTATCCCAGATTTTCTGGACAACTGCTCCAAGTTGCAGATCTTATAATCAGCATACCTCGACATCATGTAAGACCAGTCCATTGGTCCGTTGGGCTCAGATGTGGGGTGCTTGGCGGCCATTCATTTTGATCCAGAAAATCCGTCAAATTGTCTCTACACTAGCCTTGAACCAAGCAATATGCGCTGGTGCACCATTTTACTGGAACACATAGTGGTCATGTCCAAACATTTTTTGATGATTCGGGGCAAACTTAGTGGAGGCTTACCTCGCTTGCAAACTGCAAGCTCTTAAACAATCACTGAAGCTGAACTCTGGAATCGAGATACACTCCTTTGGGATTACGAAATATTCTCTTTTGCTGCTGTCCACAATCGATTATTTTGTGCATTGTGTGACTGCTCGACGACAAATAGTTTATCATAAAAACAAACTTGTGTTGTGACTCTAGCACTACTCTAACAAACCCTTTTTTTTGAAAGGACATGGAAACACCGTGAACTTTACCCTTCGTGTAGGCCTTACATCCGAGATCAATTTCAATTTATTAATTTACCTAGTAGAGTAAAGGCGAACCTTTTTAATTTGCTACCTGCGCGTTACTTAGTTTTTCACAACAATTAACTTAACTAACAATAACCTTAACTAGTAACATAAATTTCAGTTCCAATATTCGAGACAGCCCCGTTTAAAAACTGTTTCAGAAGTTGAGCGTTTAACAGCAGAAGGTATCGAGTTATAATTAATCACACCTCTAACAAACAGTGAATTGGAATAGCAAGTCGAGTTGTTAAGAGGAATTATCAGGTTCTGCACGCGGCGCCCTTGGGATGGCAACAGTTTTTCGAATAGTACCGATGGGGATTGCTTGCTGATAAGTTTGCGCAAGAACATGCATGAGCGGTGCGCGTAAAAGTTAACCAGCGAACAGCCGATCAGATTTCTCTGCAACTGACTTACGTGGGCGTAACGGTTCAATCCATAAACAAAGCGTACACAAGAATTCAGCGTGACTCGTAGCTAATACATGGAGCCTGCACTTGGTTTTACGTGAAGTAGCTCGCCAAACATGAAATGAGGTAACATCAACGCTATGAACAGTTTCAGGCGTGTGGCGGTGGGAGCAGAGGAAGTAGAACCGTATAGCGATCGTAGGCTTGCGTAAATTTTACCGCATTGCTGGTTTATCAGCTTGTCCCATTTCAGATCGGTCTGGAAAATGAAACCGAGATTTTTCGCACTCTCCGTCCACTCAATAGCTTGCCCATCCATAGTAACAGGTGGTAAAGGATTGGTTTGGGCTGTGTTGCTTCTACGGCGACCCTTCAACAACATTGCTTTGCTCTTCGATTGGTTGACGAAAAGCTGATTCCGTTGAGACCATTCTATAATTCTTGTGAGATCTTCATTCATCATCATAATAAGTTCACGGGAACAGGGACCAAGCTGACGAATATACAGTTGAACGTCATCTGCATACATTTGTATTGAGCAATACCTGAGTACGGAAGACAAATCGTTAACATAACAACAGAAGAGCAGAGGTCCAAGCACCGAACCTTGAGGAACTCCAGAGGTTGAGTAGCCCACTCCGGACTGCTGATCCCCGCAGAAAACAGTTTGTGATCGTTCCATCAAATATGACTCGATTAGGTTAACAGCGGCAAAGTAAAATTGAGTTTCTAGCTTCGAGCAAAGTCTTCGATGAGGGAAAGTGTCAAAGGCTTTAGAAAATTCCAGCAGCAACAATATGGCCGTACCCTTTTTGTCAAGTTTCTTTGCCAAATCATCGTAGACACGAACCGCTGCTGTTTGAATGCTTTGCCCTTTACGAAAATCTGCCTGATAATCTGATAGCAGGTTATTTTCCGTGATAAAGGATGACATCTGTTGCTTCAACAGTTTCTAATTGGCCGTAGGTTTGATAAAGCATTAAGGTGGGTTTTTTTGCGCAGTGGAAAAATCTTAGCGTGCTTCCAGCATGAAGGAAAACAGGATGTGTCAATGATGCGGTTGAACAGATGTGTAATATGCTGGACGACCAACGGCAGAATTATTTTCACGAATTTGATCGGCAGACCATCCAGACCGGTTGCGTGTGATGTAATACTACATATTGCGTTCACTACCTCCCAGGACTCCACTGGACGGAAAGAAAAGCTATAGGGTAAGTCTGGTAACGATCTTCTACGCTTACTGTTGTTATCGTTTTGAATGTAGCTCGACAAAAACGTGCGATTTACATCATCAGGGTGAAACTCACACACAGTTGATGGTTTATTTCTACCCACTCCAATACTCTTAAACCGTTTCCAAAGAACATCAGACGGGGTCCGGTTGTCCAAAAGCTGATTCAAATAATTCGATTTCGACGGCTCTACCATCGTATTAGCGCGATTTCTCAGGACAGCATATCGTTGACGCGCTTCAACCTTGGTTTCTCTCGGTGCTTTGATCCAGTCAGTATACGCCAGATCACGTTCCAGCATAGCCTTCCGAATTTCGCTACTGTACCATAAGTTAGACGATTTGTTTGCCCTGCATGTGCAAAGCGGAATGCAATCTTCATGAATCTGCTTTAAATGAGAGTTGAAGAAATTAACCAGCTCGTTTGGATTTTGAATCGCGTTGAAAGCATTCCAAGGAACAGAAAGTATAGCGTTTTGTAGTGTATAGGGATTAAAATGGACGTAATCTCGATACATGTCGATCCTTCGAACAGGTGTCGCATCAAAGCCCAGAGAGCCAAAAATGAGGTCGTGGTGCGATAACGCAGGAAAGCCTACCTGGTTGAAACGCAGAACTCTATCACAACAACTAGTAATAAAGAGATCTAGCTGTGAGCAACCATCTCTATGAAAAAACGTTGGTTCTTCACCGATAGAGGACATGGCAAAGCTTTCTAGCATGGACTGGAATTGCGCCTGTCTCCTACTTGACTGGGTCGAATCAACGTTGAAGTCCCCAATAAGCAGAATATTTTCATACTTAGCAGCAAAATCAGCCAATTTTTCGCCAAGAAAGCAAGACACATCATTCTCCGGGGGATTATACACAGCCACGAGCAGCACTTTTTCATCGTCTAGTCGAAACTCAACTGCCAGACATTCAGTTTTGTCCTCTGATGAAACTTACAAATGTGTGCTGAAAACCGTAGTACAGGGCAGGTGTTGCTTGTAATAAATTATAATTCCACCTCCACGACGATAACCGCGATCATTACGAATAAAGTTAAAACCTAGGATGGCGATGCTACGATCACTATATATTCCTTGCCGAAGGCACAGAACGGAAGGTCATCTGTGATTTGAAAACTGCTGAGTGCTCAGTGAATTTTGCAGCGCTCCCTTGTGGTGGAAAGAACGCATTTTACACGGAAAATAAATAGAATTTATACTTCTTTTATTGACATCTGTCATACACACTGGTATAAATCTGCCAAGCGAAAACACTACAGGTGCACTCTTTTAATGCGGTTATGTGTTTATTCTATATTATTACTTTTAAGAGCCAGTTCGCGAGAGGCGCAACCGCATGTTGTTTTGATACTCTTCGATTGGGCTGAAATTTTCAGCGTTTGTTTGTCTATTCAAGGTAGGAAGTTTTGCAAAATTTCAATTTTTTTCATTGAGGTTGAGTGGGGTAAAACGGTCCTTGAAAATGATATGTCCAAAAACGTCCAAAATCTAAAAAGTGCAATAACTCCTGCTAGACTTGATGGATTTTTCTGAAAATTTGTGGTTTTATTCTACACTAAGAGTACTTCAAAATGCATGGTCACAATACATGGCAAAGAGGCAAATTGACGAAAAAACGCATTTTTCTTTTAAAAATTGTCAATTTTCAGGGTCATACAACTCTTTTCAACATCGCTAGAAAAAATATCTGAATATGGCGTTCTGGATTATCACTGTACCTTACCAGAACTACCTACTTTACCAGAAGATGCGCAGTTTGGGGTAAATCGTTCCTTGAAGATTTTGTTTTCGAAAAAAGCCGTCAAAATCACCAAAACTGCAAGAACTTGGGTTAGACTTGATAGATTTACTGAAAAATTTAGATTATTACTCTAAGTTAATACGAACTGAAGAGAAAGATGACAAAAGTGACAAATAGATTTACATAACGAAAAAAAAAATTACTTGAAAAATACTTGGCGATTCTCGGGGTGCTATTTTCTTCACAGAAAAGGTTCAGAACCCGAAGCTAGCATTGTATAAAACAACTACAGAGTTTTTATTTGGCATAATATCCAGATGCATCTTTTGGAAACTGACTAAAAAGGACTAAAGTTTTCCTTGACTTCAGTCAAAGCATCAACCTTTTCTGTAGAGGAAATAGCACTCCGAAAATCGCCAAGTATTTTTCAAGAATTTTTTTATTTTTCGTTATGTAAATCTATTTGTCACTTTTGTCAGCTTGTCCTTAAGTTCGTATTAACTTAGAGTAATAATCTAAATTTTCAGTAAATCTATCAAGTCTAACCCAAGTTCTTGCAGTTCTGATGCTTTTGACGGCTTTTTTCAAAAAAAAAATCTTTGAGGAAGTAGGTAGTTCTGCTAAGGTACAGTGATAATCCAAATTTTCAATAACATCTATTAAGTCTAGCAGGAACTATAGTTATTTGAGTGATTTTGACGGTTTTTTGAAAAAAACCTTCTAGGGCCGTTTTACCCTATTTGGCACACTTTTCTTATACATGACATCAAAGATCTTGAGTTGCTCTACAAAACGCCATATTCAGATATTTTTTCTAGCGATGTTGAAAAGAGTTGGATGACCCTGAAAATTGACAATTTTTAAAAGAAAAATGCGTTTTTTCGTCAATTTGCCTCTTTGCCATGTATTTTGACCATGCATTTTGAAGTACTCTTAGTGTAGAATAATACCAAAAATTTTTAGAAAAATCCATCAAGCCTAGCAGGAGTTATTGCACTTTTTAAATTTTGGACGTTTTTGGACATATCATTTTCAAGGACCGTTTTACCCCACTCAACCTCAATGAAAAAAATTGAAATTTTGCAAAACTTCCTACCTTGAATAGACAAACAAACACTGAAAATATAAGCCCAATCGGAGAACATCAAAACAACGTTCCTCAAAAAGGCGGTTGCGGCTCTCGCGAACTGGCTCTTATATTCTCTCAAGTTTCTCAGCAATACTGGTTATCACAAGCATTTGAAAGATGTTTTATATTACACTTTTGACGTATGAGTACGAATAATATAATCGATCTGGAAATTTGCAAATTTTTACTACTGAAAGGTACGGGGATGAAAGCAATATTTAAATTGCGTCCGTCACGAAAAGTGATTAGGATTCGAATGCTTATTGAATCTGCGATCTCGATCCGTCCCAGATGGTCTCGAGGTATGATGTTAGCCTACCAAGCCAGTTGTCGTAGGTTTGCGTCTCGGCTCAGAAGAGACTGTTAGTGTTAGACTGACACTGTCAGTAGGATCGTGGTGCTAGCCCCGCAATTGTCCTGTACACTCAAACAGTTGGATGCGAAGTCGGTGTATAACAGAATGTCGAGTTCCGATTTAGAATGTAGTAGCAAGGCTTTGCTGTGCTTTAGAATCTGCGACTTACATAGTATCGCTGCACCAGAGAGATTGCATATGCTATTTGCTAAATCCTTTGTACTACCATTGAAAAGAAGATATTGGTTACATCCACATAATGTGAAAGATCATTCTAAGACTTTTTTTTTTGTTCACACAACATTTATTTGACACGGCACAATACAAATTAATGTTTTACGGAGCCAATCAACTCTAATGCCTTATGGTCTAGAATATCTTATAATCTAAAGGCAAATCCTTTACCCTCGCTGCCGACTACGAGCTGAAACTAAATCTAATACTAAAACTAACTTGGTTTTTTTTTTTTGTTTCGCTGTTAAATTGGCACCTTGATGCTCTTCAAGTATGTAGCTATAAACATGTAGCATGTATGGCAAGTTTCGCTGAGCGAGAATATCACGAACTGGCACATAGGGCTGTATTCCTCGGGCTCTGAGGGTATCCAAAAGTAGAGATCTGGGGCCGCAGAATTCAGCACACACCCAAACCACGTGTTCAATGTCTTGATACCCCAATCCACAAACGCAATGATTACTGCTCGCCAGCCCAATACGCTGGAGATGTGCATCTAGCCCGTAGTGGTTGGACATAATCCGAGACATCATGCGAATGAAATCTCGTCCTACATCCAACCCCCGAAACCAAAGTTTGGTGGGAACCTTGGGGATGATGCTGTGTAGCCACCTCCCCAGTTCTCCCTTATCCCACGAGGCCTGCCAGTTGACAAGTGTACTCTGACGTGAAAATTTTAAAAATCCATTGTAGGCAATTGGTCTGTCATAAATATCACCGTTTGTTGCGCCCACCTTAGCCAAAGTGTCCGCTTTCTCATTGCCCGGAATGGAACAATGAGAAGGGACCCACACTAAGGTAATCTGAGAAGATTTTTCGGATAAAGCACTCAGATGTTCCCGTATTTTCCCCAGGAAATACGAAGAGTGCCTTACATCCTTCATCGATCGGAGAGCCCCAATAGAACTGAGACTGTCCGTAAAGATGAAGTAATGGTCCGTGGGCATTGTTTCAATAATCCCTAAGGTATACTAAATTGCAGCCAATTCTGCGACGTAAACAGAAGCAGGATTATCGAGCTTGTAGGAGGCGGTAAAATTATTGTTGAAGATACCGAAGCCAGTGGACCCGTTGAGAAGTGATCCATCAGTATAAAACGCATTGTCGCAGTTGATGTTTCTATATTTGTTATAAAATATTTTAGGGATCTGTTGCACGCGTAAATGACCAGGGATTCCACGAGTTTCTTCCATCATGGATGTATCGTAAAACACAGTAGAAACAGAAGTATCTAATAAGTTGACACGATTGGAGGTGTATGAGGAAGGATTTATACTTTGAGACATGTGATTGAAATACACAGTCATGAAACGGGTTTGAGAATTAAGTTCAACTAGCCCATCGAATATATCGTTGTTTGGAAAAGCCTTATGAGGTCTCCTGGGTGGGCGCCCCATCGATCCAGCAATTTTCCGGAGAAAATTCACTCTTTGTTGACATTTTTTCATCAAATACCGAACGTGACATCCCCAGGTGCCTTTCGAATCGAACCAGAAACCAAGATATTTAGATACCAAAACCTGAGAAATCGTTTCACCCATTAACTGTAAGTGGAGCTGAGCAGGCTCACGCTTCCTAGAAAAAACTACTGTCTCAGTCTTCTCCGGAGAGAATTCGATACCTAGCTGTAATGCCCAAGCAGACAAGTTGTCCAAGGTATCTTGCAATGGTCCTTGCAAATCGGCAGCTTTGGCTCCTGTAACAGAGACCACGCTGTCGTCTGCAAGTTGTCTTATCGTGCATAAATTTGCCAGACATGCGTCAATGTCATTCACATAAAAATTGTAAAGAAGAGGGCTTAAGCATGAGCCCTGGGGAAGACCAATGTAGCTAATACGAAAAGTTGCCAAATACAAAAAGTTGCCATGCGTAAAATGCATATGCTTTTCGGACAACAAATTATGCAAAAAATTGTTCAAAATTAGTGAAAATCCTTGTCGGTGGAGTTTGCCCGAAAGAATGTCAATAGAAACGGAATCAAAAGCCCCCTTAATGTTCAAGAACACAGATGCCATTTGTTCTTTGCGAGCATAGGCTAGCTGAATATCTGTAGAAAGCAACGCAAGACAGTCATTCGTTCCTTTGGCACGGCGGAAGCCAAATTGAGTATCTGATAGTAGACCGTTTGATTCGACCCAATGGTCTAAACGACGGAGTATCATTTTCTCCATCAATTTCCGGATACAGGATAGCATTGCAATCGGCCTATAAGAGTTGTGATCAGAAGCTGGTTTTCCCGGTTTTTGGATGGCGATCACCTTCACTTGCCTCCAATCCTGCGGTACAATATTTTGCTCCAGGAACTTATTGAACAAGTTCAACAAGCGCCTCTTGGCATTGCCGGGTAGATTCTTCAACAAGTTGAATTTGATTCTATCTAACCCAGGTGCGTTACTGTTACAGGACAGGAGGGCAACTGGAAATTCTGCCATCGTAAAAGGTGATTCTATCGCGTCGTGACCCGGAGACGTATCGCGAACAAAGTTTTGCGCAGGAACAGAGTCCGGACATACTTTCCTGGCAAAATCAAATATCTACCGACTTGAAGACTCCTCGCTTTCGTTGACCGTTATACGATTTCGCATTCTTCGGGCTGTGTTACAAAGAGTGTTCATCGATGTCTCCCTCGACGTCTCGTTTACGAACCGGCGCCAATATCCACGTTTCTTTGCTCGGACCAAGCTTTTGAAATTGGTCTCAAGCTCCAAATACCGCTTAAAGTCGTCGGGTTGACCTTTCACCAAAAAGAAGGCCTTAAACGCGTCGGATTTTTCCGTGTAGACATCGGAGCACTCTTTGTCCCACCACGGAGTGGGAGGCCGTTCTTTGATCGTCACGCCGGGATATTTCTTCGTTTGGGCTTGCAACGCGGCGTCGATAATCAAGCCCGCGAGGAGGTTGTATTCTTCAAGTGGTGGGTGATGTTGAATCGACTCGACAGCTTCTGATATCATTTCCTCGTATAATTTCCAATCGATATTCCGTGTGAGGTCATACGGAATATCAACTGATCGCGTGCGAGTTGAACCATTATCAATTGAAATTTGAATAGGCAAATGATCGCTACCGTGGGGATCAAGGACTACCTTCCATATGCAATTCAACCGTAGCGATGTTGAACATAAAGATAAATCGTGTCGTATCCCCGTTGTTTAATATTGTCGTGTCGAAGTCGTCGCAGAGGTTATAGGTCAAAGAGGAACGGTTATCATTAGAAGGGGAACCCCAAGCCACGCCGTAAAAGTTAAAATCTCCCAAAATCAAACGTGGCGAGGGAAGAAGTTCTATTAAATCAAAAAGCAGCCGTTGCCCAACCTGTGCTCTGGGAGGAACATATATTGAGGCAATACAAAGCTCTTTACCTTGTATTGTCATTTGACATGCGACAGCTTCGACGCCTGGGACCGTGGGGAGGTTAATACGATAGAAGGAATAGCACTTCTTAATCCCTAGAAGTACTCCTCCGTAAGGGGTGTCTCGGTCGAGGCGAATTATATTAAAATCATGGAAGCTAAGATCTACATTTGAAGTGAGCCAAGTTTCACAGAGGGAAAATGCATCGCATTTATGCTTATTAATCAAAATTTTAAATGAAACAATTTTGGAGATGATACTTCTACAATTCCACTGTAAAAAAGAGATAGAATCCTTCATCTCAGCCGATGAATTAGCCATCGAAGGATACGATCGCTGCAAGGAGGGGCCATTTAGCAGTCAACTGCTTCAAAAACTTTTTAACTGTTGGTAGAAATGCCAGCAGAAGACTTTTAAGAGGATCAGTTATGTTGAAATTTTCAAAAATCCAGTCCACAATATCTGAAAACTTCAGCAGTCCAGATTCTGGCTGAATCTTGGACGTAAAAGAAGGAACAGTTGGGCTTTTTGATGTTCCTGGAAGTGCCGGAAACTCCTTACTTATATTCAGTTTTGCCAATCCCGGAGGAGTTTGCTTCGGATTTTCTACAGCACTTTTTTGTTTCTTAGTATCAGTCACTTCAGATGGAGACCTTCTCTGTCCTTTCCTAGGAAGCCTAGGAGAAGAAAGGTTTTTCCTCTTCCTACATTTCCCGGGTTCAACAAAAGAAGATTCCCCAACTGAATCGTCAAAATCAGACTCATCGGATGGCAAGACCTCGAAGAGATTCGGGGAAACCAGTTTGGTGGCAGCGGCCTCTTTGAGCATTTCTGCGAAGGTGCGCTTAGAGCGCTCTTTCAGAGACCGCTTGATCTTGTCTTGGCGCTGTTTGTACGCGGGACATGCAGACAGCTCATGCGGAGTCTGCCCACAATAAAGGCACTTTTCAGCACCCTTATTACAGGCGTCATCCGTATGTTGCTCTCCGCACTTGCCACAACGTGCTTTATTGCCACAGTGGGAGGCCGTATGGCCCAACTGTTTGCACTTGAGGCAATTCATTACCTGCGGTACAAACAAGCGCACGGGTAGACGCACTTTGTCCACGAGCACATAGCTCGGCAGAGCAGACCCGGCGAAAGTCACGCGAAAAGAGTCTGAAGGGGTGTAAGTTTTTACACCCTTGTCGAGCGATACTGAATGTTATTGCTTACATTCAAGTATCTTGGCAGGTTCAAGGCTAGAATCCTTGAAAAGGCCTTTTCCAGCCTTCAACAGGTCCTCGACAGTCAGACTCGATTCGCTGACCACACCGTCAATCTCAACTACGCGAGCTGGAATGTACACGTGGTACTCCCGCTGAAGAGCTCACAAGCAGCAATCTCGTTTGCTTGCTTGAGGCCGGACACCAAAACACGCAGCTTATTCGGGCGTACTTTGGTAATTTCAGTCACGGCTGTAAACCGTGCCAGATCTTTACATATTTGCATTGTGTTCAATGCTTTCACTTTCGGCCGGAAAAATACAGCCCCAATACCAACTTTGCCCTCCGGATACTGCTTAAGCCGATGGGTAGCTTCCTGCGGGGTTCCATTCTTAACCCTTGGAACTTTGTATCCGGGAGGGCTAGGCGGTAGAACGAGCGGGTTTTCATCCCCGCGTTCGTCGTCCATGTTGGACGCGTAAGCCACACACGCAAAATGCCAATCAACAAATAATATTGTAGAAGAAAAACCAAGAAAAAAAAACTACTTATCTTCTGCAGCCGCTCTCCACCGCAATCAGCGCACGGGCGATGCCAATCTACAGTCCTTCACACAAGAGTCCGCTAGCAAAAGCTGCAGCCGCTCCAGCCACACAGCAGCACCAGTACAGCCAAACAGCAGTACGCCGGGTACTGGATCTCTCGTAGTAGCGACACAACGTACAGTCTGTGGCGTACGGTAGCAAAAGGCGTTCCTTTGTCTTCATTAGACGACGGCAACGAGCAGCAGTGCACACGCAATACAATGCACGGTGACTTTGAAGGCGATTAACTGGTCGGCACTATCGAGATCGAAATGAAATTGCGACCGAACACGACAAAAGCACAACTCGGAATGCTTCTAAGACTTATTTCAATTTAATATAAAAGTGTTCTAAATTAGTTTCGCTTCGACGCATGTTGATTTTGTGGAATAGAACTCTGTGTGAAGAAGACCTGCTTTTTCGTGTGCATTTTTCGAAATAAGATCAGTAAATCAGGAGGTGTGAAACGACCCGGGGACAAGCTATTTCATTCGCACTCCTGCTCAACATGTCGACTGGCTTTGGCAAAATGTATAACTGTGTTATTTAGGCCGAAGAGCAAGACTTCACATAGAGGTGTGCGGAACGGCTCTTTTGCAAAAGCGGCTCATATGAACCGCTCATGGTTCACAATGATTCACGAGCGTTGACAGTTCGTATTTTCTCGGTAAACTTCGGGTTCGCGCGAATCCATCAGTTCTGGTGCGCTCAAAAAACCGTGGCTCTTTTTCGTGAGCCGTTCATTCTTTCGCTCTTTTCTAAGAACCGGTTCATTCACATATTCAAATAAAATCATGATTTTTAAAAATATTCTATCACATAAAATCATGATTTTTATTAATTTTCTATCGTTATCCTTCAGTTTTAAAATTCCGATTTAAAACAGTTCGAAATCTGCTCGAAATCGCTACAATAACAGTTCGCCCATGTACCAACTGTCATTTATGCGATTTTTATTCTTCATTAAAAAATTGAAGGACAATAATATAAAATCACGTTTGTTCAGAAAATTACACTCTTTTAGCTGATATATAAACACCAGAAATCCGTGAATAGTTAATATCGAAATATCGTTCGCAAAATTAATATGCTACAACCAAATTATCCGTTCGTACAACCACATTATCCGTTGCTCCAGAAGCTTATCCAAGTTTATCTAATCTCATCCTCCTTATTTTTATTCCATCGGATGCATCTAGCATCAATGAGTCCAAAACCGATATACCTTCAGAGTTTGGATCTCGGGTGATCGATAAAACATGTGATATAATGAAATAACAAGATGAAGCCTGTTTGGAAATTTCATGGTCGACTAAGGTATTGATTCAATATTATAAAATTTCAGCTCGTAGTCGGCAGCGAGCACAAAAAAAATGCTTTTAGCTTATAAGATATTTTAGACCATAAGGCATTAGACTTAATTGGCTCCGTAAAACATTAATTTGTATTTTGCCGTGTCAAATAAATGTTGTGTGGACAAAAAAAAATAAAATATCTAGATATTTGCCAAACAAAATTTATCTGTACAACATCTTCTTACAACACGAAGTAGCACTAAACAAAAACAAAAAAAACACTTAATATTTGCTTTATGACAACGATAAAGTTTCAAACTAATTTTTATAAATAACTGTCGCTAACACATGATACAATCGTGAGAGGAAGACCTTCACAATATGTAATTGCATCATTAACAGTTTCGAACACCCGGTTTTAAATAGCATTGATTGTGGTTCGTGTTCCAAACCAACATGTACGGGACATCAGATAGCTTATGTTGATACTTTTACTTACTTCCACTATGCCACATCATAGATTTTCGAATATAAAAAATTGCACAAATGTTAAACTTCGCTGTTTTCGCACAACGTTTTTGCATTGCACGTAAAAGTTCGAATTAAACAGGTTAAACTGTTGAAATAACCGTCAATTCAAAACAACGAATAATTTATGCCACTTTATACCACTGTCGCAGTGGCATAAACGTACACGACAAATATAAATTGCTGAGGGCAAAGAAAATTCATTCGTGATTTTTCAGTCCTCTTTGTGTGCACTTTCTGTTTAATCATATACCTGAAGTTGACCTTACGTTCTGTGCCGAAAGCCAAGATTCGGAAAAGCAGGCAACCGAGATTTAGGAATCGCATAAAAGTTCCTTGACTTCGTCAAATTTAGTTGACTTTCTTGCGCATAAACTTTGGGCGTTCCCATGACATACATTAAACTTGCCGATAGGGAGAGCGGCGTTCAACACCGCGCCAGGAATGTTTGTCGAGGTGTGATTTTGCGTTAATGGTATCATGTGAAAAAAGGGAAACAGTTTTTAGGGGGCTGTGAATCTATGAAAATAGAAAATAGATGTTTGTCAATATCACATTAAAACAATCTTCAAACAAATACAGTTAACTAATAATATCAAACAAATAGTAAAAAGTGGACGGTAATATGCAGTACTTATCTGAATTGGTCAAGATGTTGTTCGGAGCGTATGGGCATTGGCTGCTGATCAGCAGAGCGTTTCACCATGACAGTACCCTGTCTCGTATAAACCGATGCCAACTTTCCAACTTTTTTCAAATGCAGAGCTGCTGCTTTCAGTTTACGTGCAGCTATGGTTAAACTCTCGTTCACGTAAATCCGGCGTTTTGAATTGATGCCCAGATGACACAATTTTAAGTCTCGTTTCTGTAGGTAGCGATTGTAGAAATCATTCCGATTGTTCCGTAACGCAAATTGCACTACAATCAAGCCATTGCTTTCAAACTTAGAAAACATTCTGTGCCGAACACGCATCAGTATCGGACGTGTTTGGTGATCGCTCCGATAGAATATAAAACAAAAGACGCGCGAGCAAGTGTTGGCATTGTTTGCCTGGTCGAGTGAAGGTTCAAGGTCGCCCGCCTTTGTGCAACTGTTTCGCATCGTGGCTGTTTGCTGGTGCGTAAGCCGATTTGGCTGCTAAGTGATTTGTGCTACAGCAGTGGACGAGAATCTCAACAGAAAGGAGGAAAAAGAAGAAGCCAACAGTTGACAGCGAGTTGTGTCGCTGTGCGGCTCGCTGCTGGAGGCTGTTTGGAGCTGCTGTATTGGTGCTGCTGGCTGTAACGGCTGCAGCTTCGACCGTTCGGACAACCAACCCTGCTGAAAGGAGAAGTAAAGAGGTACGTGTTCTGTCGGCGCTAGTGCGCTAGATTTAGCGTGATGGATGTAGATCCCTCGCCTCCCGTGCCACCATCCCCGAACCCCTCCGACCCTGTCCCTCCTGCCAACCCTTCCTCTGTTAATTCTCCAGTCCCCCTCGCCCCAAGCTTTACCCGGACGGATCTCAGGGCAGCTTTACTGTTTTCTTTCGGCCAAAAGCAGGACCGAAATCGAAACCGTTAAACATCCTGCAGATTTCGAAAGACCTGACGGAGGGGTACAAGGCCGTGACCGAAATCTCCAAGGTCAGACTCAACAAGCTCCGTGTCGTGGTCAGCGACCTGGAACAGGCCAACGCTATTGCTCGCTCCGAGCTTTTCACACGCGAGTATCGCGTTTATATACCCGCACGAGACGTGGAGATCGACGGTGTCATAACCGATTCGAGTCTGTCGGTCGAGTGTATCTTGGCAAGCGGTTTTGGCTGCTTCAAAAATGCTTTGTGTCACGACGTAAAAGTAAAGATCATAGATTGCAAGCAATTGCGGTCTGTGTCTCTTGTCAACGGCACAAAAGTGTATACTCCGTCAGACTCGTTTCGTGTTACGTTTGCCGGATCTGCTGCTGCTGCAATAAGGCACGATGTAGCAAGTGTGGAGAAACTCATGCGGACGATTCTTGCAGTGTAAATGCTGAAAAATGTATTCGCTGCGGGGAAAATCAGCATGAGCTCTCCACATGCCCGGTGTACATGCAGCGCAGAGATAAAATCAAGCGGTCACTCAAGGAGCGTTCAAAGCGATCTCACGCTGAGATGCTGAAGAAGACCGTGACCACTTCTACCATAACATCGAACCCCTTTGATCTGTTGTCCTCTGATGAAACCGATTCTGACGATTCACCAGCGGGAACAACTTATGCCAATCCTGGGGCGTCTAGAAAGAGGAAAAATATTTCCTCTCCTAAACTTCCCCGAAAAGGTCCTAAGATTTCCCAAAGTGAAATGAAAGTTACAAACAAACCAAACAGTGCTGCGGAAAAACCGAAGCAAACTCCTCCTGGGCTTGCAAATTTAAAGTCCCAGAAGGAGTTCCCAGCACTGCCAGGAACATCTAAAACCCCAGTTGTTCTATTTGCACTCCCAGTTGATGAAACAAACTCTGGATTAGTGAAATTTTCTGACATTGTGGACTGGATTTTTGAAACTTTCAATGTACCCGATCCAATTAAAATTTTTCTTACAGCATTCCTCCCAACAGTAAGATCATTTTTGAAGCAGTTGACTGCCCAACGGCCCCTCCTTGCAGCGATTGTATCCTTCGATGCCTAATTCTTCTGCGTATACGAAGGATTCTATCTCTGTCTTACAGTGGAATTGTAGAAGTATTTTACCAAAATGGATTCATTTGAAGTTTTAATAAATAGAAACAAATGCGATGCATTCTCCCTTTGTGAAACTTGGCTTACTTCAAATATTGATCTCAACTTCCATGATTTTAATATTATTCGCCTTGATCGAGACACCCCATATGGAGGAGTACTTTTAGGGATTAAAAAGTGCTATTCTTTCTATCGTATTAACCTCCCCTCGATTCCAGGCATCGAAGTTGTCGCATGTCAAATGACAATACAAGGTAAAGAGCTTTGTATTGCCTCAATATATATTCCTCCCAGAGCACAGGTTGGGCAACGGTTGCTCTTTGATTTAATAGAACTTCTTCCCTCGCCACGTTTGATTTTGGGAGACTTCAACTCTCATGGTGTGGCTTGGGGTTCCCCCTACAATGGCGATGACTTCGACGTGACTATTTTGAACAACGGTGAAATGACACGTATCCCGAAACCTCCAGCGCGCCCAAGCGCTTTGGATCTATCCTTATGTTCGACGTCGCTACGGTTGGATTGCACATGGAAGATAATCTCCGATCCTCACGGTAGCGACCATCTGCCTATTCAAATTTCAATTACTAACGGTTCAACTCGCATGCGACCAATTGACATTCCGTATGACCTCACACGGAATGTCGATTGGAAGTTATACGAGGAAATGATTTCAAAAGCGGTCGAGTCGATTCAACATCACCCACCACTTGAAGAATACAACCTCCTCGCGGGCTTAATCCTCGACGCCGCGTTGCAAGCCCAAACGAAGAAATATCCCGGCGTAACGATCAAAGAGCGGCCTCCAACTCCGTGGTGGGACAAAGAGTGCTCCGATGTCTACACGCAAAGATCCGACGCGTTTTTGGCCTTCCAGAAGGGAGGTATACCCGACGACTATATACGGTATTCAGAGCTTAATACCAAGCTTCAAAGCCTGGCTAAAGCAAAGAAACGCGGATATTGGCGTCGGTTCGTGAACGAGACGTCGAGGGAGACATCGATAAGCACTCTTTGGAACACAGCCCGAAGAATGCGGAATCGCGTAACGGTCAACGAAAGCGAGGAGTCTTCAAGTCGGTGGATATTTGATTTTGCCAGGAAAGTATGTCCGGACTCTGTTCCTGCGCAAAACTTTGTTCGCGATACGTCTCCGGGTCACGACGCGATAGAATCACCTTTTACGATGGCAGGATTTTCAGTTGCCCTCCTGTCCTGTAACAATAACGCGCCTGGGTTAGGTAGAATCAAATTCAACTTGTTGAAGAATCTACCCGGCAATGCCAAAAGGCGCTTGTTGAACTTGTTCAATAAGTTCCTGGAGCAAAACATTGTACCACAGGATTGGAGGCAAGTGAAGGAGATCGCCATCCAAAAACCAGGGAAACCAGCTTCTGATCACAACTCTTATAGGCCGATTGCAATGCTATCCTGTATCCGGAAATTGATGGAAAAAATGATACTCCGTCGTTTAGACCACTGGGTCGAATCAAATGGTCTACTATCAGATACTCAATTTGGCTTCCGCCGTACCAAAGGGACGAATGATTGTCTTGCGTTGCTTTCAACAGATATTCAGCTGGCGTATGCTCGCAAAGAACAAATGGCGTCTGCGTTCTTGGACATTGAGGGGGCTTTTGATTCCGTTTCTATTGACATTCTTTCGGGTAAACTTCACCGACAAGGATTTTCTGCAATTTTGAACAATTTTTTGCACTATTTGCTGTCAGAGAAGCACTTGCATTTTACGCACGGCGATTTGGCAACTTTTCGCATTAGCTACATGGATCTTCCCCAGGGCTCATGTTTAAGCCCCCTTCTTTACAACTTTTATGTAAATGACATCGACGAATGTCTGGCAAATTCATGCACGATAAGACAACTTGCAGACGACAGTGTAATCTCTGTTACAGGAGCCAAAGCTGCCGATTTGCAAGGACCATTGCAAGATACCTTGGACAATTTGTCTGCTTGGGCTTTACAGCTAGGTATCGAATTCTCTCCGGAGAAGACTGAGATAGTAGTTTTTTCTAGGAAGCATGAACCTGCTCACCTTCAAACACAATTAATGGGTAAAACGATTTCTCAGGTTTTGGTACACAAATATCTTGGTGTCTGGTTCGACTCTAAAAGCACCTGGGGTTGTCACGTGAGGTATCTGATGAAAAAATGTCAACAAAGTGTGAATTTTCTTCGTACAATAACCGGACAATGGTGGGGAGCCCACCCAGGAGACCTTATAAGGCTTTACCAAACAACGATACTGTCTGTTATTGAGTACGGGTGTTTCTGCTTCCGCTCCGCAGCAAACACACATTTGATCAAACTGGAGCGAATACAATATCGTTTGATCCAGAAGATGCTTGGTTTTACAAAATGCTAATCCAATTCAGGGCAGTACGGCGAGACAAGATAAAACGTAACGCGATCACAGCAAATACTTAGAATTTCACTCGGACTGCGTCGGGTAGTAACGGAAACAGTTTTACTCCAGAATTTACAATTTGTTTAACAGCGCTTTACTCACAACACATATTGGCTACAGTGGTGCCAGAGAATCAGTTACCAAAATATTGTGGCCAGCTCTGAAAAATATATTGAGGTCGGTGGCAAGTTTTGAAACGTTGCCTTTTTTGTCGATACGCTGCCTCACAACTTTAACGACTTGCCGATCGTGACCGATCGGATCTTTTGCGGTCCTCCAAAGAGAATGCCTGTTTGTACCTAAAAAATAGGGAATGTCGAATGCCACGACTCAAACTTGAGTAATCTCAGTTCCACACTGGCATAGCTTGGTCAATCATCAGTAAGTAAAAATGAAATGGCGTTGAATCCACAAATGGCCAACTTCAAGCCACCACTTCGAATTTTCAAAGGCATAATTATGAACTTATGTTTCTGGGTGCAAAGTTTGATTGAACTCAGACGGCTGATGGCGAAAAAGCATCTGCTTTGTACTAAATTGTTTTCAAGTTGAACCTTTGTGATTCACCTTCAGAGATGTGCTTCTTGGAAAGTTGTACTAACATTGTCTGTGGAGATATGGATTCCGTACGAAGTATCATTTGGTCAAATTTGTCATGTGACAACTTGAGCACCCCTAGTTAATACAATCAATACAACCCAAAATAGCCATCAGCTAAACGCATAACACAGAAATGCTAAATAGTGTTATTACAACCATATGCGCAAGAATACCACACACCGATAAACAATTACTTCTTTGCCTCTTTCTCTACCACCCGTACGCAACCGTACCAGTGCATAGACTCAATAGCCGAAATATGACCTGACGCAGCATTCTAGACCCTTTGCATATAGCCACACAGTCCAGAGGTCTCGCTCATACTTACTATTAGGATAGGTTTAAGCAAAAATGTACAAATCATATATAAGGAAGAAATTTACTGAATACAAATCAATTGGTATGATAGCAACTGTCTCACTAAGTTCTTTCAGCCTGAACCGGTAGTCTTCTACCCTAGTTCGGTTACTGAATAGAAAGAAATAGCCTTCTCCATCCTATGTTCTACAAGGACATCTTACATGGCATACCGTGACAGGTTATCTACAATCAGTAGACCCTGAAAGTTAAAATTTAAAACGCAATTCTAAACCACCCGCGATCCGCGAATATAAATTGTTTCGTTCATGTACAAAAGATGATAACAAGTGTATGCATATGTGCTGAGTGAAGAAGAAATAACAACGCAGTAAAAGTGGTTATTAATTATGATACCAAGTGCACGAAAATAAACATTCAGCTAAAAGTGATGGAAGAAAATTGGGACAACGCTGACTCACCAGCCTACATCCCCAAAACAGAAAACAAACGAATAATTCGCAAGACGCCAGCCAAATTAACAAAGGCGCAGCAAAAACAGTTTTATGAAGAAGAACGCCAACGTTGGGCAAAACTAAACCAAAATTCTAAAGTGAAAGTGAAATCATGGGGTGGTTCGGAAGCGACCAAACAGAAAACAATTTTTATAGTGCCCATGACACTATACAAACAGTGGTGATAGGCGCGATCGCAATAGTAGTGCTAATCTATGGAATTGTACGAATTTTAAACAACCACCATAAGAATCAAGCAGAGCGAGTGGCCAACATGGCAGTGCGTTTCAGTAGTAACAACATCGCTTAAAATAGCAAAACCGCGTACACGGAAAAAAATAAGTGACAATGACCTTCTACGCAGTAGAAGTGTGGGTCGTAGATGCCCAAACAGGTGAAATCATAACACGATATTACAGATTAGAATACGACGAGAACGATAGTGAAGAGTGAAAATGACGGCGAAAACGTCCCTAGTGAAAACAATCAAAAGGCTAGAGCATGCAAGGTCAACAAACATTCCGATAATAATTGAGACCAAGCAGCGAAGTATAGAACAGTTAATAGACACGCTACTAGCCGAAAAAACAATAACAGTGTTGAAAAACTATACATACTCGCGCGCAGTAAAAGTCGCGTGCGCATAGATTCCATTGAAGCCCTGGCTCAGACGATCAAAGTCAGAAATACGGACATATCAGAGTGGAGTGAAAAACTACTAAAAAGTAAAAATGGATACATTTTAATGTCCAGAACAAAAGGAGTAATATCGCACCGGGACGCCGTAAAACATAAGATAGGAGGAGAAATCCTAGGATTCGTCGCGAACTCATGGGGTAATCGTCGTGACAGCAACAAGCAGAGCAACAAGGTAGCAGTGGAGAGCAGTACGCAGCACACCGCTGCTAACAGCGACAGCAGAAAGCAGTAACTGGTGCACACCAACAACAATAACAGCAACAACTGCAGAAACAATAACCACAAACAGTAGCAGAAACGGAATGGATTACCAGCCTGTTAAATGAAAGGTAAAACACGTAGTACAAATAAGAAAAACTATTGAATGGAAGATCAAATAGAGACCAAAATAATAATACTAAAAAACTTACTAGTAAACTTTAAGAAAAAAACCCTAATAGAAATTTTTTACGAAATACTATATCGGACAAGCAGGAATTATTAAAAACAACCTACAACGAAATAATTAACATTCTAGCAATATTCGAAGAGCAGTTATCATCGACACAGCTCATATATTACACAAAACTAACAAGGTCATTATATGACGAAATTAATATAATAATTATACAAAAACTAACATACTCCCCAGAAAGAAAGACTAAATTTAAAGCGCTGGTTAACACAGTAATATTTTGTAACCGCGTAAAACTATTACACAATTCTAAAATGGCTAGCGTAATAGAGATAATAAAAATCATATCATCACTGGTACCATCATACGATGGTAAACCAGAAAAATTACCTAATGTACTAGCAGCACTTGGTGCTTGCAAAGCATTAGTCACCAACGAAAATAAAAACGCTGCCATCCAGACCATTTTGTCGAAACTGGAAGGCAAAGCGCGAGCTGCAGCCACAGACGCTCCAGCTGACATTGACGATTTAATTAATAAATTAAAACTAAAGTGCAGTCCAACCACTTCCCCAAATACCATAGTATCAAAATTAAGCACTATGAAGCAAAAGGAAAGTTTTAGCAAATTCGCCGACGAGATCGAACAATTAACTCTCGAATTAGAAAAAACATGCATTTATGAAAAGGTCCCGCTAGACACTGCATCCAAACTAGCGACAAGTGCAGGAATTAAAGCACTTATTAACGGTACTAAAAGAGCAGAGACTAAGCTACTACTTAAGGCAGAACAATTCGATACGCTGACCAAAGCCATAGAAAAAGCTTCGGAGAACGAAGCCGAAGTACAGTCTGCGAATGTACTAACTTATAACCATTACAGCAATAATAGACCATTCAGAGGCAGAGGTTATCAGCAAAACAATAACCGATACCACTATCAAAATCGACAGCAAAACCGCGAAAATTTCCAGAATAGGAATAACTGGAATAATTTCAACAACGGAAATAGATTCAACAATTACAGACGTGGTAACCCTCGTTACCAAAACAATAACCCCCAGAGAGGGAATCAAAGACCTCAATTATACAGACCAAACGTTTACTATATGGCTCCGGAAAACCAACTGGCCCCCCAACAGGAGCCAGTTGGGGGAGAACCAATGGCCCAAGCTGCATATCGGCCACAACATCAAGAACCACAACAAGTTCAATTAGCCAACATGCAAAGAAATTGAACGAAATCTATAATATAAACACCTCATTGACAAATTTTGTAACCCTATTAATAAAAAATTTAAACTCCAAATTTACTTTTCTAGTAGATTCGGGAGCGGAAATATCAGTTTTAAATCCTATCAAACTACATACAGTAGGTACAATAGACCAAAGCAATACATGTGCAATAACAGGAATCCACCAGCAATCCATAGACACACTCGGAAGTATCGACATACCTTTGATACTTCAAGATGACTGTTCAATAAACCATCAATTCCACATCATTCCAACAGACGTACCAATCCCAACGGATGGAATACTCGGACGAGATTTTCTAGTTAAATTTCGTTGCATTCTAGATTATGACACATGGACATTATCAAGCTTTATAAATTCCCAACTAATAGAAATTCCCATACAAGATAAATTAAACGGTGAAATATTAATACCACCACGTTGTGAAGTTTTTAGACAAATTCGGATAGAAAAACCTGACCAAGATTACGTAATCCTCTCCAAAGAAATTCAACCAGGAGTGTTTTGCGCAAACTCAATTATTAATGCAGCAAATCCTATAGTCAAATTAATTAATACAACAAATTTCACAATAAAAATTAGAGAACATTTAGCAGACAGTAAATTACCACTAGAAAATTACAACATCTTTTCCTTCGACAAACAAACCAACCAAAACAGAAAAACACAATGCATATCAGAACTGAATTTAAACGACACACCAAGCTATATTAAAGACAAACCCGAGGACCTATGCTCAAAATACGACGATATATTTGCATTACAGACTGACATGCTGACATGTAATAACTTCTACAAACAAAAAATCAACTTAAACGACCAATCTCCAGTATACATAAAAAACTACAGAACCCCAGAGATACACAGAACAGACAAACAAGTGACGAAAATGCTAAACGAAGACATTATCCAACCATCTATATCCCCATACAATTCACCCGTCTTACTAGTTCCAAAAAAGACTACGAATAACGACAAAAAATGGCGTTTAGTAGTAGACTTCAGACAGCTCAATAAGAAAGCTATTGCAGACAAGTTTCCTTTACCCAGAATAGACGACATACTTGACCAAATGGGTAGAGCTAAATATTTTTCCACGCTTGACCTAATGTCAGGATTCCACCAAATTGAACTAGACGAAAAATCCAAACAATTTACAGCATTCTCAACCAACTCTGGACACTACGAATTTAATAGACTACCTTTCGGACTAAATATATCTCCCAACAGTTTTCAACGCATGATGACGATAGCCCTTAGCGGACTACCACCAGAATGTACTTTCCTTCACATTGACGACATCATTGTAATCGGATGTTCGATTCAACACCATTTGACCAATTTAGAACATGTTTTTCGCAAATTAAGAGGATATAATTTGAAACTTAACCCGGCAAAATGCAAATTTTTCTGTGCAAACGTGACATACTTAGGACATGACATATCAGCGGAAGGCATACAACCCGACAAATCAAAATTTTCAGCAATCAAAACCTATCCCCGACCACAAAATGCAGACGACGTTAGAAGATTCGTCGCATTTTGCAATTATTATAGGAGATTCATACCCTATTTCTCAGATAAAGCAGCACCCCTTAACGCACTTTTAGTCAAAAAGGCAGTATTCAACTGGACAAAAGCATGTCAAAATGCATTTGAGACATTAAAACACGAACTTTAAAGTCCAAGAATACTACAATTTCCTGATTTTAAAAAACCGTTCATTATTAGCACAGACGCCTCAAAAATAGCATGTGGCGCTGTACTAGAACAGGAACATGATGGCATCAGATTACCTATAGCTTATGCCAGTAAGAAATTTACTAAAGAGAAAGTAACAAGTCAACGATAGAGCAAGAGCTCACTGCCATACACTGGGCAATTTCTCATTTTAGACCATATCTCTATGGACGGAAATTCATTGTAAAAACAGACCATAACCCCTTGGTACACTTTTTTTCAATGAAAAATCCAACGTCTAAATTAACAAGAATGCGACTAGATTTAGAAGAATTCAACTTCAATATTGAATACGTAAAAGGAAGAGAAAACGTAGGGCCCGACGCTCTTTCACGTGTTGCAATTGACTCTGATACTCTAAAAACTATGTCAATTCTTCCAATGCAGACGAGGTCCAAAACACAACAAAATAATAAAGCAACAAAGAGCGAATCTACAGCCAATAAGATTGATCACCTTAAAGCCTACGATTCAATTAACAACATCGAAGCTTTCAATTTACCAAAAATAACATTCGAACTTATCGACAATTATATGAGCATATCAGTGAAAACGAAAAACCTGAAAGGAATCATTGCTCTAGCGCAAGTATTCCAACACAAAGGTACAATCTTTTTAAAAGAATGCATGCAACTAGTGAACGATATGGCCAAAACAACAAAAATAAAGAAAATTGCGATCAGTGAAAAGGATCCAATATTTAGTTACGTTTCCCGGGAACAATTTAAAGCAGCATGTAATGAGAATTTAAATGACGTCATAATTATTATCTACACACCAGCAACGGTTTTGAAAAAGGCTGATAAAATAAATCAATTGATAAAAGAAAACCACGATACCCTTTTAGGAGGACACGTAGGTATAAACAAACTACTACAAAAATTGAGAAGAAACTATTACTGGTCTAATATGAAAGACAGTATTTCTAAATATGTGAAAAATTGCAAACCATGCAAACAAAATAAACACAAGATTAAAACAAAAGAAGTTTTTGAAAACACTTCTACACCAATAAGAGCCTTTGAACTTGTTTCAATGGACACCATCGGTCCACTAACAAGATCAACAAAAGGAAATCGTTACGCATTAACAGTCCAATGTGATTTAACGAAATATGTAATAACGGTACCAATAGTAGATAAACAAGCTACTACTTTAGCAAAAGCACTAGTAAAAAACCTTATCTTAATATATGGATGCCCTAAGATAGTTAAATCCGATATGGGTACTGAATATAGAAATGAAATATTTCAACAAATATGTACTATTCTCTCCATAAACCAAAAATTCTCCACAGCATACCACCCAGAAACCATAGGATCCCTCGAACGAAGTCATCGTTGTTTAAACGAATATCTCAGACAGTTCGTCAATGAACAACATGATGACTGGGATTCGTGGATACCATATTTTACATTTTTCTACAACACTACGCCACATACTGAACATACTTTCACACCATTTGAACTTGTCTTTGGTACACAAGCAAATTACCCAACACAATTAAGAGAAACCATTACTATAGATCCAATTTATAACTACGATTCATATCAGAAAGAATTGAAATTCAAATTACAACTAGCAGCTCATAAAGCAAAAGCTTTACCAGAAAAATCAAAAATAAACAGAGTATGTAAACAAGCAGAAGACTCAAAACCAATTAATGTTCACATAGGAGACAAAGTATGGTTGAAAAAGGAACCCCGTAGAAAACTAGATTCAGTATATTCAGGACCATTTATCATTATTCAGATACAACACCCAAATGTAACAATACAAAACGCAATATCAAAAGAAACCCAAACAGTACATAAAAACAGAATTGTCAAAGGATAATTGTAATACAATATCATATAATTAAACATAGTTTATAAGATCACAGGCAAACTGAAAAAAAAATATAAAATCCTATTACGAGATAACTGGACTCAGGCAACAATTGAACAATTCCATTCCATTTCATTACATTACATTATTCTTCTAAAAAAGGGAGGTGTCATGTGACAATTTGAGCACTCCTAGTCAATACAACCCAAAATAGCCATCAGCTAAACGCATAACACAGAAATGCTAAATAGTGTTATTACAACCATATGCGCAAGAATACCACACACCGATAGACAATTACTTCTTTGCCTCTTTCTCTACCACCCGTACGCAACCGTACCAGTGCATAGACTCAATAGCCGAAATATGACCTGACGCAGCATTCTAGACCCTTTGCATATAGCCACACAGTCCAGAGGTCTCGCTCATACTTACTATTAGGATAGGTTTAAGCAAAAATGTACAAATCATATATAAGGAAGAAATTTACTGAATACAAATCAATTGGTATGATAGCAACTGTCTCACTAAGTTCTTTCAGCCTGAACCGGTAGTCTTCTACCCTAGTTCGGTTACTGAATAGAAAGAAATAGCCTTCTCCATCCGATGTTCTAAAAGGACATCTTACATATTTGAATGATGATGATTCCATCAAGGAAATAACATATAAGCAATGGACGCATCAATAAAGATGTTTCTTGGAATCAAAAGTAAGCCACGTAGTAAGTAAGATACGGAAACATTCGTGAACAGGTTTATTGAGACGATTCCGGATCTCCGGATGGCATCATTTTATGGCGTTGAAACAAGCAGAGTTTTTCCATGACACTAAAGAAAACTTGCCTGAATGATAAATACTGGTGGTGACGGATTTTTCCGAAAACTATTCGTTTGTGTTTCGGGATAGAGTGCAAGCGGTCCTAACTGTGTAAATGAGCAAGGAGTAACTGTAATTTGAACGTTCAGTTTGTGACAGCAATGCTAGACAAATTAAAAAGCTTTGGAATGAATTCAGCAACCGAGATTACAAATCTAATGAAGACAGCTACAAGCTCAAAGTCCGAAACTGTTTTGGAATTGATCGTAAAACGAAATCCAGTACGTAACTCGAAGCTAAATCAAGTCACGAAGAAACACAGCGAGTGAATAGTTGTGAATAAATGTAGGTTACGTAGAAAATAAAACATCGCTTTTTTTATTTCAATGTTGTTACCGGTGAGTAATTCCACAACAAATGACCCGGTTTTGATATTTTTTTCAATTGTCATTTTTGATTTGGTTGAAACTTTGCATTGTGCTGTTGGTTATTATTTTGTCGTAGGACAACGTCTTCATTTTCTATACTGGGGTAATTAAAAATAACCACATCATGGATAACAGCAACCATATGATGTCTTGGAAGTAAACATGCTTGTGAAGTCAACAGTACTGTACAGTACAGGTGGAGCAGAGCACCGCATGACTATCATTGCAGCGGTACACAATTTTTATTCGTGTGCAATCAAAGAAAAACTGCTATGCTGCAGCTAATGGTGATTAACGATTATTATATCCTAACTACTTCCTTAACGGAACTTACTTAATCAACGGAAATTATATCTGAACTACTTTTGATCAATTTGTGATGTTCTAGAAAGTTTTAGATTATAGATAAAATAATACAAATTTTACCAAAAAAGAAGTTAATTTTGTTGAACCAACTCCGAAATAGAGCGATTTTAAGGTAAAATTATGTCAATTTTTGAAATCGAATTATTTAATATTGTGAATATTTGTGAGGTATTACTCAACGTTATTTATCTCGGCATGTTTTGAGGTACAAGTACACATATTTTTCTGAACCAAGACTCTTCGGGAACTTCGCATTTTCATAGTTTTAAAATACCGCGTTTTTAACTACTTTATTCTCCTAAATACTGCACAAAAAACTGTTTTACACTTAAATGATATATAATTACAAACAACTCTATTTGAGGTTGAATATGATACTGATTTATTTTCGTGAACTTTTACAAAAAGTAGCTTAATCCTAGGTATACAATTATGTTGGTATTGGTGCGTCAGCAAGACGCGGGGATGAGGATCGATTACCTGGATGGGCGACGAGCGGGTAGTAGTTGAAGAGCGGGTAAACTAGGATGAGTCCTATCCTGAAGGTGTAATAAACCGGCCGTGAGCAGGTGATGGTTGAAGAACGGATAAACCAGATTGTTGGTGATGAAGATTTGGCTGTTTATATTCTGGAGGTGCAATAAACCGGCAATGAGCAGGTAATATAGTTGAAGAGCTGGTGATGAGCTTACGTAATTCCTCCCGCGGGTGAAGAAGTTTCGTCCTCGAAACGTATTCAAACTGTCTCTTCTTTTACTGAGTTAGTTGAATTGGTTTTTGTTTATCTTTGTTTAATGATAATTTTTTTTTTTGTGGACGATGCTTGATTATGCATATTGTCAATCCAATGAAAACCATTATGGTTGTTAAAGAAAATCCTCCAAAAAGGGACCAAATAGTCCAATGAGTGTTGTACTGTCGATAGTATACATGCTGTATTTCCTTCCTGGTTTCTGTGTACATTTTTATTAATTCTTTTGGGCTACCAGTATTGTTGATCAATGTTCTGAAAATATTCAGCTTCTGGTATGTTCCGAATACGGGACTATGGGTGATTTCAAATTCCTTGGAGGTGAATTCTATGTCGTTTATCCATATTGAACAATTCTTGAAAATGATCAGGAAGTTACCTTCCAATGTTCGATTTTGCGGACCGCAGGTGCTAGATATGTTGGCTCTTACTCCATTTATGTGTATCGTTAATATGGATATTTGAATCGTATCCTGTTCGTCGAATACATGACGTGTATTGCACTTGCTCAATTTCCCTGTCATTATTGGTTTGAAGCACGTTTCTTGTTCCAAATTGTGAAGTTGATCCTGCTCCTGAATGTATGAGTCCTTATCTTTTGTTGCATAAAAGTCCTTCTTGTTAGTTACGATGTATTTGAATGGTGTTAGTATTTTTCTTTGTTTATAATTAACAGCTGTATTTGAAATAATTTGTATTGCACTTTAGATAATTCTGGTACTTTCATAATATACAACAGATTTTCTCCTAAAGCTACTTGAGGTTTTATGTAACTGATGACTTCGTCTAATGAGGAATTGTTTAAGCCTTGGTCAACCAGAATTTTTTTTTATGAGTGTTAATTCTTCTGTGGATAAGGTGTGGCTGGTTATTATTCCTAGTTTTGTATTTATAATAATGTTGTGTATGTTTTCTAATTATTTATTTATATAAGAATAATTATGTCCATTGTTCCTAATATTATTTTGTTTTCTGCTATAGCCTTATTCGATGTTTGTATAATTTTATCATTTTCTCGTTTATTTTATTGTTTATTCTGATTTGTATATTATTTTGGTCAATCAAATCATTCATAGTGTTGTTGATCATTCTAAGATCGTTGGAATCGGGAGTTCCTGCAATAAATATTAATCCTGTGCCTAGTGCGTCCTATCTTTTCACTCAGTTGGGTTTTGCATGTATTATTTGACGTTTCAATAAACCTATCAACGGGTCATTTTTATATGTTTAGCGTTTGGCAAGATCTTAAGTTTGAACACTCCTATCGGGTTATCGTTTAAATTATGTATTTCCAATTGTTGACCTAAGCATGCATTTATGAAGATTAATATAATTGATTTAATTGCAGTTATTTTTGTTTCCTTTGTTAAGGAGAAAGATCTGAAAAGTTAGAAGAAAAAGAGAGAAAAAAAGAAGCAGAATCAATTTTTTTATACAATAAATCAAGTTATTTTTTGCGTTTCAATTTGTTTCTATGGTGTTTGACGTTCCTAAGAATTTTGATTGTTTTTTCGTTGTTTCGAACACACTTTGACGTTGTAAATCGAGGGTCAAGTTTTTTACGAGTTACTTTTTTCACGTTCCGTGTGAATTTTGTGGTGGAATGTACTGATTCATTATAGAAGGAGGTGGCTAATGATATTACTTCAAGCGAGGTAAGCTCTGAAAATTTGTGTTTGTTAGTGTTGAAAATTTCTATAATTGTGCTGTGAGTTTTCTCTACCTGTCCGTTTGACTCTGACGATGATGCAAATTCGAGCTTGATACCAAGATTAGAAAGAAATAGTTGAAGTTGAATACTCGTGAATGATGTTTCGTGATCGCAAATTATTGTTTTGGGGGTGTTAAAATTAATAAAGTATTGTATCATACCTTTTTTGATATCGAGGACGTTTCTTAGAATCAACTTTGATCAATTGTAAATGTTTTGAAAAAGCACAAACAAATGAAAGATAGTTTTTTATCGATTCCGAAGATATCCATGTGTACTCTGTGGAAAGGTGCTGTCTTTATTGGTCTACCGGATATTTTGATATTGTATGGTTTTCTATCGTATTTATGTTGAGCACAGATGGTGCATGAGTTGATCAATTTACGAATTTGTAGTAGTATTTTTGGGAAGAAGTACGACCTTTAAACTTGGTTCTCTACTTCTGAAATACCTCTATGCGCGCGTTCATGTTCTTTTCTAATAATGACGTTTTGTCTTGTCTCGGATGTTACATCTTCCACCATGTTTTGCGTTATTACAAAGTGGGAATTTGAATTAGAAAAAGTCTCCCTATAAACTTCTTGAATTAGTTGGAATAGATTTTCTGGAGCATGTGTTGCAGTTTGTCTTCCGTTGGAGTATTCTTTCAAAAAATTGATAATGTTTTCATTATCATATTGTGTTGAACATATGGTGGTTCTTTTGAAATTGGGGAAAATATTTTTTACTATTACTGAGTTGGTTACTGTTATTTTGAAAATTATTTGGTTTCTATAAGTATTTATAGGCCTTTCGGTAGAATGCATAGAGTGATCTTCTGATGTATCGACCGAATGTATCGTGTCTGCGTTGGAAGAAGGATTACTTTCGGCTGATACGGTATTAGAGGTTATGCTTTTTAATTCGTTGATGTTGATTTCTACTTTACTGTTAAGTGCATCGGCAACAACATTAGTTTTTCCTGATTTATGTAGGGTGTCATAGTCATAATTTTCCGAGTCTAAGCGCCATCGTATCAGTTTCCCATTTTTATTCGAATTCTTTATAAAAATGAGTGGTTTATGATCTGTGATAAGAGTGAATTTATTACCAAAAAGGTAAGGTTTAAACTTGTCTACTGCCCATATTATTGCAAGGACTTTTTTTTCGGTGGTAGAATAATTCACCTCTGTTTTATTCAGGGTTCTTCTAGCGGAAGCAAAAGGTTTTTCAACTTTTTCGTGGGATTGTGAAAGTACGGCACCGAGAGCATAATTGCTTGCATCAGTGGTTAGTATGAAAGGCAGTTCGAAATTTGGATAAGCTAGTATTTGATCAAATGTAACAATATTTTTTAGTTTTTCGAACGCTTCTTGATATCCCTGGTTATTCAAATCAACGCTCGTACCTTTTTTTTAAATATTTAGTGAGAGGCTTGCTTATTTTTTAATAGTCCTTTATAAATCGTCTGTAGTATCCGGACAGTCCCAGAAATTGCTTAATTTGTTTCTGTGTTTTTGGCAGTTTCCATTCTAAAATTTTATTGATCTTACATGGGTTGGGTTTAATCTCTTCTGGTGTGATTACATGTCCAAAAAATCCTGTGTCTTGTTTTAAAAATTCACATTCATCGAGTTGGATTTTTAAATTGGAGTCAGCTAGTCTTTTTAAAACTTTAGAGATGTTTTTTAAGTGGTCTTCTAAATTGTATCCTGTAATGATTATGTCGTCTAAGTAGACGTAGCAAATTATTCTGATGTACCCTGCAAGAATACTATTCATTGCACGTTGGAAGGTTGATGGTGCGTTTTTAAGTCCAAAAAGTATTCGTGTAAATTCTAAATGCCTTTGCGCTGTTGTAAAGGCCGTTTTTGCCCTAAAATCTGGGTCCACTTTGATTTGATGGAAACCAGATTTCAGATCAATTGTTGTGAAGTATGCCGATTTTCCTAAATTATCGAGTATTTCTTCTCTTTGTGGAATTGGAATTTTGTCATTTTTCGTTTTCTCATTGATTTGACAGTAGTCGATTTCAACTTGTATTGTCCTTTTACTCGAAGCATTCATTTTTTTGGTACGACCCATGTTGAGGAAGAGTAGGGGCTGTTTGAGTGTTCCGTGACCTAAAATGTCTTGTGTTTGTTCTTCGACGTCTTTTTTTTAAGTGATGAGGGTATCTGTAGGATTTAGTATAGACGGGTAAGTCGTCTTTAGTATTGATTTTATGTTTTATAAATGTTGTCGCTGTTAATTTTTTGTAGTTTTTCCGTAAGGTTTGTTGGTTTTCTAAAATCAGTCGTTTTTTTTCTAATTTAGACAAATGTTCCATTCGTATAAGATTCGCTATTCTTGCTTTATCTAATTTTATCTGAGAGTCTAATGAAATTGACAAAAGTATCTCAAAATTGTTAACCTGTAGCTTTAACTTTCCTATTTTTGCTACGTTCGGCGGTTTTCGATTTTTGAAGTAGAATACTTCTCTCAGGAAGCTCGGCTACATAGGGATGTGAAATGAAAATCTAAAACCGAAAAATATGTCCAATTTCAAATGCTAATAAATCGGTTAGTATCCGATGGATTTCCTTCGTTCTTGCAGCAATAGAATAGAAAATCTTCTAAGATTCTTCCCAAAATAAAATAACTGTAATTTTATAATTCACACTATTGTACTATTGAAAATAGTCAAGCCTTGTCAAAACGAAAAATTCGATCTCTGATTGGTCGTTATATGATTGCTTCCCAAGCACGGTCGACAGAATCATATACCTTGCAATTGAAAACATGCTATTTGGCCTATATAAGAGCCTGTTTCAGCCGAAGCCGCTCATAATAGTTCTAGACAGCGACAACAGCATTCGTCCTTCCTTAGCAGCCCTAGCCCTGTGGTTGGTCACCACGTCTCAGGAGCAGCGCGGTTTTTCTCAGCGTGTGTCGCCAGACTGCCATTGTTCCCCCACTGTTTGGGCAACATGAAGATTGCCATCAGGAAATCCAATCATTGAAAGTTGATAATTTTTGACAACGCAAGCAAGCATTCTGTGTTGGATCCTAGCAATTTAAATCTGTCGCGCCCGTCTGATTCACTGAATGTGACATAGCTTTCACAGGGCATGTTGTCCATGTAACTTGATTCCCCCACTGTTCGGGCAGCTCAAAGGTTGTGATCAGCAACCGATTTTGAACCGCAAAACGCCTTTTTCAAGGCAAATAACAAATGTTTGAAGGTTAATAATTTTCTGGCATCAACACAAGCAGACATTCTGTGCGGGATGCAATCCAATTCTGTTGTAGTTGTCTAATTTTCACTTTATTTAGTAAACCCCCCACTGTAGGGGCAGCGCAAAGGCTGCGATCTGCATGACCGACTTTGAATAACAAACTGCCCTGTTAGAACGCATTCACAAAGACAGTAAGCTCGACTATGCAGAGCTAATATGCAGTCGATTCAATCAATCAGCATTAACAGAATTTCGTCGTCTCCCAGCTTCCAAGTTGCAACATGATGCAACACGCAACAGCGAGCAAACGAAATCGCTTGATGTTACAAACCGCAATAAGATACGGGTTAAAACCGTTGCGTGTGTGAGAGCACCATCGGTGTTTATTCGCTGGATACAAAAATCAAATGCGAATTGTAGAATAATTCCTCTAAAGAACATGAGAAAATGGTACAACTGAAAAGAAAGGCGTGGCCTATTTCGTAGCACCCTTCGGCTATAAAAGAGTGTTTCTGGGAAAACTAGCTACATTCATTAGTTGGAAGGTGAGCTGGATGGACCTTCACAACGTTGACAGCAGTAGCAGCAGATATCAGCACTCAGCAGTAACAGAGGATAGCAGCGGGTTGCGCCTGTGGCTGCCTTCAAAATAAACAAATCACTTGCCCTGTGGTTGGTCACCACGTCTCAGGCCTCTGCCAGGCTGAACGCCAACGCGAGCGAAGAATGTTACTGTCGGTAATATTACACAGATGTGATTGCATCAAGTAACAAAAGTGGTTTTATCAAAGTTTTATAGCGCTGTTTTGGCTGTATTAAGCGCTATAAAACTCTGATAAAACCAATATTGTTACTCCGATATGGAATTGAACAATTGTTCTTTTGAGGACAAATAAAGCACTTGATTTGAAGAGTTAATAGCTTTGGGTACCAGTAGCAGTATGGTAACAGCCTCAGCGGTAGGTGCAGCCAGTACTTCCCTAAGGCCGATGTTATAAGGAAGTAAATGGAAGCGGCACGGCGAAACAGTTCGGGTGTTCTTAGATGCGCGTAATTTTTCGTTGTTGATATTATTCCCCACATGAAACGACGCGCTTTCGTACGATAGCGGCGGTATTAGAGCAAGCGCACCGGTGAGTTGCCATTTGAGTTGCTATTTTCACAACGCTGGACGTTGCTATTTTGGATAGCAACCGATTTTCGCACCGGTCGTTGCTAATGGGGATTACCAATTCCACTATTTCTTTTTCACACCGGCAGTTGCCAATTTCTGAAGACCGTCACTAGCCAGCGTTGGCAAAATGTTTGTTTGCGATGTATTTCGCATATATTTTGCGGATCTAGTAATAACCAACTTATCCGTCAGTCAATCGTTTCCGGAATGATCTACGTTTACTTTATAAAATGTTCCGTCCATTTCACCTAACTTTGTTTCCGTTCTCCCAAGTTATCGATAACATAATTCTTTTGCAGATTTTTTTACTTGTGCGTACATAAATGTTTTCATCCTTATATGTTTATTTAAAGTAATTCCGTAAAACTGGGCACGTCCCGCAACGTTGGCTTAAATGACTATTCTACTGAAAGCTGGCGAACTGTCATTTTGTATTCTGTATTTCATGCTGTCTCGGTTCCCACAGTTTGCTATTATTAGGGTAACGGGGGTATTTTGGCCCACATGCATATTTTGGCCCACCCGGTAACATTTTACGCATTTTCTCTAATAAATTCAATGAATATTAGAAAACTATGCATGCAACATTGAATAACACACCTAAGAATCATACTACACTTTAATTTTCGGCGAAAAACTGGCTCTAGGTAGTGCTCATACATATTCAAAGTCATGGCTGAGTCAATCCAAAGTCAAGAGGAAGTGGTAATATACAAGTCAACGTCCGGAAGCTATTGTAACAAACATGTATGCTTTTGAAACAATTCCTTGTTGTAGTAACATCAATAAAATGTCATAAAAACAGTTTGTATACTCTAACATGCTGGAAAAAGTTGAAAATGTGGTTAAACGCATGGCCGAAATATGTTTGCCTCTTTCTGAGGCAAACATATTTTGGCCATGCCAAGTTTTGACATCTCCCTTGATTACCGTTCAGCCGTTGCTCGTGAACAAAGAAGCAGCTTGTGACAATTTACAGGTAATTACTTCTTAATTTATCACATTTAACGAATGAAATTTGATGAGAATGCCTGTCAAACCGCTATAAGCCAAATCATTTCATTTTCAGATTCCTACAATTTACAAAAAATCACAGCAGAAGGATGTTCTCCTCAAACCCACTATTTTTGCTCTAAAAATACCGATGATTATCTTAAATATAATTAGTCCGAATTATTTCCATATATGTCTGTAGATATAAAGGAGGGCCAAAGTGAAAATTTGGTGGACCAAAATATGTTTTTGGTACTTTGTAGAAATTTTGATATTTCTAGGATATTTTTCAATATATTACATTGTTGAACGGTGTATATTAAAATAGACACATAGCTTTTAACAATGGTATAATAGAGTTGGTATTTATGTTGAAAAATTGTATTTGTTTTTAATCAACTGTGCGAACACTTCCCAAAGCTGGCCAAAATACCCCCGTTACCCTATTTTAAAATTTGCTGCAAAAAGAACTTAAATATAGAACGCGTAAATTGTTTTCGATTATTTGATTGATTCTAGTGATGAAGAAAGTGATTTCGCAAAACAAATTTCCTTATACGCGATTAAGAAAATGGTTTTTGGAAAGATTCGGAGCTACTTTCAGCCTAGTAAATAACCAAATATTGACCGCCATACGGAGGAAGGTGCCATCCAGCGTTTTAGCAACGGTCTATAGCGATGACCATTTCCAACGCCGCTTTCGAACGCATCTTAGGTTGTTTTTGAAGATTGAAACAGCGGTAAAGGAGAAAAATGGTTTTTTATACAACGACCGAACGAAACGGGAAAATAGTTGGTAATACTCCCGAGCAGATTTGCTTAAACCTTCCAGGTTTATTGAATAATAATGGCCAATCTTGTGAGGATTTGAGGTTTCCGCATCGTTTAGGTTGCAGACCAAAATGCCAACCAAAATGGTCATCTCAATAAAAAAAACCTATACAAAATGTTTACCTGCCCGAAAAAACACCCTGTGCAAAATTTCAGCTCAATCGGAAATAAAATTGAGTAGTGGTTCACGCCGACACTTGCGTCCTACGACGTGTTTAACAAACGAGGCAAAACACTTCGTCTTTCGAGGCCGACCAATTGAGTCCGCATTCAAAACACTCATCATCTTCGTAATATTATTACGAACATTCACTATCGAGCACAAAAAAAACAACAGTTTGACATTTCATCAAATAGCAACGATTCGGCTCGTTGCTATCGCGTTGCCAAATTAAATAACTCGCTACTACCCGAGGTGGGGATTGCTATTTCCCAAACCAACATAGCAACGCCCGGTGTGGTTGCCGCGTTATGGTGGGAGTTGCCAAACTAGCTTTAGAAACTTCAATTTAGCCACCGGTGGGCTTGCTCTTAGCGGTAGATGCATTTGCCAACACTTACTCCAGTAAAGCCGTGTCTAATTTTCAATGTGAAAAAAAAAACACCTTTCTATTGTGTTGGCCGTGTGCATTAGGCCTTTGCCAGGCTAAGCGCGAAAAGCGGCGCGAACCGTTTCGCCGGCCGTAGGTTAATGTACAGCCGTAAGTAGAGCTGTGTAAAAGTATTCTACTTCAACCTTGCGGTCGTGGCTTTGCACACAACCCTCCTATAAAAAAAATCTACTGTCTCACGGTATTTTTTTTTTTGGGAGGACAAAATTATTCTAAAACTTTGCTGAAGATATTATACACCCAACGCAAACGGGGAATATTTTATTACTTTTGGGCAATTTTTTATCACTTTTTGTGTCTTATGACTGCGCATTATACACAAAAAGTAACAAACAAAAAGTAATAAAAATTATGACGGCCACACGCTTGTATGTGTTGCTGCAGGAGAACATACAGCCAAGCACCGCAATGCATGTGTTGGCAGGACTTCACTCGCTGCATTTGTATTGATGCAACGATCTGGTTCATTTTTGTCTCCCTTCATCCACACATAATCAGAATCTCAACCGTCAACCTCAAATGTCCAATTAGAAAAACTTTCGTTTCGTCCCCCAGTGTTTACTTGAAATGGAAATATGTAATACTGTCTGACCAGAGTTGCCGAAGTTGCGAATATTGTTCTGAATGGGCACGAGTTTTGTATATTCAAACAGGTCCAAATGAGTTTCCATGAACCAATGATTATGTGCTGTAAATAGCTTGCAAGAAAGCGAATGTTTTTATTTTTCTCTGACGCAGTTTACAGATCGTGATGTCATTTTAAGGCGCATTTCGAGTCTTTGAAATCATCAACGTTTGCATACTCTATGACGGGGAAAATGTTGCTTGGCAGCTCTTGTCATATTTTTTCGCTACTCCGTATGCATACAACGAGCGAACTAATACACGCCCACCGGATGAATTGGAGATTGAAAAAACTTGTAACATGTGCAACTTATGCGACGGTGTGTGATTTTTTTTTTGACTTGAGGTGGAAAGGGAGCATTTTTCGGCAGAAAAAATGTTGCATGTGGTTGAAACGACCATTATTAGATAGTCGTACTCTCATAACACGTGCTAAATATATGACAGTATGTGTTGTTTCTTGACTGGGGAAGAATTTTATTGCTTTTTTAGTAATGGATTTGTTACCTTAAAGGTAATTTTGCGCTATTGCTTCTAAAGTAATAAGGAAAAGTTTTGCGTTTACCAGTGGCGCAGCGTGACCGGGTGACACCCGGGCGGCAAATTTGGGTGTCACCCTTTTCCCCCGAGGGTGTCACCAGGGGCCTATAAACGTCAACATTTTGCCTACCAATCATAAATTCATCACGGCGGTAATATTTCATTTGAATTGCTAATAAAACTTATCTTATTCATTGAAAGTGCACATTGTACTGAAAACAAATGTTGAGCTCTTGTTTTTTTTCCATCTGAAACGACATTTACTCGAGAATAAGTCTACCGACAAAATGGGACGTTTACTCTATCACACTTGTTTTAGGGCAAACCAACCAAAAAGTGGGTACCAGAAATGCTGGAGTGGTAGATGGAAAATGTATGGAGTTTGACAGCCGCAAAAGCCCCCTGGGTGTCACCAGGATGCAGTGAAATCATTGTTATCAAAAATAGTGAGATAGAATATATAGATTTAGAATAGATTTAGTGCTATTGAAAACGAACATACTAATCGTTTTCAATTGCACTAAATCTATCCATTTTTAAAAAAATTGGTTGAGATTCCCAAATAACCAGTAAACACTAAACGATTACTCGATAACAATATTATATCTGATTACAAAATTTTGAGTGAGTGCTTATTCTGTTTGGGACAATCATGATTGCTTGTATATTAGGGTGGGGAATCGTTATATGAAAAAAACAAAACTTGATAGCAGAAAGCCAGAACCTAGTTTTTTTGTTCTATTTGGGGACCTAAACAATCCTAAATTTATCGGAAGTCGATTGGTTTATCTCCGTTTGAAGCATTGCATTTCAAATTTATATGGAGATTTGTATGGAAAAACAAACTTTTATGCATTTTCCATTTTAAAGAGGTCAAAATGGCTCAAACCATAGGTTTCATAACTTCTAATGGTAGGTTTTTTGATGCCTAGCAACTTGGCCGAAGACACTAAAGAGCTAGGGTGTCCCAAAAAAATACTAGAGCTGTTCAAAGTTGAGTATGTCGAAATTTATGTTGTAAATCATTTTTTCTGCCAACACTGCCTGTGTACCGGCGTCAGTCAGATTTCCTGAACCTCTCAGATTTCCAGAACCTCTGAAACACGTTGTAGATTCTACCTACGCCTAGAAAATATTTGTTGCTTGGTCCAGCTGAGCGTACAAACTCGCGTAGTCCGGGACGGGATAGTCCTGCCGCAAAAACGAATTCGACATTACTGACGCCAGTACTTTGGTAATGTTGGCAGAAAAAAAAAATTTCTGCTTTTAAATCGACATACTCAACTTTGAACAGCTATAGCTCTTCTTAGGGACATTTTCGCTCTTCAGTGTCCTCTGCGAAGTTGTTAGGCATCTAAAACACTATACTTTAACATAATGTAGTGCATTATTAGAGCATTATTGAGCTCTCTACAAAGGTAAATGCAAAAAAGTAGGTTTTCCCATATAAATTTTCATACAAATTTGAAATGCAATGCGCCAAGCGGAGACGAAACCAATCGACTTCCGGTCAGTGCGTCTTGAGCTGCCCGACAGATCAGACGTATTTTCGGTTGCTTGTGGACTGGTCTTTGACTGCCTATAGCTTCAAAGTTTGTGTTTTGTCAGTGTGTCTTTTAAAGATTACCTGGAAGTTAACTTACATCAGTCTTTCTCAAGACTATCTATTTCTTTCTTTCTCGATACTTGCAATTTAATGTTATTTTTGAACTTTTTTCGTATCACCTGAAATGGCAGGACGAAAAAAGAAACCACGCATCGCTACGGGGAGGAAAAGAGAGGCATCTCTTTCTGACACTAGCTTATGCAGTGAAAATTTATATGATATTCTGCCTGAGCAAGAAGCCGGCGAAATTGAAATTTTCGAAAGTAAAACTATTCAAAATGAAATTTTTGTAAAAAAGGAGAAAGTTCCACCTATTGTGGTAACTATTGCTTCTGTATTTAATATTTTTAAAAGAGAACTTTCTACGTTTCTCTCAGACGTCAAAGTTACTTATGAAATTGGCCGAAGAGGCGAATGCCGAATGCTGAAAAGATGTATAAATTTTTTACATATGATACGAAGAGCGCCAAGCCGTTCAAGGTCGTATTGAAAGGTCTCACCAACGATCAAACCGTTGATGAGATCAAAATTACTTTGACAGAATTACTTGGTATAGCCCCTACCCAAGTAATTCTGATGAAACAAAAATCACGAGGCGAAAACAGTCAGCGAACTGGAATTTCCCTTGTAAATTATTTAATTCATTTTAACCGCAGTGAGATTAATAACTTAAATTTTTTTGAAAAAGCACATGCTTTATATAACGTGCGTGTAAAATGGGAATTATATCGAAAGTTTGGCGGAGGTAAAAAGCATATCACCCAATGCCGTGTTTGCCAACGTTATGATCATGGTTCAAAGTTTTGTAACATGGACCAAAAATGCCTCATTTGTGGAGACTCTTCTCACAAAAAGGACACATGTCCTGTGAAAGAGAGTAAAAATTTTCGCTGTGCGAATTGTAACGGCAACCATATGTCGAATTTTTATCAATGCCCAGCCCGTTAAGCAATTGTTAAGGCAAGGCAAGGTAAACAAAATTCACAACAAAATTCTCCAAGCGTACCGGTGACGCATAGTTTACCTACTCCTTTGCATACCCGTTTAACTTATGCACAGGTTACAGGTAGTTCGAACATTATACCACCTAGTGTTGGTAGTTCGAAAATGACCGTTAATATGGGTAAGCAAAACACGCTAGAAAATAATTGTACACCTATTAATCCAGCTAATATTGCTGTCGAAAATATTTTTTCTAATGTCAACTGCCTGGGGCCTATTACGGCAGGTAAACTTTCTTTTTGCAACAGGCAATGTTCGATCTTATGAACGCCATGTTGCAGGCAAAATCAATGTTTGAAGCCATTCAAACAGCCACAAATTTTACCATTACAATTGTTTCTAATTTAAAATTTAGCAATGATTTTAAATAAAACAATTAAAATATTAAATTGGAATGCTCGCTCATTGAAGGCCAATGAGAATGAGCTTTTTAATTTTTCAACAGTAAATAATGTGCATATTGCAATTATTACTGAAACATTTTTGAAACCTAACATAAAATTAAAATATGATCCCAATTACGTGGTTCATAGATATGATAGGATTCAGGGTTCCGGCGGTGGAGTTGCAATTGTTATTCATCGCCGAATCAAACATCGTGCTCTTTCCCATCTTGAGACGAAAGTTGTTGAAACTTTGGGAATTGAAGTTCAAACTGAACTTGGGATTTTATTTATTGCCGCAGCATATTTACCATTTCAATGCACACGCGAGTACAAAAATTATTTTAAAGGTGATTTACAAAAACTCACCAGAAATCGTTCGAAATTTTTTATAATCGGCGATTTTAACGCTAAACATCGTTCATGGAATAATTCTCAAAGTAATTCCAATGGCAAAATTTTATTCAATGATTGTTCTTCAGGATACTATTCTATTTTGTCTCCGAATATTCCTACATGCTTTTCTTCTGTAAGAAACCCTTCAACAAGAGCGGGGGCCTAGTGTGGTTGGT